>NW_012267247.1:6263933-6294679 GCF_000151885.1 Dipodomys ordii
CCAGCCCTGGCCTATTTTTTTTATATCCATACTTTATTTTTTTGGTGTTAAGGATCAAATCCAGGGCCTCATGCATGCTAAACATGTGCTCTACACTGAGCTATACCCAGTACCAGGTTAGTTTTGTGTGTGTGTGTGTGTGTGTGTGTGTGTGTGTGTGTGTGTGTGTGTTTTAATCTTTTGTATACTTTGAATTTCATTGTAGGCCACAATTCTTTGCTTTTAGCCCCTAGAAAAGTCATCTGAATTTGCAAGCACCTTTAGCAATTTTACAAAGCTTACCATTTCTGTGCATGACCTTGACCCTAGCTTTGTTCCTTTCCTTCTGCTTTCCCCTCAGGGCAATGTTTTCATCTATTTTTATTGGATTATATCATGCATTTTTAAGCTTCCTGAACTTTTTTGAAGAGTGGAGATAGCAATATAAAAGGTGATTTAAATGCAAGGAGTCTATCTTCTGATGGAACTGACCACTTGTACTCTCTGCCTTGAGCGGGAAACAATGTGGCAGAAGCAATGCTAGCCTCTCGGACCAAATCTTTTTTTTTTTTTTTTTTGGCTAGTCTTGGGACTTAAACTCAGGGCCTGGGCACTGTCCCTGAGCTTCTTTTGCTCAAGGCTAGCACTCTACCACTTGAGCCACAGTGCTACTTGTGGCTTTTTATGTTGATGCGGTCCTGAGGAATTGAACCCAGGACTTCATGCCTGGTAGGCAGGCACTCTACCACTAAGCCACATTCTCAGCCCTCAGATTAAATCTTAAAGCCAGATACCCCAAGTGTGCATGGATTTCTGGGTGCCTCCAAAACGTGAATGCCATGAGTTTGATTTCTGTTTCTAAATATAATTCTAGATTTTTTTCAGGTTTGAATGATCCCTACTTTTTAAGGGAATAATTGCATTATTTTGGAAGTATCTTCTCCACACATCCAGGTTGCAGAAGGCTAGCAGTCAGGCCAGTGGCAACCTATCTATTCATAGTGCTGTGTCCTTGCTCATACATAGAATGGATCTGGTCACTGTCAGAATTTTGCCCCTCCCATTCCTGATTCAAGTGCTATCATTTCTGCACTTCCTGGGGTCTTGGAAGCTAGCAGCTTCCCCCAGGGCTTGATTAGATTTTGCTTTTTCTTGCCTCTACAGATCACTACCTGTCTTTAGTCTAGTCAAACTGCCTTTGAACCGAAGGGGCTGTAAATTCTTTCATAGTCATTGTAGCATATTAAAATAAGTACTTCTGATTGAATTCTTAAGCTTTTGTGTGACTCTATGGTTAAAATTTCCAATTAGCCAGGCACTGGTGGCTCACACCTGTAATCCTAGATACTCTAGAGGCTGAGAGCTGAGGATCACAGTTCAAAGCCAGCCTGGCAGGAAAGTTCATGAGATTCCAATTAACCATCAAAGAACTAGAAATGAAGCTGTGGCTCAAGTGGTAGTATGCCAGCTTTGAGCAAAAAACAAATCTAAGGACATGTAGACACTGGTGGTTAACACCTGTAATCCTAGCCACTCAGGAGGCTGAGATCTGAGAACTGCGGTTTAAAACCAGCCCAGGCTCTTATCTCCAATTAACCATTAAAAGCCAAAAGGGGAGCTGTGGCCCAAGTGGTAGAACACTAGCCTGGAGCACAAAAGGTTAGGGACAGTGTCCAAGCCCAGAGTTTAAGCCCCAAGACTGGCAAAAAAAAAACCCAAAACAAAACAAAAACCTAAAGGACAATGCCTTGGCCCTGAGTTCAAGCCCCAGTACTACCCAAAGAAAAAAGTTTTCAGGGCTGGGAAGGTGGCTCAGTGGTAGAGTGCTTGCCTTGCATGCATGAGGCCCTGAGTTCAATTCCTCAGCACCACATACACAGAAAAAGCCAGAAGTGGTACTATGGCTTAAGTGGTAGAGCACTAGCCTTGAACTGAAGAGCTGAGGGAAAGTGCCCAGGCCCAGAGTTCAAGCCCCATGACCCAAAAAAGAAAGGAAGGAAGGAAGGAAAGGAAAAGGAAGGAAGGAAGGAAGGAGGGAGGGAGGGAGGGAGGGAGGGAAGAAGGAAGGGAGGAAGGAAGGAAGGAAGGAAAAAGTTTCCAAAGCCATTCAACTGACATATTGTGTGTGCACATACCCCCCCCCCCCCACACACACACAGTCTGAGTGTGTGGTCCAGCAGATCTCATGGGGTTATGTGTCTTCTGGCCATGTTCCTGTGTACAGGGCACTGCCTCCATTTTGGCCTCTAGCATCTTTTTTTTGGCCTCTAGCATTTTTTTTTTAATTGTAAAGATACTATACAGAGGGTTACAGTTACATGAGTAAGGTAATGAGTACACTTCCTATTGAGCATTGTTACCCCCTCCATTGTTTTCCCCCTACCATCCCTTCCCTCCCTACCTTCCCCGAGGTTTTTTTTTTTTTTGATTGTGATTACATAATTTCCCGAATTTCACAGTATTGTAGAATAATGATGCTCATTTAAAGTCACAAGTTCATTCTAACTTTCCTGGAGCAAATTGCCTATCACAGTCTATAACATATAACGGTGTACACAAATACACCATTCATGTGATCAGCAGCATGGGGATATTTAGTAGTGGTTCGACCAGATGAGTGGGAGTTCTTTGTTTCTTGAGTCCTGTTAGTTTTGTCGTATCACCTAACATTTTGGATTTAGCATCCACTTATCAGGGAGACCATGTACCGTTTGTCTCTTTGCTCTTGGCTTACCTTGCTCAACATGATTCCTTCTAGCTCTATCCATTTCCCTGCAAATGCCATTATTTTGTCATTTCTAATGGCTGCATAATATTCCATTCTGTATAGATACCACAATTTTTGGATCCATTCATCTGTGGTGGGGCATCTGGGTTGTTTCCATATCCTAGCTATTGTGAACAGTGCTGCAATAAACATGGAGGTGCACGTGTCCTTGTATATTGGTTCCTGTTGTTCAGGGTAGACTCTAGCATCTGTTTTGACAAAGTTGCTTTACAGAAGAGTACCAGAGTGCTCCTTAGCCTGCACCCAAGCTTAGATGCCTCCACCTGGCCTGTTTGCACCTCCCAGAGTGGAAGCTATCTGACTAGATGCTCGCTCATGGCTTCCTGGTGTGTGTCCTAGCAGGCTTGGATGAAAATACGTAATACCAGAGGAACCTGCCCTCCTCTGAGCCTGTTGAGAGCAGAGCTTAGAGTGTCCTTAGATTGTAGTGTCACCACACAACATGGCTTCCCAAATGCTCACAGCATGTTGAGGTATCCTGGGGGGATGACGCCCTTGAGGCTGTGCCTTTCCAGTCACTTCTTTTACAGGGTGGCAGCAGCTGCTGCAGGCCTGGAGGATGAGTTTGCCTCAGGCTGAAAGGACTGAAAGAGCAGTTCTTACGGAGGGACCGGAGGGGGGGCTCCACTCACCCAGGACCTGACATTTGACTTCCATCCATCTCCTCAGACACCCCCCAGGGTGAAGTTGGCTTATCCCGGTCACAGAGCCTTTCTCCTCCCAGTGCTTTGTGCACGCTGGGGAATTTACAGCCCTATAAGCTGGTTAAAAATGCCTTTCTAGGGAGACCACTTAGACACACTTGGCAAAAATAATCCCATCAGCCATAGTCTAAGCCATCCTGGCTGTCAGAGAACACCCTGTTCTTTGCAGGGAGGCCTAGAGCCCTTTCCCTCAAGCTAGGAGTCCCTGGAAGGTTTTGTTCTCCTTTTTTTCCCTGCCCCAGTCTTTGGAAGCAGAGGCTTTGGCCTGATGGCTGGGAGACCATAGTGTGGGGCCTTTACTGCCAGCATCTGCTCTGTTTCTCTTTCCGTCTTGTTCTGTCCTTCTACTCTTTCCTGTCCCCTTCCCTTTGCCCATTCCTCTCCATTTCTTTGCCCTCTTTCTTGACTCTTTCAAAAAAGGGATTTGATACAGAATCAGTAGAAAATCTGTGAAAACGAGACATCTGGAGCTTGCAATTTTCAATCAGTACAGATCAACTGACTGATTCTGGCTGTTTCTGTGACCAAATCTCAGTATTCAAGGTCATGGCACAGGCTATGTGGAGCTGGCCCTGCTGGCCAGTGAGGGCAGCCTTGGGCTGCCTGAGAATCTACTGAGGGAGTTTTATTTTGTGTGTTGCATTTAATTGTGAAAACGTGAAAGAAAAAAAAGCAAGAAGTAACAGAATAATATAATAAACATCCATGTAACTTCACACCCAGAATTTACATTTTTGCTCAGATATTTAAAATATAATCAAAGCTAGGTGCTGGTGGTTCACACCTGTAATTCTAGCTACTTAGAAGGCCGGGATCTGAGGATCATGGTTCGAAGCCAGTCCAGAAAGGAAAGTCTGTGAGATTCCAGCAAGAAGCAGAACTGGAGAGTGCCAGCCCTGAGTGAGACAGCACACGGTCTCCGAGTTCAAGCCCAGTACCCATGCCCTCCACCTCATATACACCACACACACACACACATATATATATATATATATATATATATATATATATATATATATGTATACACATATATATAATCAAATAGGCAGAACCAACCTCCATCCCCCCCACAAAATAAAGAAAAGAAACAAAGACAAATATAAGTGACCGGGAGCATGACAGACAGAGATGAGAGCCATTTCCTCACCTGCCCACCTCCTACCTCTTGCCTGAGGACACCACCATACATTTAATATGTAATTTCATAACCTGTTTCCACATTTCCCTGCATATATATGAATCTATGAATAATATATAGTTTTGTTCAATGTGTCTTTTAGAAGCATTCTTAAAATGCTGTCATGTTGTAATGAATACCATTTTGCAACTTGCTTTTCCCACTGTTATGTTTTTTTAGCTTTATCCTTGTTGATATTTACTTCTATCTTAATTTCTTTTTAGAGGTGGAAAACATTCCATTGTGTGACTGTACCAGTCGCCTTAACTGTTCCACTGCTGATAGACAGTGATGGATTCTGAATTTATAAGAATATGGCTGTACATGTGTTCGTGCCTGTCTCCTGACACAGGTTTGCTGGCCAGTTCAGCGGTCCAGACCTATCCTTCTGACCTCTCTTGGGTTTCTCTGAGTTTCATCACCCAACCAGATGGTTTCTTCCTCAGCTGGAAAAGGAAGAGGCAAGAGTAGAAGTAATCTAATGAATGGGACTGGCAATAGATGGGCTGAGACCTGGCTTTATTTTTGTGTATTTGTCATCTGTACCCCCAGATCTACTGCTCTTCACTTCTGCATTTTATGTTAATCCATGTGTATGACAACACTTAGGAACATCTAGGTAGGCAGAGTGGGACACACCTGTCGTCCAGGTATGTGGGAGGCATTGAAGTACCTTCATAACCTGTAGTTGAAGTAGGTTGAAGTAGGAGGATTGCAGTCCAGGCTGGCCTACACAAAAGTGCGAGATCCTATCTGAAAAATAACTGAAGTGAAAACAACTGCGAGAGTGATTTAAGTAATAAGTGCCTGTCCACCAAGTTGAGGTCCTGAGTTCAAGTTCCAGTTTTACCGCCCCCCAAAAATCCAAGTTTATTTGTATTTTGTCTTACCAGCATTCCTGCCTTACCTGCACCACTGCTTCCACTTTCTGAATTCCTTTTGTCTCTGTCCATATGCATACATGCTCACACATGGTTGTAATGTATGCATAGCACTGAACTCTGCACCACTTCCTTAATAATATACTACACCCTGCTGAGTTAAAAGACAAAAAATGTGTACTGAAGCCCATTTGCATATGGCCACAGTCTTTCATGATCGTTTTCATGATGACATAATATTGTCCTGCACTTGCTGTTCCAGGATCTATCGTTCCTCCCAGTTCTCTTTCCAGCTCCCAGCAATCTTTGGGAAATGGTTCCCAGCCTCTTCAGATCATACAGGGTCCACATGCACAGAGATCTGGCTACAGCTCTACCTGGATCTTTCCTCCTCTCCCCTAGACCCTGGACAATTTCAGCTTCTTTGCTGTAACCAACTCACTCCCGTCACATCACTACACAGCCGTTTTCCCTAGGATTAGAGAAACAACCAAACTAAACCAGGTGATGTCTCAGAACATGTTACTGCCACACATACTCACAGATAGGTTCCTGGACCCCAGGAGGAAGGTTTGGAACTGACTGCAGAGGCCTTATTCTCTCTTCTTTGTGCTTTGAGGGAGATGGTAATAGAGAGGACTCTGAGCTATCATTTTAGGGCCAGCTCAGTTTCCCAGAGCCTGGGACTTTGGCTGAGCCCTTTCTGGGGACATAAAACATATGATCTAAGCCCAAAAGTGAAAAAATGACACAGGTAAAAGTACACCAGCCCAGTGCAGGTGTGGTACACATCTGTAATGCCAGCTGCTCAAGAAGCAGAGTCAGGAGGATTTCAGAGGAGAGCCCAAGTAAAGTTATTGAGACTTTATCTCAAAAACAAGCTGGGCATGGTGGTTCACACCTGTGGTTGCAAAAACTTGGAAGACTAAGGTAGGATGATAGCGATCAGAGCCCAGCCTGGGAAAAGTTATCCTGAGATTCTGTCTGAAAAATAAACTAAAACCAGAAGGGCTGGTAGTATGGTTCATATGGTAGAGTGCTTGGCTAGCAAGTGCAAGACCCACATTTGGCAGGCAGCACCCTCCTAGGACTTTCCTTGTCTCTCCCTTAGTATTAGCTAATGTCTTCCAGCCCACCCAGAGTTTTTGTCACTTTCAATAGAACAAAGCCCCAGTCTCTATTTTCTGCCTTCTCATGAGTCACATTGTCAGCTCACAGGGGACTTTTATTTTCCTTGTACCAGTCCTGTCCCTGAACTTCTTCTTCTTCTTCTTTTTTTTTTGTGTGTGTGTCTTCATGGGGCTTGAACTCTGGGCCTGGGCGCTGTCCCTCAGCTCTTCAGCTCAAGGTTAGTGCTCCACCATTTGAGCCACTTCCAGTTTTCTGGTAGTTTACTGCAGATAAGAGTCTCACAGCCTTTCCTGTCTGGGCTGGCTTTGAACCATGATCCTCAGATCTCAGCCTCCTGAGTAGCTAGGATTACAGGTGTGAGCCACTGGCACCTGGCTTCCCTGAACTTTTTTACTCAAGGCTAGAGTTCTACCACTTGAGCCATAGCTCTACTTCTGGCTTTTTGATGGTTAATTGGAGATAAGTCTCACAGACTTCCTGCCTGGGCTGGCTTTGAACCAGGATCCTTAGATGTTATCCTCCTGAGTAGCTAGGATTATGGTTGTGAGTCACTGGTGCCTGGATTACAAGTGACTTTTTAGAAAAAAAACAAAAACCAGATACTGGTGTCTCCCACCTGTAATCCTAGCTACTTGGGAAGCTGGAATCAGAAGACTAGTGATTCAAGGACAACATGGTCAGAAAAGTTCCCAAGACCCCTTTCTTAATTCATGTTACAGTGGTAGGAATCTGTCATCTCAGGAAACCTAAAATAAGTGAATCATGGGCCAGGCATGCTCCTAGGAAGCAAGCAAAACCCTTTCTCAAAAATAAACAGTGCAAAAATGTGCTCCACTTCTGGTTTTCTGGTGGTTTATTGGAGATAAACGTCTCATGGACTTTCCTCTCTGGGCCAGCTTTGTACCATGATCCTCAGATCTCAGTCTCCTAAATTGCTAGGATTACAGGTGTGAGCCATTGGTGCCCAGCATCTGTCAAAGGTTTTTGGAGGTTGGGATGTGGTGATATGGAACACTCATGTGCCCCTAGCTGGCTTTGATGTCTCCTGCTCCGTGGTTTCTTCAGGCCACATACTCTAGTCCAGCCCCTGATCTTAGGAAGGAGACATACCCGATGTGGGCTTAGGCCTCTAGGGGACCAGAATGGCTAGGACTGCAAGTCCTCAGGTGACCTGTTCATTGCCACACACATCTTTAAAGCCTCAGAGGTGTGCAGGCTCTGTGTGGGTGTGTGAGAGAGAGAGAGAGTGAGAGAGAGAGATGTGGTGGGAATGGCAGTCCTCAGGAGCCCATTTCCCTCAACCTGTTCCTGACACGTCCAGCCACTTCTTCTAATAGCTGTGAACATAATGGATTCGTTTATTCCTTTTGAAGACTGGCCCACCACCACATGCCTGCTGGGTTGGCTGCCTCGGCAGGTTACAAAGCTCCAGGGCCATATTTCTGGTACCTCGGTGTCCTCCCCCATGGAGAAGTAAAATGTCAGTGGAGCAAATTACTGACCGAATACTTTGGAATCTATAAATATTAAATTGCCTTGGCTTTCATATAAAATTCAGGCTCTGGTCTGCCCCAAAGGAGAGGTGCCTGGATAGTTCTAAGATGACTTGGGGGAAGTAGGGACCTGCTGCCAGTGGAGAGACAGGTGTCCCCAAAGGGCGGGGCTGAAGCTGACTCTGCTCGATCGAGGGCAGCCCTGGCTGCAAATTCAGATGCACCTGAACCCAGGATGGAGTTTTTCTCAGGTTGCTCATTGGAGTTGCATGGGGTTTGCGCATGCTCTCTCTGAGGACTTGTCCCCGTGTGTGTGTGTGTGTGTGTGTGGTCTCCCCACACATCGCTGGTGGGACAGTGATGGGGACTGCACAGGGCCTGCCTACTGCTCTCTGGCAGCCAGCTGGCCTCCTCCCCTGCCTTCCTGTTGGCTTCGCCCCAGGCTGTCTTACTGTTGGTGGTGGGTCTTGTGCCCCTGTGAGGTCCACCTAGAATCTGTTGCTGATGAGGTAGCAAATACTCCGTGGGAGCATCTGTGTGTGTGTTACATCACTTGGGTGGGGGCAGCAGGAGTGGGGAAGGAATGGAGCCTAGGGCTCTGTGCATGCTAAGCACTCTACCACTGAGCTAACCCCCAGCTACTGTGCTCTCCACGGAGCGGGCAAGGGTGCAGACTACAGTACCTTCACAGTGCACCTGAAGACACTAAGGCCCATGCAGGTGGAGTGACTTGCAGGGTGCCATGCACACCTCAGCCAGTTCCATCACTAGTCCATCCACGGTTCAGCCTGGATCCAGCCCAGGACTTTCAGACTCCAGGCCTGGTTTCCTCATTGATGATGTGTCCCTGCTGGCTGCCTCTTGCCTCTCACCTCCCCTAGGCCAGCAGCCAAGCTCTCTCTCTCTCTCTCTCTGTCTCTTTTGCAGGCATCCCCACGCTCATTGTGCTGGACCCACAGGGGGAGGTGATCACGCGGCAGGGGCGGGTGGAGGTGCTCAATGATGAGGACTGCAGGGAGTTCCCGTGGCACCCCAAGCCTGTGCTAGAGCTCTCCGACTCCAACGCAGTGCAGCTCAATGAGGGCCCCTGCCTCGTCCTTTTTGTAGGTATGGAGCCCAACAGGGTCCCCTGCGGGGGGGGGGCGATGCAGGGGGGATGGGGGGAGGACATCCAGGACAGACCTCACCCGTGTGTCTGTCCCCACAGCCTCCAGCCACTCACAAAGCTAAGCCTGGGCCTTTGTCTCCTTTTCAGCCTTGTTTTTGACCCCAATGATTTATTCATGGATCTCCCCCTGTGGGAGGTGGTCTGGGAGCTGCACTGCCCTGCTTTCCTTCCTTGTTGCTCCTGACTGCCAGCTGGGCCGAATAGGTCAGGGCTGGAGGATGCCCCTAACCCCCATGAACAGAGTCATTGTTGAAAGGAGTGGGCCTGCTCACCTCGCAGCTGCTGGAAGCTGGACCCCCTCTGGCCAATGCTCACCCTGCTGCTTCTGCCCTCCCCTGTGCTCTCCTGAACTGCCTCAGTGGCTGCCAGCACTGGCTTAGGCCACATGCCTGGCTCTTCCCCGCCTCAGTGGCCAAGTTTACCTCTTGGTTGGGTGGGCGTGCTCAGCCTTGAGTCGACAGCCCATGGGCTGTTTTTGCTGGCCAAGAGCCACCTTGCCCTTTGCCCTGGGACTTTTCCCTTCCAGCTGAATGGCTATACTCAGACTGTGAATAAGATACACCATGCCAGCTTCAGAGAGGACTAGGTGCAGCATATCAGCCCATTCTCTGAGGTTTGGTGAGAGCAGGGTTGCCAATAAGCAGGCCCAAAGGAACTTTCCCCACCCCCCCACCCCCGTGCCAATATCATGGCTTGAACTCAGAGTTTTGTGCTTTTGCTTGGCTTTTCTACTCACTACTGGTACTCTACCACTTGAGCCATGCCTTCAGCCTGGTTTTTTTCTGATTAGTTTGGAGATGGAACCTAGTGAACTTGGCTGCCTGGCTGGCTTTGAACTACTATCTTCTGATCTCTCCTGAGTAACTAGGGTTACTAGGATTACAGTGCCCTGAGAATTCTGGAGTATGTCTCCCTGTCTGTGTACACCACAGGCCTCTCGAGCGCTATAACATTTCAGGGTAGAATCTGCTGGAGCCTGCTCTCCCCTCTCCTGCTTTTGTCCCTTGGGCATGACCCTAGATCTTGGCTACAGGTTTCAGTAGTATGAGCCTGGTATTCTGGGTGTGGCTGCTTCTCTGGGTGTGCCCGATCCACGTTCTCTGCAGTTAGCCTTCCCCAGTCCAGATGGTTTGGCTGCCAGCTGTGAACATCTGTGGCTCTCTCATTACCACCATCGTTGCCAACCAAACCAGTCCTCACTCTTCCTTCACTGCCAGTTCTTCTGCCATTCCCACTGGAAACCAGAAATCCCAAGTCATGACTCCTTCTTCTATGATTGACAGAAAAGCTACCAGGGACCTCAGGTTCTGACATGGGGAAAGCCAAGTTTCTAGGGTGCATTTGTGAAGATTTCACTGGTAAAGGCTGTCTACTGGGGGACATTGTACTACTCAGCAGGTGAGCATGCCAGCCATGTACTGCTTGCTTTGCCGCTTGTACATGCGTGTCCACTCAGCTGTGTGCAGGAAGATGCTGTGCCTAAGGAAGTTCACTTCCGTTCTGGTGCAGCTCAGATGGGCATTTCTGCTGCTCAGGCTTATTTGGGTGGGTGGGGTCCCACCTTTTCACAACCTAGTATCTTTTCTCTTTTCCCTTCATAGATTCTGAGGATGATGGAGAGTCTGAGGCAGCCAAACAGCTGATTCAGCCAATAGCTGAGAAAATCATTGCCAACTACAAAGCCAAAGAGGAAGAGGCACCTCTTTTGTTCTTTGTTGCTGGGGAGGTGAGTGTGGAGGAAGGATTTGGTCTGGCAGGTCAGTAATACCGGGCTGCAGAAGGTTTGAAGGGACCTCTGGATCTGTGTTGATTCAGCCACAGACAAATGAGGAAGGAAAGGTGTGTCATTTAACCATGGAAAACCATTTCCTCCCCTGCTCCTTCCTCTTCTCTTCCTTCTCACTCGGCAGCCTCAGAGCAGGAGGAAGCCCTCCCAGAGCGGCTACCTATCCCAGCTGCAGCCACAAACACCCCCAGTCTGCCCTTATAAGCTTACATGGGACTGGTTAGAACCAGACCCTGGATTCTTTGCAGAGTACTAAGCTGGCTAGTCCCTCTGCACCAGCCTGAAAAAAAGGCTTGGACATTACAGGGATCTTGGCGTGGGTCATCACTGGGACCTACATTCATCCAGCCAGCTCAAGGAATGTGAAGTTGGAGATTGCAGCTTTCTCAGTCTCTTATATACAAGGTTTCTCTCTCTCTCTCCCCCTCTCTCCCTTTCTCCCTCTATGTCTCTGTCTCTCTATCTTCTCTCTCCTCTCCTCTCATTTGTCCAATGATATCTCACAGTGTGAAAAAATGCAGGACGTGAAGCGGAGGTCCCTGCACAGGCCCCTGGCTACCCTGCGGCATGATAACCTGTGTTGTGCAGACACCCATGTTCCACAAGATGGCTGTGTTCAGTGGCGCAGGCGCTTTCCTCACTCCCCTATAATACACACTTCTACGCATGCTCACCAGCACTGACAGACACTGAAGCCATCCCTGCCCTTGGCCCTTTGGGCTGTGCCTCTGGTTAGTTGGTAGGACCTGTGCTCCTTTCATGCTGTTTAAAGCTCAGGAGAGGCACTGAAATACAGGCAGGGGCCAGACACCCTGAGCCACCCATTCATCACCTCCTGAATAGCCGCCCTGGGAGGCCCTGCTGGGCCCCTTGGAGACAGCCCCAATGACCCTGCCCAGCCCTGGGGTGGAGGGAAACAAAGAGGGTTCACAGGCCCTGTCTGGGGCTCACCAGACGCTGCACACAAAGTAGTGAGGCTGTTCTGCATTTATTAAACTCTAACCCCTGGAGAATGGCGCTGAAGAAAAGATGGGTGCAGAAAAGAAAGGCTGAGCTCTGGGTAGGGCGGTGCTTTAGAAGCCTGCCTGAAAAGAAGCATTTGCAGGTTTTCTGTATCCCAGGCACTCAGCCAAGTGCTTCACCTACTCCTCTCTTTTGTACCTCACTTCTCATTGTCCTGCTTCACTGGGAGCAAAGTGAGGCTCCCTCCCTGGCAGGGCTGTGAGTGCTGGCCAGTTGCTCACCTCCACAGCATCCCCATGTGCTAGGAGCTGCTGTTAAGTCTGCTGACAAAGGATGGGACCTCGGCTCCAAGAAGTGCCTGGCTAAGGTCATGCAGGAAGTAAGGAGCAGAGGGGGCTGATGGGAGGTCAGTGTGACTCTGGGAGCAGTGTTCCAACACACAGACCCACTCATGAGTAGATGGAAGGGAACAGGAAGGGACAGCCCCCACCTGCAGTGCTTCGTGTACACTTCACCCGGCTTTCTCGGGCCAGTTCCCTGTCTAAGGCACCATGGAAAGGAGCTAGGCTGGAACATGGCATTGACTGAGCCCAGGACTAGGGCCCAGGGCAAAGGAGGACCCTTTCTTTTAGTCTTGATTCCATCCCTGGGCAAACAGAAGTTATCCCATCTGACATCTTAATGGACATTAAAGCCATCTCCCTGTGGTTTGCACAGTGGAAGCCCAGGAGGGGAGGCAGTGGGGTGCTTGGCTTCGTCTAGGCCTCCTGGTAGGAACAACATGTACAGTATTTGTCCAGGTGTCTCTCTTATTTATCATGAAGCTTTTACTAACCCATGTGGAGTGCTTGAATCAAGCAATGAGTGCCAAAGATATTGATGCACCCAGCAATGCTGGAAAATCTGTGCGCTCTGTGTGTGTGTGTGTGTGTGTGTGTGTGTGTGTGTGTGGTGGTGGTGGTGGTGGTGGTGGCGGTAGCGGCAGGCGGGTGGGGCGGGAAGACTGTGGCATGGGGTGACCATCACCAACAGTCTTGGTTTTTGTGAAAGTCATGGTTGGTGCATCTCAGAGCTGTAGATGTTCTGTTCATCTCCATTTATAGCCAGGAATAACCCAACTTTGTTTCTTCAGGATGACTCAAGATTTTTTTTTCACTCAGTTTAAATATTGTGCATTTCAACTTTTCTGTTATCCACCAAGTAAGAGTCTATAGCATGAAAGGTAGCCTCAAATCATTGCTCTCTGACAAAAGCTTTTTTTTCCTTGGGTTTGTGTTTGCTTCTGTATGTCTAAGGCAGTTTCTGATATGAAAACATGCATAAGACAGTGCCAGTTTCCATTGCAGACAAATGCAGTGAACTGGTGTGAACATTCATGCATCCCAGTCTTTCTTGGATCTGGGCTTTGGGAGGCAGTAGGTTGTTTCTGTTTTAAACATTCCAGGTGTCCAAATTAGCATTGCTAATCCACAGTGGAGCTGCAAATAACTGACAGTTGATTGCAAAAATAAGTAGTCAAAGGACTGTGTGTGTGTGTGTGTGTGTGTGTGTGCGCGTGTGTGTGCGCGCGTGTGTGTGTGCTGATCCTGGGGCTTCAGGGCCTGGGCGCTGTCCTTGAGTATTTTTACTCAAGACTCTTCCTCTACTACTTAAACCACAGCCCCATGTCTTGCATTTTTGCGGGTAATTAGAGATAAAGAGTCTCATGCCCAGGCTGGCTTTGAACCAGTCCTGATCTCAGCCTCCTGAGTAGGATTACAGTTTTGGCACCCAGCTTGATACCTCTTTTTTTTATTTTTTGTCGGTTGTTGTCTGAACTCTGGGACTGGGTACTGTCCCTCAGCTCTTTAGCTCAAGGCTAACACTCTACCACTTGAGCCACAGTGCCACTTCCGGCCTTTTCTGCTTCAGTGGTGCTGAGGAATCGAACCCAGAGTTTCATGCATGCAAGGCAAGCACTCTACCACTGAGCCACCTTCCCAGCCCCAATACCACATATTTAAAAGCAGTGTCTGCTAAGGTTACATCCATGCTAATAAAGATGGCTGGCTTGTGGTCGGGGGGCCTTTAAGGACCCTGTCCAGCTTCTTCCACCTCCAGGAAGGGCTGTCTCCTGCTCCCTACACCAAGAGCCTCTCTCCTTCAGGATGCTTAGAACTGTCCTCTTCCATGTTGTCTGCCTGGCTGGGTCTCTCTGTTTAAAACCTTATGTTTTCTCTCCTTTCTGGTGGCTTCTAGGATGACATGACTGACTCCCTGCGAGATTACACCAATCTGCCTGAAGCTGCCCCCTTGCTCACCATTCTGGACATGTCAGCCCGGGCCAAGTACGTGATGGACGTGGAGGAGATCACCCCTGCCATTGTGGAGGCCTTTGTGAATGACTTCCTAGCAGAAAAACTCAAACCAGAGCCCATCTAGTGGGACTCCGGCCTCTGGAGATGTTATTTAAGACAGTCTTCTTCTCCCCTTCCTTTCCTCCACCCTTGGATTTTTTTCCAGCATATCCTGAATCAAACAATCCGTGTCCAACCTCTCTGTGGTGCCTTGTTTCTGCATTTACTCCTCAGCCAGCACCCAAGGGTGTGAGTCCTCACAGCAGCAGCAGCGGCAGCACCCATCATGTTTGGAGACTGCTTGGGGCTCGTGGGGATGGCATGATCGGCCACAACTGGGACTGCCACATTCTCTCCAGGTCACTAGCTCTCCATGAAAGACCATAAGTGAGCTGGGACAGCCAATGGGGCTCTGGCTCTGGCTGTGGGACCAGCATGCACACCCAGAGGCTGAGACAGCCGAAGGGAACTGCTCAGTGACATTTACAGATGCCCATGGAGCAAAGAAAGTGCTATGGCCTCAACAGGCATCATCTGAGAGCATCCTTTTGCAAGGAACATGGCTTGTCATGGTTGGATGGGAAACAGCAGCTTGTCAGTGGGTTCTTGGTCAGGGGAGCTTCCCCCGCCCCCAATCTAAAAGGAAGCATGTAGGGTGTTATGGTGAGAAAAACAAGCAGCTAAACAAATGATTCATATAGTAATTGCTTACTTTTGTTGGGTTCCTATCATGGGAGTAGTTGCTCATTTCTTCTTTTGTTTCCTTCCTTCCTTCCTTTCCCAAGTTTCTGCCTGCTCCTACAAGCAGCTCCCACTATCTTGGGATTTCATTTTTGAATTCTTCCCCTTAGACATCATCCCAGAATTTGGCCCTGAGCTCCTAGAGGAGCACTGTTCGGCCAACACAGACTTGTCTCGACCAGCATTGGGCCAGAGGCCACCAAGTCTCCGTTGATATACCCTTCCCTATTCCATCACCTGTCATTATTCCTTTTCAAAACAGAAAAACGTGACAAGAACTTAACCAGAAGCCTAGCTTTTCCCAAGATACAGAAGTGCTGTATCTTAGACCTGGGGCAGGAATGAGAGGACAGGGGTATGGCAACTACCTGGAGGCCTTGGATCCCCTTAGTTGGTCCCAAGTAGCTCAGTCTCTTGAGCTGAACTGACTACAAAGAGAAACACCAGTCTATCCTTAGGATTCAGGGTGTTGGGCCTTGTCCTAAGGATTCCCAGGGGTGTATAGTCTGTCTCAATTAGATGGTGGGACTTTAAACAATCCCAGTTCCTTGCCCTCAGCTCTACTCAGCACTCTGCCAACCCATTTATTTGGAAAATATAGCTTCCTCCAATAAGCTGTTGACACTGTTGTCCCATGCTGAATTGGATTGTTGATTTGTAGCTCAGAGGTGAAAAATTAGTTGGTAATTAGAGTATTTGATGTTGTCAGCCTGAAATGCAATCACCTAGAAAGAAATAAAGCAGGCATCTCTGGATGTTATCATCCACTTGGCTTTTCCTGTCCTTAATAACAGCAATCTTTTTCACCTGATTCTTGCTCATAGGGTGGACAGTGGTGGGGCATGGAAAACCTGAGAGCGATGTTTCAGCCATCCCAAGAACTGGGGCTGGGGATAAAGCAGCTAGATTAGTAGTAGAGCACTTGTCTAGGCATGTGTGCACAAGGCCCTGGCTTCCAAATCATCTTGATTTCCTGATGCCAAGAAGCTTGTTTGAATTGGGTCAGGCACTTCCTTCATGGAGGTCAGGCGATCATGGCTCCTAGCTTCACTTGGCACTTGATGGAGGGTGAATTCTAGGTTTGTGGGCATTTTGTGTAGTTTCCTCTTCTTTTAGGGGAGCTCGGCACTTGGGACCCGGAGAAGCTGTTAGGGGAACACAAAAAAAATCACACATGGATCTCCCTGTGAAAAATGGGGCAAGAGCTAGGGATGCTTAAACCCGACCATATTCTAACAGGGGCTTCTCTGCCCATGTCTCTAGCGAGTAGGGTGAGTAAAGGCATAAGACTGAAGTTCCCCACTCCATCTTGGAAGATGTGCAAATTCCTATTTTAATTGTCTTGAAAGAAATGAAGTCCGTTTTAGTTCCTTATCTTTGGAGACAGGGCAGAAGGAACGAAGTCCAATGAGGAGTTGATTGCTTAGGTCACTGTAATGGGGAAATTAGCTCCATTGGGAGACTTTGGTGGTCTGTCCTGGGCTGACTTTTTCCCTGACCCCAGAACCCCCCTTTGTAAGTAGATATCTGGGTTGCATCAGCTGGTCAGATTTACTGAAAAGGATTAGCTCTGTGCAGGTTGGTGCTGTGTTGAGAGGAAATGCTAGGGAAGAGTAGCCTCAATCATGCAACCTTCCATCACCATGTGTGCTGGGAATCAGTGGCTGTCACTTATCCCAACACAGGGAGCCAGCACTGCCTTTTTTGGCACCAACCAAGTTTCAAGTGGTAATTTACAGTCAAGACTTTGTTTTTTTCTGTTGCCTAATTAAAGACACTAAAAAGCTGTTCTCCATCTTGCTGCCATGCTCTGGGCAGCAAACTGAATCCAGCAATAAGACAGCAGAGGGGCTGGGAAGATAGCTCAGTGGTAGAGTGCTTACCTCACAAGCATGAGGCTCTGGGTTCAATTCCTCAGCACCATATAAACAGAAAAGGCCAGAAGTGGTGGTGTAGCTTAAGTGGTAGAGCACTAGCCTTGAGCTGAAGAGCTGAGGCAGCACCCAGGCCCACAGTTCAAGCCCTATGACTGACATATGCACACGCACACACATACACACAAAGACAGACAGCAGAAGATGGCCTGGAACAGGCCACTGGGGCCCAATATGGCATTGAGTTGGTGAGTGTAAAGCAAAAATCCATGGGTATGTACACATGTGTAGAAATACACAGGTAGAATTGTCCCACTGGGGCAGCTTGGGTGAGCATCTGGTCCCATCACACGGGGTAGACACAATGCCATATTTTTGACCAAAACTTGCAAGGCCTATATTTGCCCAATGGTGATGGAGTGCCACTGTGGTACAGATATTGAGGTGGCAAAGTCCAGGGGCTGCAGAGGGTGCCTCCTGAGGCCTTAGGAGCCCAAGACTAACCTGAGGACCCTTAGCCATTATTTTTCAAGTTGGTCCCTAAGTTATATTGAAGTACTTTTCCTACAGCCTGCATTGCCAGTGCCAACAGGGACAAGAAACAGCATGCCTTTTTTTTCTCCAAGTAGGCTGCTTAAGTGAAAACCCTTAACCTGTTGACTGTGAGTTTCATTATTCATGTCTATAGCCTGTGAGTACATGGGTGGTTGAAAGATTTTTCAGGAAAAAAAAGGTTGGGCCAGGATATCTCTAATAGGAGAGATAGGGCCTACGGATGATCATGTAAAAGAATGAAGGTAAGTATGCTTCATTTTTCAAGGCACTAATGTGGCCTACTCCCTCAGTGTCTTGGAATACTTCCCATGCTAGGAAATGGGTTAACAGATGTGGGTGGAACTCATTCTGAGGGAGAGTTCGGTTCCCATTAAATACAGTGCTAACTTGTAAAAGCCACCGTCAACCCTTAGACCAATGTGCAGCCCAAAACAGCGATGGCCTTGAGTGAGGATTCCTGGGTGCTCACACCTCACACAAGATACTCAGGTAGACTAGAACTAGGATCCAGAAGGAGATAGGAGTTTAGGACCCAGTGCCAAAAATTCAGTGTCCTCTAGATATCAGAGGAAGTGGATGTCCCGCCTGCTGTCAATGTATTGCCTCCCTTCCCATCTTGGTGGAGCCAGGCAGCCTGCTGCCAGGTCTGATTGTAACCTGTTTCCTCCTGTTGTTTTTGTGTGTGTGTGTGTTTGTGCCAGTTCTGGGCCTTGAACTCGTGGCCCTACTGTCCCTCAGTTTCTTTTGTTCACTATAGCAGCTCCACTTCTGTTTTTTGTTTTTAGTTAATTTGAGGTAAGAATCTCACAGACTTTCTTGTCCAGGCTGGCTTTGAACCATGATCCTCATATCTCAGTCTCCCGAGTAGCTGACAGGTCTGAGCCACCGGCACCCTTACCCCTAATCCTTGTAATTTGAGGAAGCATTGGCAATGGACCATCCCGATGAGAAGGCTGCTCTTCCCTTAGACAATGGGAATCCCACGTTTGAGAGGAGGAAGACCAGATTTCATACTTGCTGTTGAGCATCAACAGGTCCTGAGGCTTCCGGTGAGGACTCGGTTCACAGCAGGGATCTCAACTGCTGATGTGACACAGCACCTTAGTCCAGACACTGGTCATCCACTGCTTTGTTTGTAGTTTAGCACACTGTACATTCACCAAGAAAAAAGGAAGATCTCGCAATTTTAAAGTGTTGAGTGCTTTCTTGAAAAGACATGAGTGTAAGTGGAGTCCATTCTACTGAGCAGCTGGGGGGCAGCTGGGCTGACAGAGGCCCCAGGCCATGTGGTGCAGCTGGTCTTCAGCACTAGCCAGGGACCCTTGGGTAGTGCTGTTTCTGGAGCCTTTGTGGGGGAAGACAAAAGAGCTCAATGCTGCCTAACTTGGATGACAGTGACATCTGGAGCTTCTGTGATCCTTGGGGCAAGTGGTGGAAGGTCTCAGAGATGTCTCCCCATGGGCCTTAATGAATGGGATTCTCCCCAGGATCTAGCAGCAGGTGTTGCCTACATTGGGACATTGGGGCCTTACCCAGGGCTGCAGTACAGACATATTCTCACAGGGAAGAGCCATGCCTGTTCTACTCCTTCCCATTTCTGTCCCTTTTCTCTCCTTTGTGGTTTAATTTTACTTCAGCCTCTTATTTCTGCCAAGATTATATGAGACAATCCAACCTTGAAAATGCTCTTTGGTGGAGACAGTCAACTCCCTCCTTTTCCTCTTTGAAACAACTTAAAACCCAGGGAAGTCGGACTTTTTCTTCAACTTTGGGACTGGATTCTGAGGCTCAGCCTGCCACCTTGTGGCCATCGTGCTTGCTACAAGCCATGCAAAGGTGAGAAACTAAACCAGCATTCCTGATTCTCTTGCAGCCACAGAGTATTTTTCTGGTCATATACTATTCCATTTGTATTTACTGGGGAAATGATACCAGATCAAACACTTGCCTCAAATGAGAATTCGTGATAGGGATTTTCTAATCTCAGCAAATTAACAATTAGCTACCACTTGTCCTTAATAATCAGTCAAAGGGAAGGATAATTTGCCTCTGGTGCTTCTACTTGCCCTGGGCTAAATTATACTCATGCTTTGTATGAGCTGCCTTTTCCCCTTTACCCTGTTGGTAAAATGGGCTCGAGGAACTTTTCAGTGCTTCAGATGGCTGTTTTTCTCAAGGATAAAGTATGGGTTGTTTTTTTTTCGCTGATTTTTAAACAAATCAGTGGCAACATATTCCACAGACACAAACCACAGGAAACTGGTTTCATGCAGAATGTGACCTTTTTTTTTTTTTTTGTCGTGGGGCCTGAATTCTGGGCTTGGGTGCTGTCCCTCAGCTCTTCAGCTCAAGGCTAGCACTCTATCACTTGAGTCACAGCGCCACTTCCAGCTTTTTCTGTTTTTGTGGTGCTGAGGAATTGAAGCCGGGGCCTCATGCATGCAAGGCAAGCACTCTACCACTGAGCCACCTTCCCAGTCCAGTGACTTTCCTTTTACTGACTTGTTTCCTTAGCACTTCTCTAAGCTGTTGAGGGGGAAACTTAACTGTTGGCAAACTCAGCTGTGTGATTCTCTGGGCTGCCTTCCAGACCCAGCCTGACTGAGTCACTGCAGTCCTCTTCAGCTCATTGCCTGCAGATTGTGCCCCAGCCTTGGTAAGCAACAGTAACTTAAAAGGCGTTGGGTTTGTCTACTTTCTAAAAAGCTGGCCAGGCAGAAGTCTCAAGAATCTGTGGGCCGCCTGCATTGTATACCTGTGCAGAGCCCTACGCAAACACTCCCAAAGTGCCTGCACTAGGAAAACAGTATGGCTGTCAATATAGATCTCTTAAGATGAAGTTTTCCTAGGAAGCCAATGGAAACCGAAAGGGAAGGTAGGTGGTCCGTGGCTCTTGAGCATGCTCGCAACTCAGTCCCCCCAGAATGCACAGCTGCTGGGCTCACACAAAATTCAAACCACTGAAGCCACTGTACAACCACACTCCTTGGCCTTGACTTCAGCCCTGTTCCCTGGGATTGGAAAAGCAGTGCTTGGAATCCTCTCCATTTGCCTTCCTGGCACCTGGTAGATAAAGATCGGCTTGCCCTGGTCCCCTAGGGGGACCAATGGCTCTGCAGCCACCCTAACTTCAGAGAAGCCCTCTTGACACAGCACCCCATCCCTGGGGACGGGAAGTGCAAATGTAAATAAATACCTTATTTATTCATTTTGGTGGTACTGGAATGAACTCAAGTCTTTGAATTTATAAGCACTCTACTACTTGAGCCACATTCCCAGCTGTTTTCTGCCATGGTTATTTTACAGGTAGGATATCATTTTATGCCAGAGCTACAATCCTATTACTATGCTTCCCCATGTTGCTGGGTGACCAGTATGCATGCCATGTACCCAAGTCAATACCTCATTAACTTAACCAGGTGTTTAAAAACTAAGGCTACCAGCAGGAAGCAGACAAAAAGGGTAACACATTCCTAGAGATTGCAGGATAAAGTTCAGTTTCCTCCTTTTCTGCATAGTCCTCAAAGAAGTTACTTTCAGGGGCTGGGAAGGTGGCTCTGTGGTAGAGTGCTTGCCTTGCATGCATGAGGCCCTGGGTTCAATTCCTCAACACCACATAAGCAAAAAAGAAAAAAAAAAGCCGGAAGTGGCACTGTGGCTCAAGTGGTAGAGCACTAGCCTTGAGCTGAAGAGCTGAGGGACAGCGCCCAGGCCCAGAGTTCAGGCCCCACGACCGGACCCAAAAAAAAAAAAGTTACTTTCAGCTTGGTGAATTAACTGTTTCTACTATTCCCCAGCAAGGGAAGGGGGAAATACATACATACAGGCAGAGAGATAGAGAGATACAAACAGTCCTGCTGAAATGAAGGCCTGACACAACCAAGCCCAAAGAAAAGCTAGCTATCGAATGCACAACTACCCTCAGCTGCCTGGGTTATTAGTGTATTACAATGTCATACTAAGCTCAAGATGAAAAGAGAGATCTATAGATCACACTTAAATGAAACATTTTTAATACAATCTGATTTTTAATACAATCTACTGGTTCCATACTTCCCAGGAGTTTATTTCTCATTGGTCAATGATCAGACATGGTAACTCAGCTAACCTATAACCAGTACTTCTTCATCCAAAACACACACCAACCAGCTGGTCCAAGATGGACCATTACTCTATAAGGGTAATACCTTAAGGAACTTTCTGGGCAAATGTTCCTCATCCTCAGGTGAGATTCACACAGCTGTAATTGAGCCATGTCCCCAGCCTTAATAAGACAATTTTTTGAGGGGGGATACTGGGGTTTGAACAGAGACTTACACTTGCTAGGCAGGTGCTCTACCAGTTGAAACACACACCCCAACTAATCCAAATAGTCAAAATTAAACTGGCACATACAGAGCTATGTAAATCACCTCTAGTGTGCATGCGTGCACGCACACACACACAGCCTAACCCCCAAATTGGAGGATCTTAAGAATTCTGCCAGGGGCTGGGAAGGTGGCTCAGTGGTAGAGCGCCTGCCTTGCATGCATGAGGCCCTGGGTTCGATTCCTCAGCACCCTATAAGCAAAAAGAAAAAAGCCAGAAGTGGCACTGTGGCTCAAGTGGTAGAGCGCTAGCCTTGAGCTGAAGAGCTGAGGGACAGCACCCAGGCCCACAGTTCAGGTCCCACGACCGGAACCCCCCCCCCAAAAAAAAAAATTCTGCCAGTCACTGATAGCTCACGACACCTATAATCCTAGCTATTCAAAAGGCTGAGATCTAAGATTGAGGTTTCAAAGCCAGTTTGGGTCTATCAGACTCTTCCATTGTCAATAAGAGAAGTAGAGGTATGGTACAAATGGTAGAGCACAAACCTTGGTCAAGGAAGCCAAGCCAAATCACAAGTCAAAAGCCCCGAGTTCAAGCCCCAGTACCAGCACAAAAAAATAAAAATTTTTTTAAAAAATGTGATCTTATGAGGAAAGGCAGAAACTACTAGAAATTCTTATTTTTCCCATTCATTGTATAATGGCAGCAATGCCTCCATCCCACCACCCCCTATGTGGCCCAGGAAGCCAGTTTCCAACTCTGCTGGCCTCCTCAGGCATATGGGGAAGCAGGAGATGGAGGCATCCTTTATCTGAGAACTTCTAAGCCCCTCAGTGGAAACTCCTATTCCTACTCATGAGTTCTTGCCCTTATCCGCAGCTGCCTTTTCGCCTCAAAAAGCAGGATGCTCGCAGCCATGGCTGAGTTCAAGCTATCCACTCCAGGTGTGACAGGAATCAGCAGCCTCTTGCCCCCCGTGCTTTCAGCCAACTGGAGAGACTCCAGACTCACACCGTGGGTCTCCCCACCTATCACCACAGCTGCTGGAGCTTCTGTCCAGTCCATGTCATAATTCTGGACCTCCAGTTCAGGGAGCCAGTCTTTATCACTTCCAGTGTCTACATCCTTCTCTTCATACTTGTGAAATTTCAGGAATCGCCGATCAGCCCCTTTGTTGTGGTCACTAGCTTTATTAGATATTTGCGCCTGGGCATAGAGCCCACAGTTGTCTGCCACATAGACTCGAGTGTCTGGGGGCAAGTAATTGGGCACTGTTTCCCATTCTAGATTGTTGATAATGGGTACCTGGAAATGGGCCCCCATGCCTGCCCGCAGCACTTTTGGCTCCCAGGCATCCACACAGCCTAAAAAATAAGAGAGAACACATTTAACAAACCTAAAGGACTGTGGAGTAAATGAGTTAAATTCTGGATCAAGAGATATAGCACAAGCGTTTCTATTAGAGCCTTCTTAAGCTAGTACTTAGCAGGGACTGTAGGATTCCTCAAAAGCACTGATAGTAGACTTTGCTCATCCAGATGACACTATCCACACACACATCATACAATAAGAAACAACAACAAAAAAAAGCCTCCCCCACCTCCTAGGGCATAGTGGGTGATGGGACAATAGTTCATCAGGTGACTATAGTATTAGTAATAACAGGTGTAAAAGAAGCATGAACAGGCTAACAAACACTATATAAAGTGGGGCTTTTAGGAAAAACACTGAACATCTAAAAGACTACAGGACACTAAGCCATTTTGTTTTTATTTTTTTAAGGGGGATTACTAGAGATTGAACTCAGAGCCTCACATTTGCTAGGCAGGCACTATACACTTAAACCACACCTGCAGCAACTTTTTGCATTGGTGTTTTCCAGGCGGGGTCTAGCTTTATGCCCAGGTCGGGTTGGGCTGCGATCCTTCACTTTTGCTTCCCTGTATCAGAGTATGACAGGCACAAACCACTGTGCCTAGCCTTGTGCTTTTCCTATAGCTTGGTAACTGACATGTGCCACTTTGCCCAGCTTTTAGTTAAAAATTAGTCTTTTCTGTATGGTCTAGCATACTGTGATCCTCCTATCTCCACCTCCTAAGTAGCTAGTATTACAGGCTTGAGTCACTTGAGTCTGGCCACTAAGTATAAGAGAATAAGAGGATCTTTTCTTGTTGTTTTTGGTCATGGGGCTCAAACCCAGGGCCTGGGCGCTATCCCTGCACTCTTTTGCTTAAGGCTAACACTCTACCACTTTGAACCATAGCACCCCTTCTGGTTTTCTAGTGGTTAATTGGAGATAGGAGTTTCACGGACTTTTCTTGCCTGGGTTGGCTTTGAACCATGATCCTCAGATCTTAGCCTCCTGAATAGCTAGGATTACAGGTGTGATCCACCAGTGCCTGGCTAAGAGGATCTTGTTGGAGAAGGATAAAGGCAGAAGACAACTCAGAAAGAGGAGAGCAAGCAGGTAAATAGGCCAGCTGGAAAAGGAGACAAGCCTTCTTTAAAGAAGGCTGAATATGCTAAACTGAGAAATCTGGGATTTATTTTTCAGAAGACAATATAACATTTAAGGACATTTAAGCAAAACAGACAATCTGATTTATTATTAAGACCCCCTTCTGGCTTTAATGTTCAGTCTAGATTGGAGCACATCAGTAGCAAGCAAATGCAGCAACTCACAGAGAAGTTGGAGCCTTAACCCAGCAGTAGCCCTGTCTCTCCTGCATCTTTTCTCTCATGTAGCAGTAAGAGTTAGGAGAATAGTCTCATGCATAGTCAAATCTAACACTAGCTGCATAGCAGACACCTGACCTTTTCCAGTGTCTACTCTCACTGTGGGAAAGCTGAGAGAGATGACTAACCAGGGAACTGCACCAGGACTACCTCAGTACCTGCCATCCTCCTCTAACTCCCAGACTTAGAAAGGAGAATAAAACATGGAGAAGAGCCAGACACTGTTGGTTCACACCTATAATATTAGCTACTCAGGAGGCTGAGGTGTGAGGATTGTGGTTCAAATCCAGCCTGGGCACAAAAGTCCATGAGACTCTTATCTATAATAAACTACTCAGAAAAAGCTGGAAGTGGTGTTGTAGCTCAAAGTGGTAGAGCGCTAACCTTGAGCAAAAAGAAACTAAGGGATAGCACCAGGCCCTAAGTTCAAGTCCCAGGACCAGCCAAAAAAAAGATGCCGGGCTGGGAAGGTGGCTCAGTGGTAGAGCACTTGCTTTGCCATGCATGAGGCCCTGGGTTCGATTCCTCAGCACACATAAGCAAAAAAGAAAAAAGCCGGAAGTGGCACTGTGGCTCAAGAGTGGTAGAGTGCTAGCTTTGAGCTGAAGAGCTGAGGGACAGCGCCCAGGCCCAGAGTTCAGGCCCCATGACCGGACCACCCCCCAAAAAAAAACAAAAACAAAAAAGGATGGCTTAGCTGTCTAGTCTGGTCCTTAACTTAGTAGAGAGTAAAGTTAAGACTTCCTTCCTCTTCCTGCTCCCCCTCCCCCCTTTTTTTTTGTTGGCATGGGGCTTGAACTCTGGGCCTTCAGCTCTTCAGCTTAAGACTAGTGCTCTACCATTAAAGCTACTGCACCACTTCCGGTTTTCTGAGTGATTCCTTGGAGATAAGAGCCTCATGGACTTTCCTGCTCAGGCCAGCTTTCAGCAACGATCCTCAGATCTCAGCCTCCAGAGTAGCTAGGATTAGAGGCATGAGCCACTGGCTCTTGGCTCTTCCTCTTCCTGTCAGGGCTATACAAGTATTTTGTATACTCTTTCCTCTTTCACTCCAGCCCTAGTATCAATGAGAAAAACATAGGGTTTGCATTACCTTCCTACTATCCGTGGAGTGGGTGGGGTACTGATAATGGAGTCCAGAACCAAGATCTCACCCTGGCACAGAACTGTACTCCACGAAGGCATTTCCAGGAAGAGTTGAAAGGAGCAATTTAGGCAAGTCTCGGCAATAGCTGTCACTATTAGTTTACATTTAATGGTGTTTCTAATGGATGATATGCTCCTCTACTCCCAGGGTGCGACAGGCATTTTAGGCATGTCCCAACTGCTTGGCAAGTCTGAGTAACCAAGTCTATTAATCCCTGCTTCAGGCAAGGAGAGAAATGTAAAGAGGCTAATTTGTGCATGACTTGAGTGACTACATTTCCCTGAGGGTAAGGGAAATGTATCACAACAGCATAATCACTTTGATACCAGCATTCCTCTCCCTCAAGGATTGGGAAGGTCCCATATACTCAACAACTTGAGAACTCAAGGTCATTAAATACAAGACATAAAACCAAGTGTTAAAACTGGCATCCATACGATAAAAAAAAAAAAGTCTCAGGCATTGGTGACTCATGGTTGTAATCCTAATTACTCAACAGGCTGAGACCTGAAGGATCTTGGATTTGAACCCATCCTTGCAGAAGAGTCAGTGAGAGTCTATCTCCAACTAACCAGCAAAAAGCTGAAAGTAGAAGTGTGGTTTAAGTGGCAGACTGCCTGCCAGTTGTAAGCAAACAAGCCAAGTGAGCCTGAGGCCAGAGTTCCTGTTCCAGTACCAGAAGAAAAACAAAAAACAGACATCAATTTCTTTACTCTGATTTTAAAATTCTTTTGTTTTCTTTGTGACACCACTTCAGGCACAGCTCCACTTCTGGCTTTTTGGTGGCCAATTGGAGGTAAACTAACAAACTTTCCTGCCCAGCTGGCTTCAAACTACGAGCTTCAGATCTTAGCTTCCTGAGCTATGATGATAGGCTTGAGCCATTGGTACCTGGCTAGATTTTAAATCCTTTTCTTAATAATTTAGAAGGTTTCAAAGTAATTTTTAAAAAACCAACCAATATTGGCTCAAGTAATCACTGTGCCAGGCAAGTAGTTCTCAAAATGAACATATGGAGAAGATTCTATTATTCCTATCATACAGATGAAGGAACTGACGTTTGTCAACATTGTGTATGGACATAAAACTACTAAGGGGCTGGGTGCCAGTAGCTGACACCTATAATCCTAGCTACTCAGGAGGCTGAGATCTGAGAACTGTGGTTTGAAGCCAGCCAGACAGAAAAGTTCCCATGGGACTCTTATCTCCAATTAACCACTCAAAACTGGAAGTGGTAGAGCGCTAGCCTTGGACACAAAAAGGCTCAGGAACAGTGCCCAGAACCTTAGTTCAAGGCCCACAACTGACAAGAGCAGTAACAAAAACTAAAAAAACAAAAAACAGGAATATCTTCAAAACATGTCTGTTCACAGCCCTCGCTTACACAAAAGTGGTGGGCCAATCCGCCTGGTCAGGGTATTCTTACTTTTTTTGTTTGGGTTTTGGGTTTTTTTTGCCAGTCCTGGGGCTTAAACTCAGGGCCTAAGCACTGTCCCTGTATTTGCTCAAAGCTAGCACTCTACCACTTGAGCCATAGTGCCTCTTCTGGATTTTTCTGTTTAAGTGGTACTGAGGAATTGAACCCAGAGTTTCATGCATGTGAGGTAAGCACTCTACCACTAAGCCACACTCACAGCCCTGTTCTTACCTTTTGTAAGCAATACTTTGCTGCAGCCTGCCCCTGCTGCAGATCTCAGAATTGTCCCCAGGTTCCCAGGGTCACGGAGATTGTCACAAATCAACAATAATGGCACTGAGTTGTGAACCTGTGTCTCTGGATATGTCATCTTAACATGGTCAGGTTTGGCAAAAATCCCTGAGGAAACAACACAGGAAATTAATTTGTCTGATGTGGGCACTGGGAATAAATTGATTTTTCATTTATTTATAATTATTTATGCATTTGCACATGAAACATACAAATATATTCTGACAAAAAATTCAACCAACATAAAATTCTACCAGTACCAATTCTCACCCAGTCTTGTCTCTTCTCCATCTTTAAGTATATCCTACCCTATACGGGGTGTGTGCCTACCCTATACGGGCATACCTAGCCATACATAGGCGCTTTTTCAACATAAAAATACACATTTGCCCAGCATAGTGGCTCATGTCTACAATTGAAACACACAGAAAGCTGAGGCAAGAGGATCATGAGCTCAAGGCCAGCCTGGGCTACATAATGAGATCCTGTCTCAAAAACTCAAAAAAGAAACAAAAAACAAGGACTGAGCCAAGTGCTGGTAGCTCATGCCTGTAATCCTAGTTCCTTAGGTGGCTGAGATCTGAGGATCAAGGTTCAAAGCCAGACTGGGCAGGAAAGTCTAAAAGACTCATATCTCCAACAAACTCCCCACAAAAAGTTGGAAGTGGGGCTGGGAAGGTGGCTCAGTGGTAGAGCGCTTGCCTTGCATGCATGAGGCCCTGGGTTCAATTTCTCAGCACCACATAAGCAAAAGGAAAAAAGTCAGAAGTGGCACTGTGGCTCAAGTGGTAGAGTGCTAACCTTGAGCTGAAGAGCTAAGGGACAGTGCCCAGGTCCAAAGTTCAGGCCCCATGACCAGACCCAAAAAAAAAAGTTGGAAGTGGAGCTGTGGATTAAGTGGTAGAATGCTAGTCTTGAGCAAAAAAGCTCAGTGCCCAAGCACTGAGTCCAAGATCCAGGACCAATACAAAAACAACCAACCACAAGGACTAGGGGCATAACACAATGGCAGACTGCTTGTCTAACATGCACAAGGCCCTTAATTCCATACCTAACCAAAAACAAATCCTAAATATTATTCTATAATGTACTCAATATGTATGAAGAACTTACCATGCTAGTATGCTTGTAGCTATCTTAATCTAACTGCTGCAGTTTGAATATGAAGGTA
This sequence comes from Dipodomys ordii, assembly GCF_000151885.1. Classification (NCBI taxonomy): domain Eukaryota; kingdom Metazoa; phylum Chordata; class Mammalia; order Rodentia; family Heteromyidae; genus Dipodomys; species Dipodomys ordii. The sequence continues at coordinate 6,292,583 of NW_012267247.1, forward strand.
CTACAGTTCATTTCTCTTTCCCTACTAACAATTATATTATTTACAAACCATAATAATTAATATCCCTGTGTGACTCTGTCTCTATGTCTGAAAAATCCCTCTAGGATAAACACCATAAGCAAATGGGTAACTAGTGTAAGTATACTCTTTTTTGAGTACAAAAGAGAATGTGTTACTTTATTCAAGCTGAAACACATGAATGAATACCTGCCTCCCAGGTCAACAGAGGGCAAATTTGTTTCAATTTGTCAAATGGCATTTAAAAAACAAACAGAAGACAAACATAGCATTTTTCCTCATTTCCAGGAAGGTTGAACATTTTCCCAATACAACTGATCATTTGTGACCCTTTTCTGTTAGTTTCTTCACACTCTTTCCTTAAACGTTTCTTGTTCCATTTTCCCAATAGGTGATGTTTGTTTTTTAATTGAACTTAATATTTAAACACCAGTTATCAATCCTTTATATTCCTTTAATTTTTTCTCTTATTCATTGCATATTTCCTGGAAAAAAGAATCTCAATTTAAAAACTCAAATGCAGCCGGGTGCTGGTGGCTCACATCTGTAATCCTAGCTACTTAAGAGGCTGAGTCTCCAATTAACTAAAACAGGAAGTGGCACTGTGGCTCAAAGTGGAAGGGCACTAGACTTGAGTAAAAAAGCTCAGAGACAGCACCCAGGCCCTGAGTTCAAGCCCCACAATGGACAAAAAACAAAATAAGAACTCAAATGCATCAAAGTAGCCAAGAACTGGTGGCTCATGCCTGTAATCCTAGCTACTCAGTAGGCTAAGGTCTAAGGATTGCAGTTCAAAGCCAGCCCAGACAGGAAAGTCTGTGAGACTTTTACCTTTAATTAACCACCAAAAAACTGGAAGTGGCACTGTGGCTCAAGTGGTAGAGCACTCACCTTCAGCTGAAGAGCTCAGGAACAGTGCCCAGGCCAAGTTCAAGTCCCACAACCGACCCCTTCCCCCCCAAAAAAAAGCATCAAGGTAATGACTCCTTTTTAAAATATCCCAGCTGGGAAGCAACATCTAGGACAGTTTAGAAAGGGGCTGTGAGTGGAGGGAGGAACTGAGTCATGAGAATCTCATGCTGAATGTCTGGAAGCTGGGGAAACTCAAGGGGCTTAGGATAGCTGGAAAAACAAAAAATGAAAGTGGCTTTCTTAATGAAAGTTCTCTGCTTAATAATCACTACACTAGGGATGGGAAGGTGGCTCAGTGGTAGAGTGCTTGCCTTGCATGCATGAGGCCCTGGGTTCGATTCCTCAGCACCACATAAGCAAAAAGAAAAAAGCCAGAAGTGGCGCTGTGGCTCAAGTGGTAGAGCGCTAGCCTTGAGCTAAAGAGCTGAGGGACAGTGCCCAGGCCCAGAGTTCAGGCCCCATGACCGGACCCCCCCCCAACCAAAAAAAATCACTACACTATACCCTCTAGCTTACAAAGGGAAAGGATTTAGCAGAAAAGGAAAAAATTGAGAAAAGGCTAATTATAAAATAAAAATGGCCTGAGTATATGAAATTCCAATGGTGTAATGAAGTTAATCCCATGGATGAGCCACACAGGCACAGCAAATTTCTTTATGAATCTTAGTATAGTAGGAGAGGTGATAATAGCATGGAACATTTTTTAGGCCAGACACATTTTAAGATCTTATTATCAAATAAAAAATCAATTCCCTTTGTAAACTTGCTAAAAAAAACTGTAGTTTTAAATTTTATAGGCATATTGCTTTATATAGTCACTTCAGTAAACAAATTACTACCGAAGTTATAAGTTAGGAAATGAACAAAATAATATTGTACTGAACCCAACAGGAGACCTTAGGCCTTTAATTTTACTTGGACATTTGTGGTGATGAGAACCCATTTCTTCTCAAGGTTCTATTTAGATTACTAGAGAACTTGAAGTTTGACAAGTACTGCTAGTTTCTATTTCTCCTCTTACTCTTTTTTTTTTTTTTTTGGGTCCGGTCATGGGGCCTGAACTCTGGGCCTGGGCGCTGTCCCTCAGCTCTTCAGCTGAAAGCTAGCGCTCTACCACTTGAGCCACAGTTCTCCTTCTGGCTTTTTGGTGGCCAATTGGAGGTAAAC
>NW_012267247.1:6295477-6298940 GCF_000151885.1 Dipodomys ordii
AAAGAAAAAAGCCAGAAGTGGCACTGTGGCTCAAGTGGTAGAGCGCTAGCCTTGAGCTGAAGAGCTGAGGGACAGCACCCAGACCCAGAGTTCAGGTCCACGACCGGACCTCCCGCCCCCCCCCCAAAAAAAAAGATGAAATAGCATTATTTAAACAAAAAACTTAAAAAAGAGAGGATGAGGATAAAAGGCTTCCTAAGTTGTAGCAGACTCTGTGGTCACATAAAACCTTAAGTTCATTCAACCAGATAAAGAAAACTCTTAGAAGACAGTTATCTATTCATTAGTCTAAACAGGGAAAAAAAGTTCCAACTTTGTTCTCACTCTTTATACCTTCTTCTCAAATAATGGTCTCAAGGAAGGTCAGTTATTACCATACTGACACAAGTTTTGTGAAAATGGAGAGCTAAACTTTTCAAAAAGTTCTTTAATTTTTAGTCTGATATTAAAGGCTGGAACAAATCTCCTAAGAACACAAAGTCTGAAGAAGTGTGGCTCTTCCTAGAGACTAGAGAGAGACACATTATAGATGGTAAGAAATTGGCTTCAGTCTCCACTGTAAGTATCTTAAAATGCATAGGTTTTCTTAGATTAGGCAGTAATATTTTGAGCTGGGTTTGTGAGATTGATCTTAAGTATGAAAAACAAATTCTAGGTTTCTACACCTATGGACAACAGTATGTAATCACTGACCCATTATTCCTTGTGGTGCTACTACATCGGACCAATCCTTGATATCGTCAAATTTCACCTTAATGAGGCTGACACCCTTCAGCTTATCGACTGGCAACTCCTTGATGTATTCCAGACGGCTAAAAAAGAAAACGCTGGGCACAGCTCCAGCCTTGAGAGCATCGACAATCAGCCTGTGACCTTCCAGCAGGATCTTGCCATGCTTTTCCCGAAATGGTCTGGACTTAACTATTGTCATCACATTACTGTGAATGGAAAAAAGAAGAAAAGATGGGTGAATACCGATATCAATGATTGAGACACCGCTAGCTCAGACTTCTCAGGGACAGAAATTCTAAAGGGGATTCTTATACAAAACAGAAACATCAAGAACCTGCGGAGTGTCTACTGGAAGCATTCTATAAGGGAGAGGGCTATAGGCCCGCAGTGAAGGTAGGGAGGGGGGGGGAATGAAAACAGTCGACAAGCGTCAGGTACATCACCTCAGCCTCTTGTCGCCGGGATAGGCCTTATCGTAGCGCAGCCCTGTCTCTTCCCAGGAACGAGGTGTCTGGGATGAGGACATCTGAGGCGATGGTTTAGGTTTCTGCCCCTGGGACTTGGCCTCGGACGCTAACTCGTGGGGCTGTTTCCTGGGAAGACGCCTCCGCTCCAACACCTCTCCTGATGGAAACATTACTTTCACAGGACTTCGTCGAAGTGCCCGGACCCAGCGCCGCGCATCGAAGTCCCAAATCTGAACCAAAGGCAGCAACGGTCTCAACACACATCTCGAGCTCTTGGCCAGCACCGCCATCTTCCTCGCGTCAAGGAGGCGCGCCGTCGCCGACTATTGACGTCACCGGCCAGTCGCGCCACCTGTGGGCGGGGCGGCGTTGTACGAGGTCGGTCGCTTCAGCGGTGGGAGTCATGGCTGCTCGCCGAGCTCTGCACTTCGTATTCAAAGTGGGGAACCGTTCCCAGACGGCGCGTTTCTTTCGAGATGTCCTGGGGATGAAGGTGCAGACCTGGGCCGACAAGGGCTGGCGCGCAAGTCTGGGAAGGGTGCTGAGCTGCACCTGGCGGAGCGGGGACGAAACGGGTGTGTCGTGAACCTCAGCCGTGGGGTGTCGGACGTAGGCCGAGAACTCTGCTGTGGCACCGCAGTGTTTTTAGCTAGGGGAGACGTGTGGGCCCCTGGTTACGGATTGAGTAGTCTCTGAGCGAGTCCGCCCGTGCCAGCGATGTGCACTCGTTCTTTAAGTTCTTTTGCAAATGTTTGTCGCGCTTCTGCCCATGGGGAGCTTACAGTCTATTGAGAAAGACATGCAAAAGCTTATGTAAGGCTCTCTGCTTAATAACCTAGTCTCCCGAGGCTCGTAGCTTTTCCGTTAAGATAATCAGCCTATTTAAAGTGCACCTATTGCTGGGAGCTGGTCGCTCACGCCTGTAAATCAGGAGGCTGAAATCTTAGGATCGAGGTTCGAATCCAGCCTGGGCAAATCCAAGAGCCTTATCGCCAACTAACAAAAAGCCAGAAGTGAAGGTGTGGCGCAGTGTGGCTCAAGTGGTAGAGCACCAGCTTTGAGTGGAAAAGGCTATGCAAGAGTTTGAGCTCGCGACCCTGAGTTCAAACCCCAGTACTGGAACAAAAACAAACAGAAAACCTCAAAACAAACAACGAGAGAAAGTGCATTTATCAAGGGGTGTGCGCACAAAATCTTGTACTTTGCTTACTACAGTGCAGATTTGAGTAGATGGTCGAAATCCATTCTCCCCAGTACTCTGAGGCCTGTCTCCAACCCTGTGGTTTTTCAGGGGTCATTTAATGGAAGTTATTGGGGAACTCCACATCAATGAGGAAGGCTTTCCAGTAGGAGTTCCGTTTATTGGAGAGATAATATAGAGAGACCATGCAGGAGATGTGGAGTTCAAAGGGAGTCACATGGGCTCAGCAGTCATTGTAAGTAAATATCTGCTATGTTTCAGGTTGCTATTTTGAGCTCTGGCCACAAAGTTGCAAATTACGTGTCCTAAGAGCTTATGGTCTAGGATCATATAAGAATGGAAATGAGGAGCAGGTTATTAATATTCACTGTCATATTAGGAACCTGAGACTCAGAGATTACTCAGGGATACACACTACCACATATCAGCCAGAACTGCAAATCATACTTCTCCAGTGCTGAGGATGACACTTTTTTCACTACAGCACTGTTTCCTAACCTAACCTAAAGAGATGTCACCGTTTGTTTGGTAGCCGGTTGTCAAGCTATTCTGTGTTTATGTATGTATGTATGTATGTATTATTTATTATGCTGGTCCTGGTGCTTGTTCCCAGAGCCTGTATCTAGTGCTCTACTACTTGAGCCACAGCTTCACTTCTGGGTTTTTTGATAGTTGGACATAAGAGATTCACTGGTTTTCTTTCCCCTGGCTGGCTTCAAACTATGATCCTCATATCTCAGCTTCCTAAATATTTAGGATTATAGCACTCAGGCCCTACTACATCTGGGAAAGGTATACATTTCCTTTTATTTTACTTTATTTGTTGGTTGTGGGGCTTGAATGCTGGGCCTGGGCACTGTCCCTCAGCTCTTCAACTCAAGGCAAGTGCTCTACCACTTGATCCACAGCACCACTTCTGGTTTCCTGGTGGTTTATTGGAGATAAGAGTCTCATGTTGGGCTGGGAATGTAGCTCAGTGGTAGAGCGCTTGCCTTGCATGCTCGAGGCCCTGGGTTCGATTCCTCAGCACCACATAAGCAAAAAGAAAAAAGCCGGAAGTGGC
>NW_012267247.1:6300135-6314472 GCF_000151885.1 Dipodomys ordii
TTTTTTTTTTTTTTTGGTCGGTCATGGGGCTTGAACTCTGGGCTTGGGTACTGTCCTTCAGCTCTTCAGCTCAAGGCGAGCACTCTACCGCTTGAGCCACAGCGCCACTTCCAGTTTTCTGGTGGTTTATTGGAGATAGGAGTCTCACGGTCTTTCCTGTCCTGGCTGGCTTTGAACCTTGATCCTCAGATCTCAGCCTCCTGAGTAGCTAGGATTATAGGCGTGAGCCACTGGCACCCTAAGCTGAAGAGCTGAGGGACAGCGTCTAGACCCAGAGTTCAAGCCCCACAACCAACAAAAAAATAAATAAAAAATAATAATTTTCAAGGCTTAGGATTCATAACAAGTAGAAAATTCCAAAGCCTGTTGAGATTTGTATTTTTACCAATTGATATATGAAGAAATAAAGTCAGATTGGAAAATTGCCTTTAGGATTCCTTTCCCTGCTTTAAAGAAAAGGTAAACAAAATCTTTCCCTCAAATAAACAGATATGAAATAGATGAGATAAGGCTTATAGTTGGGCCCATGAACACTATTTTGAGTGTACCATCTGAGGTCATCTCATCCTATGAGAATCTATAGACCAGCAGTGGCTGCCCACCTCTGTCCGTAGTTCTCTGAGAAAAGCCTGAAGCAGATTTTTTCTTGTGATTACTGCATTCATATATTTTCCTTTATCTAGGCCTTATGATGGGAAGTGGAGTAAAACAATGGTAGGATTTGGGCCTGAGGACGATCATTTTGTTGCAGAACTAACATACAATTATGGCATTGGCAACTACAAGCTTGGCAATGACTTCATGGTAAATATCACTCTCCCAGGAAATTTTTGTTTGGCAGATGGCTTATTGTAATTTGGAATAGGGTGTCAGTGAAAGAGATGACACTAGAGCAAAAATTCAAAGCAAGTAAGGAAATTAGCCATGTGTGTGTTGGAGGAGAGAGAATGTGCAAGGAAGGGCCTTGAAGCCAGTGTGGCTAGAATAGAGAAGCATAGAGATGCGTCAGAAGTGACAGGGAGCTAAGTGTGTTGACATATGCCTATAATTCCAGCACTGGCTAGAAGGTCTTGAGTTGGAGGCCAACCTGGTCTACCTAGAACTTGTCTAAAAAAATGGCCATTATAAACAATCCAAGTAAAATAAAGAGCTATCAAGGATTTTGAGCAGAGGCTAAACAAGATTGACAGCTGTCTTGAGAACAGGCTGTAGGTTGCATTTTGACATTTACTGTGGCTGCAGAGGGAGTTAGAGATTGGCAGGACTGGAATAGAAAGGGTTGTAATAATCCAGGTTCGAAATGAAGCTGCCTTATTCATTATTCATTATTAGGTATTTTGATTAAATTTAGAGTGCTTCTCAATTGGCTTAAATTTTTTTAAATATAAAGATTGGTCTGGGGATGTAGCTGTTGGCTAGCACACACAGCTCTGCATTTAATTCCTAGCAACACACACACACAGAGCAAAACTAAAAACATCACTTTAAATAGTAGCTGACAGTTGGCAGATCAAGGTAAGATGAAAACTTGCTACATATTGAAAATTTGTAGACATTAATTTTGGTGTCAAATGGATTGAACTTCACTGATATTTGAACTTCTGTCCTATCATCCCTAAAGGTCTTTACCTTTGTGAGATGAAACTTCCAAAACCTGCTTGAAAAATTAAGAGAGATTGAATGTCAATTAAATCTTAAGTGATTTAGCCTGAAGGTAGTAGAATTTTTGTGTAAAAGATCTCTTGTGATTATGTGGGTGTTTTATTGTCTGTTACAGGGAATCACAATTGCTTCTAGCCAGGCTGTCAGCAATGCCAGGAAACTGGAGTGGCCCCTCAGTGAAGTTGAAGAAGGAGTTTTTGAAACTAAGGCCCCAGGAGGATATAAGTTCTATTTGCAGAATCAAAGTCTCCCTCAGTCAGGTAATTATCCCAGGACTGGTAAAAACTTATATAAAGGCATCTTTGATAGAAGGAGAGAAGGAACTAGAGTTGTTTATTATAGACTTTTCTATATTGACAGGGCATGTCCTTCACAAACTACTGCTTTTACCTGTTGTCTGAGAAATTTTACTCTCATATTAATGTATGTTAATGTGTAACTATAGGGAATGTAGACTGGTTGTGCTCTAGAGATAATGTGTCTGTTTAGGATTCTTTCAGCTCTAAATAACAGAAAAGCTAACTCCATCTAGAACCAGATTTTTAGCTATCCCAGCAGGTATTTACAGATAGGAAAGATTCAGGGTCCATTGATTCAGCAGCTCAGCCATGGTATCAAGAACCCAATTTTTCTCTCTTGGTTTTCTCTGTACTTAGTATATTTCTTTTAGACCTGGTCCTGTCATGAATGGAGGATGGCTAGCAGTAAAAGTTGGGGCTACATCCTCCCAAATTCTCTTAAGGTATGAGACAGAGAACTTATTTCTTACTTGCTTGTTTATGCACGTGTATGAGTGCACCTGTGCATTGGTGTGCATGCATGCATGCATGCTGGCCCTGGGGCTTAAATTCAGGGCTTAGACACTTTCCTAGGCTTTTTTGCTCAAGGCTAGTGCTCTACCACTTGAGCCACAGCTCTACTTCCAGCTTTTTGGGCATTTAATTGGACATGAGAGTCTCACAGACTTTCCTGTCTGGACTAGCTTAGAACTGTGATCCTTGGATCTCAGCCTCTGAGTAGCTAGGATTATATGTGTGAGCTACCAGCATTTACTGCTCTTTTAAAAGAACGGAGAAAATTTTTTTATGAATTCTTCTATCTGACTTTCCAAACTGATCATTGACAAGAGAACTAGTTTATCCCTGACCAGCTAGCCATATCCATTGAGCTGGGAGCAGTTTCCTAAACTCCAGTGCTGGTCCCCAATGATGGCGGATGCTAGCAAAGTCAGTGCATCACAATGACTGCTTCCCAGAGCAGGAGGGAAACCTGGAAAGGTATGTTTTTATTCACTGAGGAGATGATCTTATTATGGGTAATCCAGCAGCCTCTGTAATAAAATGCATGCATGAATGAATGAGTGAATGAATGAAGAAAAGAAGTAAAATGCTGATGAAGAGGAAGGACAACTCTGACTGCTATTTCACTGGAGTGTATGCCTGTAAGACCTGAGATGAGAACCATAAAAGTCAAATTCTTCCCTCCATTGTTCTGCTTCAGGTCTCAAATGCTGAGTCTGCTAACCGTGTTTAATGCTACTTGATTTTCATCTGGTACTCAGCAAGAAAAAAAAAAAAATCACAAAAAATCCATTCTAATGTGGGAGGTTAGACTTGCTGAGAGAGAATATTTCTATGTTTCACTAGTGATTCCAGGGATTTTTATGGTTATTGTTGTTGATAGGCAATTATTTTATATACTGATTTTAAACCTTACTTGATTTAACCAACTCCACTGGACAGTTTTGATACTTCAGTATAAAGCAAGTATCCCTATTCCAAAAATTCCAAATGCTCCCAAACCTAAAATAGCACGCCTTCAGTACCGTGTCACTTGCCAAAAAGTTTCAGATTTTGGAATTTTTGGATAATGGATAGCCAATGGAGAGTTCTGTATAGATTTTCCAAAGTCTAAGACACCTTTGGTCCCCTGAATTTCAGATAAGGTATACTCAGCCTGGACTTGACTAATGGAGAGCTTCAAAATGTTTTTGTCCTCTGGAATGGCAACACTTTGGAGGACTAAGTTCCTGTATCCAATACAGCAAGTTCTGTGGTCTCTCTGGCATTTGTCAATCACTCCCTCCTGTGTACTTTTAGCCTGTTCTCATTTGTGTCCCCACACTCCTGAAGGTTCTGTGTCAACTGAAATTTACTGATTTTGAAATCAGTGGAGAAAACGAAAATTGAACCTGCAGGAGGAGACACTGAAGAGAACTCCATGGCCTTGTTATGGCATTGCCCTTCTTTACAATATGTTCACTTTACAATATAAAATGTTTTCCCTAATGTTAGGTCATAAGCTTGCAAATCAAAGAATACACAGTGGCCTAGAGATTAGAGTCCACTGGGATTTTTTTTTCTTTTTTGTCAATTGTGGGGGTTGAACTCTGGGCCTGAGTGCTGTCCCTTCAGGTCTTCAGCTCAAGGTGAGCACTCTACCACTTGAGCTACAGCGCCACTTCCAGCTTTCTGGTGGTTTATTGAAGATAAAAGTCTTACCGACTTTCCTGCCTGGGCTGGCTTTGAACCTCGATCCTCAGATCTCAGCCTCCTGAGTAGCTAGGATTACAGGTGTGAGCCACAGGCACCCAGCGATCCTCTGCGATTTTTAGAAGTTCCTTTTCTCTCTTAGCCAGAAATGTAAGACCTTCCCCAGGGGATGGGATGGTAGGCAAAATCTATACTTCCTCCTGTTAATTTTATTTATTTGTAGCACTAGGGTTTGAACTCAGGGCTTTGTACTTGTTAGGCAGGCCCTTTACCACTTGAGCAGCCACATCTCCAGCCCTTTTTGCACGGGTTATGTTTGGAAGAGGGTCTCATTTTCCCATTTTCAACCTGGACTATAGACCTCCATTTGTGTTTCCTCTTATAGCTGGAATGATAGATACAAATGTACAGTTGTGCCCAGCCATTGGTTGAGATGGAATCCCATGAAGATTTTTTCCTTCTTTTTTTTTCCTTTTCTTTTTTTTTTCTTTTGTTGTTGTTGTGAGGCTTTTTTCTTTTTCTGCCCTTGAACTTTAATTCTGCAGATTTACACCTCCCAAGTAGCTAGAATTATAAGCTTGAGCCACAGCCGGGTGCCAGTGGCTCACACCTGTAATCCTAGCTACTCAGGAAGCTGAGATCTTAGGATCACGGTTCAAAGCCAGCCCGGGCAGGAAAGTCCGTGAGACTCTTATCTCCAATAAACCACTAGAAAACAGGAAGTGGCAGAGCGCTCGCCTTGAGCTGAAGAGCGCAGGGACAGCACCTAAGCCCAGAGTTCAAGCCCCATGACCGACCAAAAAAAATAAAATAAAATAAGCTTGAGCTACTATACCTGGCCTAGCCAGGTATTCTATTTTTTGAGGATTTTTTTTTTTGAGCTGGGTATTGAACCCTTGGCCTCAAGCAGGCCAAGTATGCTTATGACTGAACTCCATCCCAGTACTAGTGCTAAATGTTAGGGTGTAACAGATTTTTTTTTATAAATAATATTTTTCTTGCACAAACACACACACACAAATACTACCCACATGCTCAGAAATAACTACTGTGAAATTTTCAGAGTATATCTTTTTAATCTTTTATCAGACTATGTAATGATCTATCTCTCTCTCTAAGCCATTACAGGAATCCCATTGCTGTGGGAAATTAAACAGTTCTGTATTGTTGGATGTTTATGTTGTTCCTAGTGTTTCATTGTTCTGGGCAACACTGTGGGAATGTCTTCCTGCTGAAAACTCTCCACACATTCACATTTATTTTTTTGAATTGCTAAAAATGGACTTGCTATTTCAGAAATGTACATTTTTAAAGCTTTTGATACATTCTTTCAACAATGTCCATCTTTACAGCTACTGATACATTTTATCACATCCTTGCCCAGAAGTAAACTAGTTTACACCCTACCAGTTTACATGATTAATTTCCCTACACAAAATAAAACAGTGAACATAACTTTTAAAACTATTTGTTGAGAAAAAAATACTGATAATGAAAAGATAATTTTGTGTCCAATAAAATTATTTGTCAGACTGAATAGTTATTCCTATGTTCATGGACCGTTCCAGTTTCTCTCTTTTGTGTGTGTGTGTGGATTACCACTTTGTGTCTTTTACCAATTTTTTGGGATTTTCATCTTTTTCCTATGTGAACTTAACATAATTTACATATTGTTTGTCCTATACGTTATGAAACTCTCCCCCTACTTTGTTATTTACTCTTTAATTTTCATCGTAATTTTATTTATTATTTTTTGCAGTGCTAGAAATGAAAACCAAGTCCTTGCACATGGCTAGGCAAGTGCTCTATATGCCCAGCTCTGGAATTCTTTTTTTGGACTATTCATGAGTTTTCTATTTTGTATAATTAACCCAACAGGGTTTTGTTCTTGATGGTTTTTTAAGCTTTGAAGTCAGATTTAAGGAAAAATCTACCAAGTGCCAGTGGTTTACACCTGTAATCCTAGCTACTCAAAAGATTGAGATCTGAGGATCATGGTTTGAAGCCTAAACCCAGGCAGAGAGGTTTGTGAGCCTTATCTCCAATTAATCACCAAAAAGCCAGAAGTGGAAGTATGGTTGAAGTTGTAGAGCACTAGCTTTGAGCAGAAAAAGCTAAGAGACAACACCTAGCCCTAAGTTCAAGCCTCAGTACTAGCACCAAAAAAATAAAGAAAAAAAGTCTTTCTTCAACACAAACTTGTATAAATCACCATCTGATTACCTGTATTTAGTATTTTCTCATTTCATTTTTAAATTTAATCCTTTAACTCATCAAGAATACATTTTTTTACTTAATTCACATATGTGCCTTTTTTTCACCAAGTGATTGTCTTACTGCCATTTATTTGAATATATTCTTTTTTTCTTTTCTTTTTTTGTCTGTCATGGGGCTTGCACTCAGAGCTTCTGTGCTGTCCCTGAGCTCTTTTGCTCAAGGCTAGCATTCTACCACTTTGAGCCACAGATCCATTTCTGTTTTTCTGGCAGTTAATTGGAAATAAGAGTCTCATGGACTTTTCCTGCCTGAATTGGCTTTGAACCATAATCCAGATGTCAGCTTCCTGAATAGCTAGGATTACAGGTATGAGCCACCAGCACCTGGTTATTTTGTTTTTGTGCTGGTCCTGGAGCTTGCACTCAGGGCCTGGGCAATGTCCCTGAACTTTTATGCCCAAAGCTAGTGCTCTACCACTTGAGCCACAGCTCCATTTCTAGCTTTTTGGTAGTAATTGGAGTTAAAATCTTATGGATTTTCTTGCCCAGGAAAGCCTTGAGCTATGATCTTCAGAGTCAGGCTCCTGAGGAGCTAGGTTTACACATGTGAGCGACCTGTACCCAGCTGAATGTATGCTGGAAATCAAACCCAAGACATTGTGCATTCTGGGCATACAATCCAGCACCAAGTTACATCCTAGCCCCATAAACTAAGTTCTTGTAGTTGTTTTAAACTGTTTTTGGCCTTTTTAAAACTTATTACACTGAACTAACAAATTTCTGCTGTTTTATTATTCTATAGACCCAGTATTAAAAGTAACTCTAGCAGTGTCTGACCTTCAGAAGTCCTTGAACTATTGGTCTAATCTACTGGGAATGAAAATTTATGAACAAGATGAGGAGAAGAAAAGGGCTTTGCTAGGCTATGCTGATAATCAGGTGGGTAATCTTGAATAAAAATAACATCTCTCATTTTCAGTTTAGCTTATAGATAAAGTTAACATAACGGTTGTTCCCAAAGCTTCCTTACAGTGATTCAGTATTTAAGCAAATAAACAAAAAGAAGAAAATAAAACATTGTAATAACATTAATCTCTAAGGTAGAGTCTTAGAAACTACCTTTGTTTCTATATGGGTATATAATCTTTTAGAAGGGGAATGGGCTAGGGTATGGCTAAGTGCTAGCAAGCTTGAGAACCTGGACTTAATCTTCAGCACTGAAAGAGAAGGGAGGGAAAGAAAGGAAGGGGCAGAGAGGGGAGGGCAAATGTTAGAGCACATGTACCTAGCAAGCATAAAACTCTAGAAAGTGGAATTGCTTAGTTAGAAGAGATACACACAAGATTTATACATCATCTATTTCCATACATATTTTTTAATAACTAGCATTTGAACCTGAATTAGTCCTTGTACTTTTTCCAGAAATTCTATTCTTTGCAATGTTGTAGATTATACTCATCATACTTATGCATTAGTTTATACTTAGGTTCATTTTGGTAGTGGCTTAGGTATTAAGTTTAGCTATTGTATAAGTTAATCAGTTATTGATTATAATAGCAAAAGATAAAAACCTCTTTGTCTAGATTAGAGGAATATTTCAATTTTTTATTTACTCACAGGATGGATTACTCTTCAGCTATCAAAAATACTGAGGCAAGTCTTTACTTGTGTGGTAGCATTAAGTGGAGAAGAACAGGGACGGAATTACATGTAATGGTGCTGATATCTGAATTTGGTTGAAAGAAATGCATGCACTGTGTCTAGCAAGATACACAGAAATAATGGTTGCCTCTGTGATGAGAGTAAGAGAGAGACTTAATTGTTACTGTATTCTTTTAGTGTTTTTGTTTTTGTCAGTTATGGGGCTCGAACTCAGGGTCTGGGTACTGTCCTTGAGCTTTTTCAATCAGGGTCTTTGCATCTCAGTATCACTTCTGGTTTTCTGGTGGTTAATTGCAGACAAAACTCTCATGGACATTCCTGCCTGGGCTGGCTTCAAACCATGATTCTTAGATCTCGGCCTTCTGAGTAGCTAATATTACATGTGTAAGCCACTGGTACCCTGCTCTAGTCTTAGTTTAGAGTTTTTTATGCTAGTTCTTAAGTTTGAACTCAGGGCCTCACACTCTGGGTTTTTTTATTCTTTTTTTTTTTTTTGTGGAGGGGGGGTCCGTTCGTGGGGCCTGAACTGTCCCTCAGCTCTTCAGCCCAAGGCTAATGCTCTAGCACTTGAGCCACAGCACCACTTCTGGCTTTTTTCTTTTTGCTTATGTGGTGCTGAGGAATCGAACCCAGGGCCTCAGGCATGCAAGGCAAGCGATCCACCACTGAGCCAACTTCCCAGCCCCTGGGTTTTTTTATTCTTAATGGCATTCTACCAATTGAGCCACATCTCCAACCCAGCTTTTTTTTCCCCCTGGTCAATTGAAGATAATCTTTTGAACATTTCTACTTGGCCTGGTTTTGAATTCCATCCTTAGATCTCAGCCTCCTGAGTATCTAGGTTATAGGCATGAGCCACTAGTCCCTGGCTTGGAGGGGTTTTTTTTTGGTTTTGGTTTTGGTTTTGTGCCAGTCTTAGGGTTTAAACGGAGGACCTGGCATTGTCCCTGAACTTTTTTGCTCAAGGCTAATAATGTTCTACTACTTGAGCCACAGCTTCACTTCTGGCTTTTGAGTGGATAATTAGAGATAAGAGTCTCATGTACTTTGCTGCTACCCCAGTTGGCTCAAACCAAGATCCTTAGATCTCAACCTCCTGAGCAGCTAGGATTATAGGCATGAGCCACCAGTACCAGACTTTGAGAGGTTTTGGTATTTTGTTGGTTTTTCTTTTTTATTACATGCATAAACTACTTGTCTGAAGGCCCAAGCCCACTCTCTTTTTTCTTTTCAGTGTAAGCTGGAGCTTCAGGGCATCAAGGGTGCAGTGGATCACGCAGCAGCCTTTGGAAGAATTGCCTTTTCTTGTCCCCAGAAAGAGGTACTGTTAGATAACCTGATCAAATGTGAAGGCTCTCTCACTTGTTGGCTCAACCTAGCTGAGAACCTTGCCCTTCATTCCTTAGGTTCATTCTGATTGTGCCTTTGGTATCAGGTTTAACGATTGTTTCGAGAACATTGAGATAATAAATCAAACAAGTGGTAACTTGGTTCTTTCTGACCAGATAGTCTTAGGCTATGAGGACTATGCCATAAAACTCATCCATGGCCCTTGCTCACCTTGCCTTCTTGCTTTCCTCAAGTTGCCAGATTTAGAGGACTTGATGAAAAGGGAGAAGCAGAAGATCCTGACTCCTTTGGTGAGTCTGGACACCCCAGGCAAGGCAACTGTACAAGTAGTCATTCTGGCTGACCCTGTGAGTATTAACAAGGGAACAGGCTGTTCAGGGCTTTCTTCAGAGATGTTTTTTGCCAAATTACTTTTCTCTTTATTGATAAAGGATGGACATGAAATTTGCTTTGTTGGTGATGAAGCTTTTCGAGAACTTTCTAAGATGGATCCAGAAGGGAGCAAATTACTGGATGATGTGAGTCTCCTTTCCCTACTTCTGTCATTATTGGCCAAATGGGGGTGGCATGTGTGGTTTATAAAGCCTAGAAAATTGTGGGCATAACAGAGGCTCAGTTAATGTTAATCAATGTAGGAAACATAGAAAATAGAGCCCTTTGAAGCTTTATCATCGGAAAGTAGACTCTCAAGAACTTCTCAGTTGGCAAATTTGCTTGACTCTTTCCTTCACACTTTCATGTCACTGACCAGCCTCTCCTTCGAGTACCTCTCCTGTAGTGTTAGAAGTCTCTTCTTGAGTCTTTATGATACCTTCTCCCAGAAGCAGCTGCTATTCTGGCACCATAGGTCAGTTTTGTTTTTGAATTTCACACAAATGGACTCATTCATTAAGTATTTTTTGTGTCTGGCTTGTTTCCCCAAACAAAAACATTTTTGAGAATCCTCCATGTAATTGTATAGATTGTATTTATTTTTTCCTTGCTGAGTGTTACTCTTTTTTATGGGATTAAAAACTTGCTTATTGTTGTGATGACAACCATTTGGGTTGTTTCCAGATGTTTATCCTAAGGAAGACTGCTCTGAATATTTTTGTTTAAATCTTCTTTTTTTTTTTTTTTTTGGTCGGTCGTGGGGCTTGAACTCTGGGCTTGGGTACTGTCCTTCAGCTCTTCAGCTCAAGGCGAGTGCTCTACCACTTGAGCTACAGCGCCACTTCCGGTTTTCTGGTGGTTTATTGGAGATAAGAGTCTCACGGTCTCTCTTGCCCGGGCTGGCTTTGAACCGTGATCCTCAAATCTCAGCCTCCTGAGTAGCTAGGATTACAGGCGTGAGCCACCAGCGCCCGGCTGTTTAAATCTTCTTGTAGTACATGTTTTATGTCTCTTGGGTAAATACCCACTAGAATTGCTTTTACTCTATATGAAAGTGCCAAACAGCTGTCGAAAGTAATTACACTGTAATAGTCCCTAACTGCAGTTTCTCTTTCTGTGGTTCAGTTATCTACCGTCAGCTCCATCCCAAGATACTTAAATTGAAATTCTGGAAATTAATTATTCATATGCATTGGGAGCAGCATGATGAGATCTCCTGCTTTCCTCCTCTGCCCCACTTGGATAATCTTGTGTATTTTTCTTTTCTGAAGGTCATACATTTTTTTCCACTAGTTCACTTTTTTTTTTTTTTTTTTTGGGGCGTGGGGCTTGAACTCTGGGCCTAGGCGCTGTCCCTCAGCTCTTCAGCTCATGGCTAGCGCTCTACCACTTGAGCTACAGCGCCACTTCCGGTTTTCTGGTGGTTTATTGGAGATAAGAGTTTCACAGACTTTCTTGCCTGGGCTGGCTTTGAACTGTGACTCTCAGATCTCAGCCTCTTGATATTCAAGAGGTGGCCTGAGCCACCAGCATCCGGCACAACTTTGTTCTTTTACTGAGTGATACAAAAGTTTGATCTTTCTTAGGTCAAGACTTCTGCCTCGGGCTGGGAAGGTGGCTCAGTGGTAGAGCGCTTGCCTTGCATGCATGAGGCCCTGGGTTTGATTCCTCAGCACCATATAAGCAAAAAGAAAAAAGCTGGAAGTGGCGCTGTGGCTCAAGCGCTAGCCTTGAGCTGAAGAGCTGAGGGACAGCGCCCAGGCCCAGAGTTCAGGCCCCACGACCGGACCCCCCAAAAAAAAAAAAGAATACAGGCAAATACCTTAAGTGTATGAGAGTTTCACTTGCTGTACATGTTTTTTAAAGAGTTTCTTAGCTGTCACACTGGTGGCTCACACCTGTAATCCCAGCTACTCAGGAGGCTGAGATCTGAAGGTTGTAGTTCGAAGCCAGCCCAGGAAGGAAAGTCTGTGAGACTCTTATCTCCAGTTAACCACTAAAAAGTCAGAAGTGGAGCTGTGTCTCAAGTGGTAGAGCACTAGCCTTGAGCAAAAAAGCTCAAGGACAGCACCCAAGCCCTGAGTTCAAGACCCAGGACTGGCACACATATACAAAAAGATTCTTGTTCTACCAAAGACCCACAGCCTGGAACACATGGTTCCTGCTCTCTTAGCAGCAGCCACCCACACTTCCCAGCTGCATACTTTGCAAAGTCTTTACTGTGCATATAAAGGATCACCAAGCAATGACTCAGTACTCATAGCATCTCCTGTCATGTTGAACAAGGCGCTCTACACTGAATGATGGTATTTTTTTTCACTGTGGACAGTGAAGTGAGTTGCAAAGCATATTGTATCCTTTGTTCCTCAGACTTCGAACAAATGCATACCCGTTCTGTGTTTCTACAGGCAATGGCAGCAGATAAAAGTGATGAGTGGTTTGCTACCAGAAAGAAACCAAAAGCTTCAGCTTAATGGAATACCTCATATGGAGCAAGCACTAATGATTCTTGTTCAGCATCTGTGAGAGCTGATGTGCCCATTTACAATAAATGCTCTTACCGCTCTGCTATGTCCTGTGTAAGCAAGGAGACCTGGATGGGGAAGACATATATTTCAACCTTTGAAAAACCTCTGGTATACTTTAGAAATGAAACCGAATTATCATCACTCTAGGTAAAGGAGAATTTTTGTTGTAAGCTTCACTGTTTCTGGAATGGCACATCTATGTGCAACTGTATTAGATTTGTCCATAATGGGTTGGGTATGGGAGAAATTTTGATGAGCTGTGAATCACGTAGATTTGATCAGAGCAACTGTTTAAATAAATCCAAATCTATTGCCTATAATGGTCATATTCCAAGCACTTGATGATAATATGGTGTTCTAATATCTTATTGTAGCAGGTCTTGACATTTAAGAAAATAGAGTATTCCAGAATAGTTTTGAGCTGGAGATCCTCCTGCCTCAGCCTATGGAGTGCTGGGATTACATTTCAATACCACTAGGCTTGATGTTACAATTTTTTTAAAAGAAATTTTATTCCCTGGACAAAAATATTTGGATACTCCCATCCCATCTTAACTTGCTTTCATATTCTGAGTATCCAGAAAAAAAAAAACAGGAAGTATTTAATGTCTCTACCTGTCTGATTCTGTGCTAATTTCTTTATATAATTTTTTAAATCCTTGGGGAAAAGAATATGGATTAAATGACTTCTTCAGGTTGAAAATAAACCTATATGTTTTCTATATGAGTCTACACAAAAAGTTTATTCTCATCACTAGAAAAAATTATATCATGAATATTATTAATTTGTGAGTATGTGTGCTTGTACTGGAAGTTGAACTCAGGGCCTCATGCTCAAGCTTAGCTTCTTTGCTCATTGCTAGCACTCTGCTACTTGAGGCCATATATCCAGTCTTGGATTTTGCTGATTAATTGGAGATAAGATTCTATAGATCTGCTCAGGCTGTCTGCTTAGACTATCTTCTAACCTCAGTCCTCAAATCACAGGCTCCCAAATGGGTAAGATTATAGATTTGAGCCACTGTAGCCCAACTAAATTTTTTTTTATACTCTATGCTACTGAAACCAAGCTGTTATATTAGTCTTTAAAGCTCATTATTTAAAGAATGGCCAGCTGGGCTCTGGTGGCTCACTAGAGCCACCTATAGCTACTCAGGAGGCTGAGATCTGTAGATCTTAGTTCAAAGCCAGCCCGGGCAGAAAAGTCCCCATGAGACTCCAATTAACGACTCAAAAACCAGAAGTGGCGCTGTGGCTCCAAGTGGTAGAACACTAGCTTTGATCAAAAGAGCTCAGGAAGAGTGCCCAGGGCCTGAGTTCAAGCCCCCATGACTGACAAAAATAAATAAATAAAAATAGTGGCCAAATTCAAATTTAAAAGAATAAACTGAGCAAATTGGAAAAGATTGGTTCAGAGGATACCAGTTTCAGAATTACACTATTACATTTTCTGGTGAATCATAACTTCTGTGCTCCTTTACTAGCAGGGTAGGGAATGGAATTTCTGGGTGAGTTTCAGTTTACCTTCTTAGATATGGTCTTACCTTCACTAGGAGAAAAACAAATTCCTTGCCCAGCTCCACAATAGTTTCATTCATCTTTTTTTTTTTTGGTAGTGGGGCTTGAACTCTGGGCCTGAGCGCTTCCCCTCAGCTCTTCAGTTCAAGGCAAGCACTCTACCACTTGAGCTACAGCGCCACTTCCGGTTTTCTGGTGGTTTATTGGAGATAAGAGTTTCACAGACTTTCTTGCCTGGGCTGGCTTTGAACTGTGACTCTCAGATCTCAGCCTCTTGATATTCAAGAGGTGGCCTGAGCCACCAGCATCCGGCACAACTTTGTTCTTTTACTGAGTGATACAAAAGTTTGATCTTTCTTAGGTCAAGACTTCTGCCTCGGGCTGGGAAGGTGGCTCAGTGGTAGAGCGCTTGCCTTGCATGCATGAGGCCCTGGGTTTGATTCCTCAGCACCATATAAGCAAAAAGAAAAAAGCTGGAAGTGGCGCTGTGGCTCAAGCGCTAGCCTTGAGCTGAAGAGCTGAGGGACTGCACCCAGG
>NW_012267247.1:6317537-6334196 GCF_000151885.1 Dipodomys ordii
GCTGAGATCTAAGGATTACAGTTTAAAGCCAGCCTGAACAGAAAGTTTTTGAAAACTCAATTCTAATTAACCAGCAAAAAGCCAAAAGTGAAGGTGTGGCTCAAGTGGCAGAGCTCCAGCCTTGAGCAAAAATGCCAAGCAAAAGCCTGAGACCCTGAGTTCAAGCCCCTGTATTAGTGCAAGCACACACACACAAATACATATACAATAAGGCCTACAATTCCCAAACTGCCACTACATTTTGGAGCAAGGTATGTTATTTTTCATTTCACATTTAATTGTGAATAGTGATTCTACACGGATCATAATGTCCTCATGACATCCAGAGAGAACAGTTGGGCACAGTGGCTGAAGCCTGTAACCCTAGCCACTTGGGAGGTGTTTTTAAAAGTACATTTGGATACCTCCCCAGGACTCTAGTCACCAAAGCTTCTCTTTTTCAACAGCGACAGCCACTCCATGCAGTTTAAGTGATTTTTATTTATGCTTCAGCTAACCCTACTACCCCTTCAGGACATTTCTTCTAAGAAGCCCATTCCCTACCAGACAAGCCAGGCTACTTCAGTCGGCCAAAGTGTCCTAGCCAGTGTCTTTTTTCTTCAACTCTTCCACTTTAGCAACGTATATTCTCATGGCATCCATCTTGGACATGCCTTTATTCATGTTCCATGCCTCCCACTTGGCCATGGCTTTCACATCATTGGCTGCGGGGGCAGGGATGTTGCAGTCCCCCTGGGTGGCCTGTTTGTAAAAGCCGTATATCAGCAGTTTCTCCTCTTCACTCACGGGCACCTTCAGCTGCTTGATCGCAGCACAGGCCAGCTCAAACTCCACTTGGCACATTTAGGGTACCCGTAGCTGGTACCTCTGTTTTTTCTAGGTGATGCTTGGTGCTAGAAACTGGAGGATGGAGGGACAGAATTACATAAGGCTGATATTGGGTGTTGGGAAGAAAGGGAGATTGTGGGAAGCGTTAGATGACCATCTAAAGTTGCATGGTCAACAACCAAGGTCCACTGGATTGGATCTGTCCCCACTGTATTTTCTGGGAAGGATTATCCATCCATGCTTCAAAGGTGCCTATGACCCTAGAAAATTAAGGTCGCTGCGATCCAAGGAGGCAATGCGGTGTAAAGAGCGTTGAGGACGATTGTGTGCTCATCTGGGGGCTGGGTGGAAAGCGTGAGACCCGCCGACCCGCTGCAAGGAGGATGACCCCGAGTGTGGCACGGGCCAGCCGGGTGGTAGACAGCCCGGGAACGAGCATTCGGTGTGGGTGAAGTGTGCTCGGGAGTTAACCAGGGTTTCCGGGCTGAGGGAGGAAGCGGCCGCCTTGACTCCCAGACGCGGGCTGTGTAAGGGAACGGTGCCGAAGGTACCTGCCCGTGCGCTGGAGGGAGGCTGGGCGCCGAGAGGGAGCGCTGTGGGCCTGGCGGCCTCGGCGCCGCGAGCTCGTTGGTGCGGAGTGCGCGTGCGCGAAGTGCGCGTGCCCGAGGAGTGGCGGGCCGAAAGTAGCTCAGCGGAGCAGAGACTCTGGGCGGGGCCTGAGGCACGTTCCTACGCCCCACCTCTCTCCCCGCCCATTGTGCCGTGGCGCTTGCGCGGGGCTCGCGGCCTCGGAGTGGGCGGGGCGCCCCCACGCCGCCACCAGCGTCGCCGCCATGGACCTAGGTGGGTGCCGGGCTTCCCCCTTATCGCGCCTAGCAACGCGCCTCCAAGACTGGGCGCGGCCTTCCCGCTGCGCACGCTGCTAGCGTGGGTTTGGGTGAAGGAGCGCCCTGGGGTTAGGGAGAGGTTCGGGGAGTTGGGGTGGGGGGTGGGCTCCTCGGAGACTTGAGACCGGGGGTCGGGAGGCCGAGCTGTGGCCGGGCAGCCCTGCGGCTCCGCGGCCCACTTCTTTCCCGCTTCGGGCGCCTTTCCAACCCCGCGAAAACCCCGGGCGGTTGTGCAGTTGCGTGCCTGGGAAGCGGACGGGGTTTGAGCACGTGCTTGTAGGAAGGCCGCGTTCGGTGGACGCCCGCTGCCCTCACTCAGAGTGTACCAAGTTGTTCAACACATTTCCAGCCCTTCCCGCGTCTCCTCTGGGAGACGCCGAGGCCGGGCGCTGCGCCGCCTTCCTCCGGGAGAGTTCTCCTGAGTGTCCGGGACCGTGCCCTGCCCGCAGCGCGGCTCATCGAGCTCTCGGTTGTGGCGGGAAGTATCTCGGCGGAGATAACTTTGTGAACCTGTGCAAGTTGGTGCAGAGCTCTTGTAGGCGAGGGCTGGAAAAGAGAGGAGGAGTTGTTGATAGAAATTGCCGGCGCTTTGGCCCGCCTCCTCGCCCTGCCCCGGGTGCTTTTAAAGGCCGGGTAAGACCCGGGAGGCTGTGGAGAAGAGCCGCCCTGAGCCGCGTCAGTAATGAGTAGCCTGTGAAGTGTTGTGCTCCCTGTCCCCAGCCAGCTCTCAGGAGCGCAACGGCAGCATCTGGGAGCTCTGCCTCAGTGGCAGTTTGTCTCATTACCACCTTGTTCATTGGGACACATGGAGGACATTGTGTCTGGGTCTTGTTATCTCTAAAGCTGGAATCATGATCTTCAAAATATTAATTAGAAGATGAAAAGCTCTTAGAGGTGTACCCCTTCAGTGCAATGCCTGCCAGAGTAAGCAAGCACTTGATAAGCGCTCCAACGACACCAGCTCATCGTAAGTGATAAAGCACAGGGGGTTTCCCCAGCTGTTTACTGCTTCTGCAACTTTGTCTGTGCAGGTCCCGGGACTTGGATTCTGCCTGAGTGCTGTCTCTGAGCTTTTTTGTTCAAAGTTAGCATTCATCTCTTGAGCCATGGCTCCACTTCCAGCTTTTTGGTGGTTAATTGGAGATGAGAGTCTCATAGACTTTCTTGCCCTGGCTGACTTGAAACCATGATCCTCAGATCTCAGCCTCCTGGGTAGCTAGGATTATAGGCATGAGTCACCAGCACCCAGTGCTTCTGCATCTTTTTCAAGCAGCATGTGTGCATACTTCATATCTAGAAGGCATATGCTGGGGAGGAGGCACATATCTGCTCAGTTGAACTGATAATGCAGTAAATTCAATCTGTAGTCATGAAGGAACATTCTTGTGCTCCTGGAAAGCAGCCTGAGCCAGAAAGAAAGGCCCCTAACTCCCAGAGCATCATGATCCTGGGTAACCCACTCAACTGCTAGGGGCTAAAATGGATTGGCTTCACAAATGGATTGCCTAGAAGTGCCTGTCCTTGGTCTTTTGTGCTATAAATGGTTGTTTTCTTAGTCTCCTGAGATCAGTGTTTCTCTGCTGATTTCTTCTGACCTATGAAAATGGGAGAGAAAAAAATGATATAGACAGAAAAATGATGAGTGCTTTTTTTTGGGGGAGGGGGTCCGGTCATGGGGCCTGAACTCTGAGCCTGGGTGCTGTCCCTGCACTCTTTAGCTCAAGGCTAGCACTCTACCACTTGAGCCACTTCCAGCTTTTTTCTTTTTGCTTATGGGGTACTGAGGAATCGAACCCAGGGCCTCATGCATGCAAGGCAAGCGTTCTACCACTGAGCCACCTACCCAACTCCTCATAAGTGCTTTTTGATGAGTCTGTTAACTCTACCAAGCACCTTAATTGTACTAAGGCTAATAATATCCCAATATGATAATCATTATTCTCAAAACACTTAAAGAAGGTAAATAAAGTTTTTTGTTGTTGGTCATGGGGCTTGAACTCTGGGCCTGGGCGCTGTCCCTGCACTCTTTAGCTCAAGGCTAGCACTCTACCACTTGAGCCACAGCACCATTTCTGATTTTTTTCTGTTTATGTGGTGTTGAGGAATCAAACCCAGGGCCTCATGCATGCAAGGCAGGCACTCTACCACTGAGCCACCTTCCCAGCTCCATAAAGTTCTGATAGCTAAAAAGTAGGATTGTTAGGGGGGAAAGATGGGGAAGATATGCTGTCAGGAGTATGAGGGACTGAGAAGCATCTCTAGGCTCCAAATGAGAGAGTAAGGGAATACTTACTGAGCTGTGTTTGTGCTCTGACTTTAATTTCTTAGCCAAAGGAGACACACTTGATAAAGACCTATGTTTTTTCATGTTTATGAGCTAAGGGAAGCAAGCAAGATTCAAGTCCTGCCAACAATGAAAATGTTTCAGAAACCAACATTTATTGAGCATTTAGGCTATTAAGAGCTGTATCTTATTTAACCTGTACCCTCTCCCATCCTTGTAAGGAGGGAGCAGAAGACACCAACGGTATGACTAGCGTGTTGGTTAATCTTCAGGTTATGCCACAAAGTATGTATTCTACTCATTTATGGAAAAGGGAAACTTAGAGAATTAATTTCTCTGTGATTGTGTCACTTTTGAATGGCAGAGCTAGGATTTAAACTTGTGTCTGATTAAACTCCCAAGATAACTTTCTTAGTTTCATAGCTCACCGAAGGAACACTTTGCTTTTTTCCTGTATTTGCAGTATTTCTTGTATCTATTCCCTGGTTCCTACTATAGATACAGAGCCTTGAGTAGCTTATCCTCTGGAGGAAGCTATGGGGTGAGCCGTAACTGAAGGCACAAAAGTGTTTGAAACCTGTTAGCAAGGCTATGAGAAAAAAGGGCAGGCAGGGCTTTGGGGCTTTGTCTTCCTTAGTCTGCATCAACACTGAGAAGCTCAATTGTCATGTCCTGTACTCTATACTGGATGGCCCCTATAGTTTGACATTTAAACCTTTCTCCCCAAACTCTTGTCATTTGCGGGCAGGTCTGGGATCTGCGGACTTTGGGTCTTTTCCTTTACATACTTCTTGAGGGATATCATTCACCTCCTTGGAATATGCCTGGGCAGGCACATTCCTGACTTTCCTCCCTAGTTTTAACCGTGTGTTCCCATTGCTGGAAGACATCTCCTAATGTTCTACTTGACTCCGTGCTCCAAGTAACCCAAAATGAACTTGTCTTCCCTTCCAACTGTTTGGTGTCCTATTTCTAATGGTCTGTTATCCTCTCAGTTCCCAGCCTAGAGAGCTTGGAAGTCATTGTTTACTCCTCACCCAAGTCCTAATGACTCTCTGCAATGGTTCTGTCTCTTCTAACTTTGATAATGACAACTAACCTATCGGCTTATCCCCCACCCCCTGCTCATCTTGAAGACCTTTCTATTTGACTTCTGTTTGTACAGGACCCTTGAATATCTGTGAAGAAATGACAATTCTGCATGGGGGCTTCTTGCTGGCCGAGCAGTTATTCCGCCCTAAAGCACTGGCGCAGTTGACCAAGTCTGACTGGGAACATGTTGGGCAGCCCATTGTGGAGGCCTTGAAGGAGATTTCCTCAGCAACAGCACATTCCCAGCCATTTGCCTGGAAGAAGAAAGCTCTGATCATCATCTGGGCCAAGATCCTTCAGCCCTACCCCGTTAGCCCTTCTGACACTGAAACCCAGTGGCAGGAGGATGTGTTCTTTTCAGTGGGTAACATGATCCCAAATATCAACCACACAGTCCTTTTTGAGCTGCTCAAATCTCTGGAAGCTTCTGGTCTCTTTATCCAACTCCTGATGGCCCTGCCCACCACCATCTGCCGCACCGAACTAGAGCACTTTTTGGAGCACATGACTGTTGACACTTCTTCCAAGGATGTGGCCTTCTTCCTAGACGTCTGGTGGGAAATGATGAAACATAAGGGCAATCAGCAAGACCCTCTGCTATCGCAGTTTACAATAATGGCTCATAAGTACTTGCCCTCTTCGGATGAGTTTTCCCATCCTCCAAAGAGATTTAAGTCAGACCCAGATGTGTGTCCCACCATGCCTCTATTGGCCATGCTGCTTAATGGACTGAAGAAAATCCAGAAGAGAATCCTGTGTCTTGGGATGAAGTGCTGTGCACTAGCCAACTTGGCCGACATGCTGACAGTATTTGCCCTTATGGACGATGACCCCCAGGAAGTGTCTGCAACCATGTATCTAGACAAACTAGCCACAGTGATCTCTGTGTGGAACTCAGACACTCAGAACCCATACCATCAGCAGGCACTGGCAGAGAAGGTAAAGGAAGCAGAGCGGGATGTCAGCCTGACCTCACTGGCCAAACTCCCCAGCGAGACCATTTTTGTTGGGTTTGAGTTCATGCACAGTCTGCTGCAGGAGTGGGGGGAGGAGCTACAGGTCATGCTCAACAGTAGTCAGGGCACCAACTACGATAGCTACCGGTTGTGTGACAGTTTGACTTCCTTCAGCCAGAACTTGAAGCTCTACCTGGATACCACCAGCTTGTCCAAGGAGGAGAGACAAGTGGTCTCTGAGCTGGCTGAATGTGTTAAAGATTTCCTGCAGAAAACCAGCAGGGTGTTGAACAACAAGAGCGTTGAGGACATCACAGCCTCCATCACCATGGCCATCATTGAGCAGAAGATGGACCGGCATATGGAAATGTGTTACATTTTTGCTTCTGAGAAGAAGTGGGCCTTCTCTGATGAGTGGGTGGCCTGCCTTGTTAGTAACAGGGCTCTCTTCCGAGAGCCAGACTTGGTTTTGAGGCTACTGGAAACAGTAATGGAAGTCACCATGACCGACAGAAACATCCCCCAGTCTCAGATCAAACAGGTGATTGGCCTGATCTTAGAATGCTATGCAGACCTCTCACTGCCAGACAAAAACAAAGTGCTCTCAGGTGTTCTGCACTGCTGGGGACGAAAGGGTCTCTCTGAAAGATTGCTAGATTACTTGGAGGGTTTTCAGGAAGACCTCAATATGACATTTAACCAGCTCACACAGAGTACCTCGGAGCAGGGCTTGGCTAAAGCTGTGGCATCTGTGGCCCGTCTGGTAATACTACACCCTGAAGTCACGGTAAAGAAGATGTGCAGCATGGCTGTGATCAACCTTGGTACCCACAGGTTCCTGGCTCAGATTCTCACCGCCTTCCCAGCCCTTAGGTTCACAGAAGAGCAAGGGCCAAATTCATCCACCACTTTCGTGGTGTCATGCCTCAAAGAAACCGTCTGGACAAAGTTTTCTACACCCAAGGAAGAAAAGCAATTTTTAGAACTCCTGAGCTGCCTGATGAGTCCTGTGAAGCCCCAGGGGATCCCAGTCGCTGCACTTCTGGAACCTGACGAGGTGCTGAGGGAATTTGTCCTGCCTTTCCTGATGCTGGATGTCGAAGTGGTAGACCTCAGTCTGAAGATCTTCATCCAGACCATTGAAGCCGATGCAGGCTTAGAGGAATACTGGCTCCAGACCTGTTCCCCGTTCCCCATCCTCTTCAGTTTGTGCCAGCTCCTGGACAGCTTCACCAAGTACTGGCAGCTCCCTCAGGAGAAGCGGAGCCTCCCTCTAGATGGAAAGGATCTAGTGATCCGCATCCTGGAGCTCCTCTGTGCGATTGTGTTAGGCAATGCAGAGACCTTCTCCCCCGATACCTGGATCAAGTCCTTGTCCTGGCTCCACCGGAAGTTGGAGCAGCTAGACTGGACTGTGGGCCTGAGACTGAAGAACTTCTTCGAGGGCCACTTCAAATGTGAAGTGCCAGCCACACTTTTTGAGATCTGTAAGCTTTCTGAGGCAGAGTGGACCTCCCAGGCCCACCCTGGCTACGGGCCTGGGACAGGGCTGCTTGCATGGATGGAGTGCTGCTACATTTCCAGCAGCATCTCTGAGCAGATGCTCTCAGTCCTGGTGGTGGATGTGAGCAATCCTGAGGAAGTCAGATTGTTCAGCAAGGGCTTTCTGGTGGCCCTGGTGCAAGTCATGCCCTGGTGCAGCCCCCAGGAATGGCAGTGCCTTCATCAGCTGACCAGGAGACTGTTAGAGAAACAGCTCCTCCATGTCCCTTACACCCTGGAATACATTCAGTTTGTTCCACTGCTCAACCTGAAGCCCTTTGCCCAGGAGCTCCAGCTCTCTGTCCTCTTCCTGAGAGCTTTCCAGTTTCTCTGCAGCCAGAGCTGTCGTAACTGGCTTCCCATGGAAGGCTGGAGCCATGTGGTCAAACTCCTCTGTGGCAGTCTGACCAATCTCCTGGACTCAGTTAGGTTGATACAGTCGGGGGGGCCCTGGGCCCAAGGGCAAGACCAGGACCTGACTCAGGAAGCCCTATTCGTTTATACCCAGATGTTCTGTCATGTTCTGCACATCATGGCCATGCTCCAGCAAGAGGTCTGTGAACCACTCTACGTGTTGGCCTTAGAAATACTTACCTGCTATGAAACCCTAAGCAAGACCAACCCTTCTATTAGCTCCTTGCTCCAGAAGGTAAATGAGCAGCGCTTCTTAAAGTCTATTGCCGAGAACATTAGCCCTGAGGAACGGCGTCAAACCCTGTTGCAGAAGATCAGCAACTTCTGATCTTTATGGGGCAGAAAATAGCTTCGCTATGGTGCTTCTGTGGACTCTGGAGTTGAGAAACAAACTTTTTTGTGAAATTGTACACAGGCTAGAAGGTATATGGCAATAGCAGTAAAAGAAAATAGTTTCTTAGGTATTTATAACATACAGACTATAATAAAATTCTCTTGAATTTTATCTTCTCTTTTGAGTCTCTCTCAGCAATAAATTGGTATCAAATATACCAAGTTGTCTTTAAAACAGGCCAGGCATCATACATAATTCATGCCTAGAATCTTAGCATTTGGGAGGCTGAGGCAGGAGGATGTAAGTTTGAAGCTAGCCTGGATTACACAGAACTGTCTCAAAAATAAATGGAAAATAAGCAAACTGGAGTGAGCCATCATTGGCTAATGCTTGTAATGTCAAGTCTGAAATCCAGATGATGGTTTGAAGCCAGCCAGGGAAGAAAAGTCCATGAGACTATTTCTGAAACCAGCAAAAAGCTAGGCTGGAGGCATGGTTCAACCCAAGCAAACAAGTATGAAAGTCTTGTGTTTAAACCCCAGTACTAGCAAAAGGGGGGAAAAATGCTGGGCAGAACATGTTCATAAATGAAATTCTCTGCCTTAGACCTTGACAAATGAGCCTGAGAACTATTCAAAGCAGGGAGAAAAAAAAGGATGTAGCTGGGCAACAGTGGCTCATGCATATAATCCTAGCTACTCAGGAGGCTGAGATCTGAAGATCACGGTTCAAAGCTAGCCCAGGCAGGAAAGCCTGTGAGATTCTTATCTCCAATAAACCACTAGAAAACCAGAAGTGGTGCTGTGCTCAAGTGGTAGAGCACTAGCCTTGAGCTGAAGAGCTGAGGGACAGCACCCAAACCGAGTTCAAGTCCCATGACCAACAACAAAAAATTTTTTTAAATATACATACATGCATACTTATATACAAAGGATGTGTGTTCTTTCTGTCCTTCCAGTATTAAACTTTTTTTTTTTCTAACAAGGAATCAGAAAGGGCAACAACTCCAAAAAGAGCTTTGGGCCCAGGTTCTGCTGATTGGTCTTGTGACTTGTACACTGGAGAAGTGGATACTTTGTAGGACAGGAGGATAGAAGCAAGAAACACAATTGTTGGGTGGGGAGAGAACACCAGTAACATGAGTGTGTTCTGAGAGGAGGACTGCCAGGCAACCCTAACACTACTCAGCCCACATAGGACTAACTCCAGGAGTGGTGAACAATGGATGTGTGCTTATAGGATGGGTGTGATTACATTCTGCCTGGGGCTGAGTGGGATCGCAATGGGCTGTGCAAAAGCAGAATGAGTGTTATTACAGGACTGTTAAGAACTGGTTGGGGAGGTGTATTTTGGGAGGGAAAAGATGTACTATACATTTCCATGCCCTCATTCAAAATGGGGTGCTACTCAGGTTTACTCCCCACCCAAAGTAAATTGGCTTTGTGACTCAGGATCAGGCTTCAACCCTCCCAATGCCTAACTGGGACTCACCTATGATAAGACCTAGACCTAAAATGACCTGTGATCACTGAGCTTGAACTTAGTACTTTTTTTTTTTTTTTTGTCATGGGGCTTGAACTCTGGGCCTGGGCACTGTCCCTCAGCTCTTCAGCTCAAGGCTAGCACTCTACCACTTGAGCCAGAGCTCCACTTCCAGTTTTCTAAGTGGTTTATTGGAGATGAGTCTCTTTCCTGCCCAGGCTGGCTTTGAACTGTGATCCTCAGATCTCAGTCTCCTGAGTAGCTAGGATTACAGGCGTGAGCCACTAGCGCCCAGCTTAATTTAGCACCTTAAGTGAATTCTTGGGACCTAGAGTTAACATAAGGCAGGAGCAAGACTGAAGGTATCATGCCACTGTGCGAATAAACAGACCAGACGATAGCATAGGGCAGCCAGCCACACTGGGTCACAGGATGGTTCTTTTTTTGTGCCAGTCCTGGGGCTTGAACTCAGAGCTTGGGCACTGTCCATGAGCTTCCTTTGCTCAAGGCTAGTACTCTACCACTTGAGCCACAGCACCACTTCTGGCCTTTTCTGTTTATGTAGTACTGAGGAATCAAACCTAGGGCTTTCACATATGCTAGACAAGCACTCTACCACTAAGCCACATTCCTAGCCAACCTTGGATGGTTGTTGCAGGAAGTCAGTCCTGATGTATTTCACAAGTTGGAAAGTTGGTGCAATTTAATGAACATGGATGACTTACAAAGATACATTGACAATAAAAGGTAAAAAATCAAAGCATTTTATATTTTTTAAATGGCACCTATTAAAGACAGTCAAAATTTGAGACATGATTGTATAATCCTTTAAAAGTTCATGGATAATGAGTTTTAAGGCACTTTTAAAATTCTAGCTTTTTTTACTACCACTTGTAAAAGTGTCTCAAAGCCTTCCCACAGGGGAAGGAGTGATTAGTGTTGGCACCAAAGGATCCTACTTGCAAACATAGGGGAAGGCGTTGCTCCTGGGGACATGCTTTGGGTGGAGCCAGCTGCCCTCTTGCTCTCCAGCCTTCTGTGGCTAAATGGCAGTGCAATCAACACAGGAATCGGCCTGGCTTAGGAGGTTCTGGGAAAAGTACTTTGTGTCATGGATGAGACATCTCACAGTTGGGAGGGCAGAAATCCATTCCCATTTTGCTTGTAAAAGACAGTATTAGCCGTGGGGTTACTCAGTGAATAGCTACTTGCCCCTGTAGTTCTGTAAAAGCATCCTATGATATGGAAATAGGGAAAGCTGGATATGAGGTTGTGCTAAAAACGGAGTAGTGTTTATGACTGTGATAAGCTCACAGATTTGATATTTGGTCTTTTTCTTTAGCAAGTTATCCAGCTGTAAAGGTGCTGGCCTCTGCTGGCCTCCTGACCTATTCAAGTGCTTCAAGTTCCCAGCTCTGCCTTCTGATCTTCTGATTGGAAGTCAGTACACAGGAGAGTTCACTGTTGACACGATGATGACGATGAGGCCAGGAGCCATTAACAGGCTATCTAGTAAACAAAAACTATATATCCACAATGATTTTCTCAGGCCAACACTACAAGATGATACTATTGCAAGAACCAACTCACCACTTGCTTCTGCTGGCCTGGTATTGTGGATAGTACCCTGAGTGTTGGAAAGGTGGGTAGCCACCAAAGAGGTGAGACACACTTCGCCCTGGTCCACTAGCCTCTACATTCCATGCTTTTACCTCAGTGCTCTTGAGATAAGGCCTAAGAACTACTCTGCTGCCAGTGGAAGTCTGGCATGGTCTAATAACTGTCACCAAGAAAAAAAAAGTGCTTTTGCAAGAGGGCCAGGTTAGAAAAGGGAGGTTCAGAATTTTTTTTTTTTAAATCAAATCCATCTGCCGTCCAGGGCATAATTTGGTCCATGGAATACTGAGAGGAGGAGGCACCCTGCCTCCTGGGAGCAATTAACCATTCTTTTTGGCTTGGGCAGGGTCAAAGAGCCGAGCTGCCTTCTTACACAGTAGAGAGAACCAGTAGATCTGGGGAGCCATGAGGAAGCCATTGGCCACATTGCAGTGGAAAGGGATATTGAATGGCACTTGAAACAGGCTTAGTCCCATTTGTTGGCCATAGGACCAGTACATGAAGGGGAAAAGGAGGATCCGACAAATAAGGAACGTAACCAGTGTGAGGATTCCATTCACCTTGAAGAGAAGGGTATGCTGCTGCTTGTGCTGTAAGAGGAGGAGAATGCAAGGTCACTAGAAGGATGGGACATCCTGGTAGTGTCACAATGGTAAAGGACAGGTAAATCTGTGTACAAATCACATTCCTTGGCTGTCATATTCCTTGACACCTAGACAGGCACCTAGTTTTCTGGTACTTACATAAATGATTACAAGGCATTGTGGATTTCTACACACATATGGTCTCACAGTTTTTCCAATAGTGATGTTGAATTTGGTCTAAGCCACCCACCTGATAGAAGCAATTGATTGGAAGCAAAAGATCTGGTACTAGGGGAAAAAAATACAACCATCTATATAAAACCTGGGTTTCATCCTCACTGGCTTAGATAACGAACTAAGTCCATGGAATAGTTTTATATTCTATTCCTAGCATTAGGGAATTCCTCCAAACCTCATAATCTCCAAAGGAAAAATAGTCTATTCCCTTCTGTCCTATTTTTGCCACTTCATGGATACATGCCTGAATCAGAATTCTGCCCAATGATACAAATGGAGTGCTCAGTTCTGCTGTGAAGATGCAGCCAACAAAGAAGTCCCCAAGGTCTCCCCGGAGCTTCTGCAGATGAGTAAAGGGAAGAGAACAAAAAAAAGGAAAAGGTTAATTTATTAGTTTTCTTTTGTGCTGGTACTGGGGCTTGAACTCAGGGCCTAGTGCTTTTGCTTACCTACTTTTGCTCAGAGCCTGTGCTTTATGACATGAACCACACCTCTACTTTTTGCTGGTTAATTTGAGATAAAAGTCTCCCAGATTTGTCTGTCTGGACTGGCTTTGAACTTGAACTAAGATCCTTAGATCTCGGCCACCTGAGTAGCTAGGATTACAGGCATGAGCCACTGGCATCCAGCTAGAAAAAAGGTAAAGAAACCTTCCACTAAAGAAAAATTCTAACTAGGGCTATTGACAAGGGTAACCAGGAGAGAGGCTACGATGGGAGAGGATAATATAGGATACAGTTCATATTCTGCTGCTTCCATGGCAACAGCACATTGATGGTCTAATCCCCAAGCTCTAGAGGCAAAGGCAGGTATAGCTCATTGCATCACATACCAAGCTTTATCTGAATTTCAATGACAGCTTGAAGGAACTCTATGGCCTTTCCTGTATCTCAGTCATGTCAGGGCACTGATCCTGTTCAGCTCAACAAAGTATGCACAATCAGGAAAGACTCTTTAAAGATGGAATGAGGTCTACCTCTCCTTTTTCCTTTTCAAGATAGCAATCTAGCATAGTCACTGTCACTCAGTACTACTAGGGGAGGTAAGTAAGCCCTCAGAGTTCCCATTTCTTCATCTAGGCCACATGGCTAATAATAATTTCTAATATTTACCAATCTATGAGCTTTTAAATCAAGGAGATTACCATTTTCCTTTCTGTGTCACCATGTTTCTTCTTTAATACATGTTACTAGTTTGGTTTTGTGCTGGTACTTTGAGCTCAGGGCCTTGTGCTCTTTTTTGACTTTCTGTTCAAGGCTGGTGCTCTACTACTTAAGTCATGCCTCTAGTCTGGTGTTTTGCTAGTTAATTGGAGATTTTTTCTGCCTGGTTTGACTTCAAACCATAGAATCCTCTGATCTCAGGTAGCTAGAATTACAAGCTTGAACAAACTGCCCAACTGTGGGTGTTTTGTTTTTTGGGTTTTTTTTTTTGTCAGTAGTGGGGCTTTGACTCCAGGCCTAGGCACTGTTCCTGAGCTTTTTTGCTAAAGGCTAGTACTCTACCACTTTGAGCCACAGCGCCACTTCCAGTTTTCTGGTAGTTAACTGGAGAGTCTTACGGACTTTCCTGCTCTGGCTGGCTTTGAACTGGGATCCTTAGATCTCAGCCTCTTGAGTAGCTAGGATTATAGCATAAGCTACCAGCGCCGGCTATGGAATTTTTTTATTTTTATTTTTTTTTGCTGTCCTGGGGCCTGAACTCTGGGCCTCAGCTTTTCAGCTCAAGGATAGTGCTCTACCACTTGAGTCACAATGCCACTTCCAGCCTTTTCTTCTTATGTGGTGCTGAGGAATGGAACACAGGACCTCATGCACGCAAGGCAAGCACACTGAGCCACCTTCCTAGCCCTGTGGGAGGATTTTTAATGGGCAAATTGATCTAGAGAGAATTATGAGTTATGTGCTTTGAGAGAGTGTTTTTGTGAGTACTAGACAGTACACTCAACAGTACTCTCTGGCAGGGTCACAATGTTTCACATTCTAGTTGTGAACCTTTGACAAATGTTAAGGAATCACAGAGCCAGAGGATTGCTAAATATTGTTGGTAAGAAGGATCAAGAATGTCATGCATGGGGCTGGGAAGGTGGCTCAGTGGTAGAGCGCTTGCCTTGCATGGCTGAGGCCCTGGGTTCGATTCCTCAGCACCACATAAGCAAAAAGAAAAAAGCCGGAAGTGGTGCTGTGGCTCAAGTGGCAGAGCGCTAGCCTTGAGCTGAAGAGCTGAGGGGCAGCGCCCAGGACCAGAGTTCAGGCCCCACGACCGGACCCCCCAAAAAAAATGTCATGCATGTGATGATTTTCCTCCATTATTTGCAGGGGGACTGAACTGCTGAGGCACCTGGTACAGGAGAGTACAGTAAAAACAGGGAGGGAGTGGGGTACTTGACTCCTAAATAAAGGCCAACACATCCAGATCACCAGGAGAAAAACAAGTGACCAAGACCACTGTCTTGCAAGGCCATACCTGTGCAACTGGCACCAAGATTAACAGAATGACTACGTGGTGAGTGATCATGAGGCGGTTTTGACTCAGGAAGTTTCGAAAAATGAGGGTGCATCTGAGGTTCTGGTCGCTGGTTCGGCACCACTCACAAAGGTACATGGCCCAAATGTCATAAACCATGTATGGAATTATAAACCAGACATATTCTCGGGCAAGCCAGTGCCTGAAAAAAAGCATAGGAATGGTCCATGAAATACTTTTGGTTATCAATTATGAAAGCTAAAACCCAATCCCTTCTCAAACACATTCCCCTCACTGTTGTAGTTAATCAGTTCTTGACTCCAAACTTTTCACAGTGAAGATACTGGGACTGAAAAAAAGTGGACAACTTTATCTAAATTACAAGGTGAATTCATGTGTGTGAAAGGCAGAAAGGAATTCACTGTTCCTGTCTGTTTAAGTAGTTGCTATGAAAATTTTATCTCTAATACATTTTTAGCATTTTGTGATATAAGGTGACTTTGATGGGGAGGTAAGTTTATAAATAACTCAACAGCCCCACCAAGAAATTAGTTAGAAGGTGTTCCAAATACAAATCCAATCTTTCCAGTTTAGCTCCTCAATTGCTCAACAGTTGGGAATTTACTAACTAAACTCTTGAATGCATGAGCTTTCTTCTGCATCTGTACACAACCCCACTCCAGGTAGTTTCTGAGAAGCAGGCCTGGCCACTTTCTTCACATACTACAGCTAACCTCAATTTCTTTTGTTAAGAAAAATATTTCTGATGATGAACCTGAAGTTCAAGGATCACATTATAGCAATTAGATAGGAGACTGCCTGGGACGAGAGTTAGCAATTATGAATGCAATTGAATCAAGACTTGCTGAGTCAAAATGATACATTATTGATTGACCTACACTAGATTAGAATGTCTATGAAGATAGTACACATCCTTCCCAAAAACTAAACATCTATTATATAAAGAAACAGCTAAATTGAAGTTATGTACTATGCTGGGAAGCTTTAGATTCCCAATGTAAATTTTTATGGAACTTCCATATATTAGGTAGAGGAAACTAATTTTATAGTTCTCAAACTACCTCACCAAGGAAATCACCCACTGTGCTTGTGAAAGATCCACTTCTCTGGGATTCTAAAGTGAATGCTTTGGGCCTCAAATTTGTACTCTGGCTTTACCCAGTGATCTAAGGAGGCAGGCAACACTGGGAATACAGTAGGTATCACTGGAGTTTTTGTTCCTGAATAACTCCACCCTCACTACAACATAACTACACAATATACAATGAAACAAATAGCAATGCACATCAAATACATTTGTGATTATTATTATTTTATTTATTTATTTTTGCTGGTCATGGGGCCTGAACTCTGGGCCTGGGCACTGTCCCTCAGCTCTTCAGCTCAAGGCTAGCGCTCTACCACTTGAGCCACAGCGCCACTTCTGGCTTTTTCTGCTTATGTGGTGCTGAGGAATCTAACTCAGGGCCTCATGCATGCAAGGCAAGCACTCTACCACTGAGCCACCTTCCCAGCCCCTATTTTTTTCCTTTTTTGGTCGGTCGTGGGGCTTGAACTCGGCCTGGGTGCTCTCCCTGAGCTCTTCAGCTCAAGGCGAGTGCTCCACTACTTGATCCACAGTGTCACTTCTGGTTTTCTGGAGATAAGAGTCTCATGACTTTTCTGCCCAGACTGGCTTTGAACACAATCCTCAGATCACAGCCTCCTGAGTAGTTAGGATTACAGGTGTGAGCCATGGTCACCCAGCCACACTAGTAGTTATTAATTAGCCTAGTCCCATTTGACTAGTTATGGTCTTAATTCTTAAAGTAATTCCAAGTAAACTAATAGCAGAGCTACTAAATGATTGGCTGAAATATACTGGCCACTCCTTTAGAGTGGAACCTAGGGCTTAACTATTTTTTTTTTTTTTTTT
>NW_012267247.1:6335194-6337483 GCF_000151885.1 Dipodomys ordii
GGAACCTAGGGCTTAACTATTTTTTTTTTTTTTTTGTCGGTCATGGGGCTTGAACTCTGGGCCTGGGTGCTGTCCTTCAGCTCTTCAGCTCAAGGCTAGCGCTCTACCACTTGAGCTACAGCGCCACTTCCGGTTTTCTGGTGGTTTATTGGAGATAGGAGTCTCACAGTCTTTCCTGCCTGGGCTGGCTTTGAACATCGATCCTCAGATCTCAGCTTCCTGAGTAGCTAGGATTACAGGCATGAGCCACCAGCGCCCGGCAGCTTAACTATTTTGTACCCAGTACCAATTCAGTAAAATCTAAAATTAGTGACTCTTGGGTAGAATTTTCAAAAGGTTTATTAGTAAGAAATCTAGATTACAGTGTTAACTAGTAATAGTCTATGACTAACTTTCTTGAAGACACTAATCCTTGTTTTACTTTCCTGACAGAGTTATTGTGAGAGTTAAAAAACTAAAACTAGGAAGTGGCACTGTGGCTCAAGTGGTAGAGTGCTTGTCTTGAGCTGATGGGCTGAGGGACAGTGACTAGGCCCAGAGTTCAAGACCCACGACTGACAAATAAACCTAAAAGGCAGGAGGCATGGTTCACTGGTAGAGCATCTGCTGTACACATGCTGTAGAGAAGAAACAAACCCAAAAACCTGAAAGGCCAGGTACTGATGCAGGTGGTTCATGCTTGTAATCCTACCTACTCAGGAGGCTGAGATCTAAGGACCTCAGTTTGAAGGCAGTGCAAACAGAAAAGTCCATGAGACACATCTTCAATTAGCCAATAAAAAGCCAGAAGTAAACTGGGTACCACTGGCAGATGCCCATAATCCTAACTACTCAGGAGGCTAAGATCTGAGGATCATGGTTCAAAGCCAACCAGGGCAAGATGGCCCATGAAACTCATCTCCAATAAACTACTCAGAGAAACCAGAAGTGATTTTGTGGCTCTACAGCAGAGTGTTAGCCTTGAGCACTAGAAGCTCAGGAACAGTGCCCAGGCCCAGTGTCCAAGCACCAGGACCAGCATACATACAAAAAAAAATGCTAGAAGTGGAGGTGTGGCTCAAGTGGTAGAGTGCTAGCCTTGGGTGCAAGAACTTGAGGCCCTGAGTTTAAGCCCTGTATTGGCACAAACAAACAAAAAGCCCTGAAAGGATGAACGTACTTTTAAATTATCTAAATATAAATGCTTCAATTAAGGAAACTGCCTAGAGCTATGACTTAAGTGTCTGTACCACTAGAAGAAACTAATGAAATCCTTGGCCCTCTACCATGTTCATCCTAAAATCTGGGTAATTTATACATATCCCCTCCCATCTGTACATTCTATTTGAAGTATAAAATAGGAAGGCATGTAATAGAAAAATATTTGGGTGTGCCATCTGAAAGTCCCTAGGTGCTCTTTGTGCATCTCTGTAGACCCATGCATAGGTAGAACAGAAATGTGATGTCTATCTCTGCTTTGCAACCAAATGATATAAGATATGAAGATACATGGAAGAAGGAATCTGAAGATCAAACAGGTCTGCTACCCCAGCCCCTACCTCAAGCCACTAAAACACCTAGGTTCTGAGGACAAAAACAACCATGATGTTATGAACTGTAAGTTAACCATGTCTGAACATCTTGTCCTGAAATGGAGAGCAGATGCTCAGGGTTTGCCTCATTAACTCAAACTAGGGCTGTGGGGTCACATTTGTCTTCATTTTCTCTTAGCAGAAGATGGTTCCAAGTTTAATCTAACACACTGCATAGTGAGAGAGCTCACTGCAGGGTCAGAAAGTGTTCAATTAAAATAAAATTTGAGCTGGGTGCAGGTGATTCATCCCTATAATCCTTGCTATTCAGGAGGCTGAGAACTGAGGATATTGGTTCAAAGCCAGCATGGGTAAGTCAATAATACGCTTACCTCCAAATAACCACCAAAAAGCCACAAGTGGAACTGTGGTTCAAATGGTAGAGTACTGGCTTTGAGCTAAAAAGTTTCAGGGACAGTGTCCAATACCTGAGTTCAAGTCCCAGGACAGGCACATATGTGTGTGAATGAGCGCGCACACACACACAATACTTGGGACTGGGAAGTGGCTCACACTGTAGAGAGCAGGGCCCAGAAATCAGTCCCTAGTTACTGTGTAAGTAAATAAATAAATGAAAATTGAACCCAGCCATGTAAGTGCTGTTGCCTTTGGTTTATGCAATCAAAGTCACTAAGCCCATCTTCTCTTTTTTTTTTTTTTGGTCGGTCGTGGGGCTTGAACTCTGGGCCTGGGCACTGACCCTCAGCTCTTCAGCTCA
>NW_012267247.1:6337533-6362802 GCF_000151885.1 Dipodomys ordii
GCGAGCGTTCTACCACT
This sequence comes from Dipodomys ordii, assembly GCF_000151885.1. NCBI lineage: Eukaryota > Metazoa > Chordata > Mammalia > Rodentia > Heteromyidae > Dipodomys > Dipodomys ordii. The sequence goes on from NW_012267247.1 coordinate 6,337,551, forward strand.
TGAGCTACAGCGCCACTTCTGGTTTTCTGGTGGTTTATTGGAGATAGGAGTCTCATGGTCTCTCCTGCCTGGGCTGGCTTTGAACTGCGATCCTCAGATCTCAGCCTCCTCAGTAGCTGGGATTACAGGCGTGAGCCACCAGCGCCCGGCGCCCATCTTCTCCGATAGTTATAAGACAGATTTACAGAAACATAAGCATACAGATAGTGGCAACATGCTATAATGCAACAGGCACCCTAATGAGGCTCTCCTCACTCCTAACTGTGAGAAGCAGGACATGGCAGAATTGACATAAGAGTTAAAAAAGGCTGCTCAACTTTATCTGCATATCTATCACCTGGAAAGTAAGAGTAGTTCAAATATGTTAGGAAAAAATGACAAAAATAAAAATGCTGCTGGGCGCCAGTGGCTCACGCCTGTAATCCTAGCTACTCAGGATGTTGAGATCTGAGGATCGAGGTTCAAAGCCAGCCAGGGCTGGAAAGTCCGTGAAACTCTATAACCAGAAAACCGGAAGTGGTGCTGTAGCTCAAGTGGTAGAACGCTCACCTTGAGCTGAAGAGCTGAGGGACAGCACTCAGGCCCAGAGTTCAAGCCCCATGACAGACCAAAAAATAAAATAAATAATAAAAATGCCAACACCACTAAGTTGTAAATATTAAACAAAACAGAACGTTCTTCTCTTAATTTCTTGCACTAAACCTGCAGACAGATGCACATTTCCTAACCTGCCTCTGTCCTGAGCTCTAATACACATACCAGTCAGTTTTCTGAAGGCACAAGAAACCTCTTAAGAGGCTTAGCAAAGCCAAAGGACAAACAGGAGCAGTAAAAAGGGGACAGAGTGGCTCTGATCAAAGAAGGCTGGGCTCCTGCTATAATTACACTGTACATATCTCTGCTAGTGAATGTTCCACAGTGATAACATTACAAGAAAGAAAATCCCTACTCCCAGTTGTAAATGAAATTTCACACTTATAAAGAACCTGAAGCCAGGTGCCAGTGCCTCATGAAAATAATTCTCAGGAGGCTGAAATCTGAGACAGATAGAGGTTCAAAGCCAGCCCAGGTAGGAAAATCCATGAGACTCTTATCTATAATTAACCACCAAAAAGCTGAAAGTGGAGCTGTGGTTCAATTGGTAGAGCACAAACCATGATTTAAAAAAAAGCTAAAGCCCAGGCCCCAGGTCAAGACCCAGTACCCCCTCCCCTCCCCACCCCCTGAATTTGGATCAGCCTTGCACCACCACCCTAAGGCAGACTCATAGGCCTGCTCTCTAGCACCTCTTCACTTTCCTTTCTCCTAATCTGGTGGTGCTTAAAAGCAGCAAGGGACAAAGGAAACCACTGCTGAGGATGCCTAAGTTTCCCCCAATTGATCAGTCATTACCTAACAGCACGAGAAGGAACTAGTAGTACCTGTGAGCCGCTAATATGAGAAACCTTCACAAAAGCTGCTCAGCCCTGTTATTTGTATTTCTTCCACCAGGGATGGGATGTTACCTGTCTGAGATCACATTGCTGCAGGAGCGGACGATAAGGATCCCTGACCCGGTGGCCAGCACAGCCTGCACTGAAGAAACCACCCTAACGTGGACAGAGAAAGGAAAGAGGGCGCTCAGTCCAGGACTGCGGACAGCACAAAGCCGATTTGAACCTGACTCCATCGAACCCAGGAAAGTGAGTAGGGAGGCTGCCCCGCCCCGACCCCGGAGCAGCTGGCACAAGTAGGGTGCAGGCTCGGGTAGATGCACACGCCCTTTCCTCCCCATCCTGCCTCTCCAGCACCCTCCCCCGCCGCCCCCCCGTCCCTCGTTCCTCCACGCCAAGGGTCTCTGGGAAGCTCTGGCCAGCACCGCCGAGAGGGGCTGGGAGACCAGGGAGGCGGCCCCCTCGCTTCCTGTCGCCCCCCTTTTCCGCCCTCAGCCCAGCGCAGGCCTGGGCCCCGGGCGGCCGCCCGGGCGGCGGGACGGAGACAGCTGCGCCTGGCCCCGAGCGGGAGCGCGGCCCCGCGCGGTACCTGGTACCGATCATCACGCAGTCGGAGAAGGTCCATTCGGGCCGCGAGCGGCGTAGCGCCCAGGTGCTGAGCGCGAAGAGCCCCGGGAAGAAGAGCGAGCCCGAGGCCAGCGTCAGCAGCATGGGTGCTCCCGGTCCGGCCGCCTCGCTCGGCGCCGCTCGGCGTGGCTCAGGTCGGCTCCGCACCGCGCGGCGACGGGCGACGGGCGCGGCCCGCCCGTCCCTATTTCTAACCTCCGCCCCGCCCCGGCCCGGCTCGGCCCCAGCGACTCGGCACCGCGGGGCCCTGGCTGCCCGCCCGCGGCTCCCCCGCGTGACCAGGCGCGCCCGTCTTGATAGGCGCGGGCCCGCCGGCCGGGGCGGAGTCTCGCCGCGGCCGCCCCTGACTCCGAGGGCTCCCGGGGGTTCCTCCGCCGGTTGTGCCCGGGTTGGTGGGCGCTGCTCGTAGGTCGCGGCCGAGGCCGGAGGGCCGGGGCTCCCCAGACTTCTGTTCCGTCACCGCGGACCCCTCCCCTCTGCCACACCCTGGGCGAAGGGGGCTGCTAGCTGGGGTCAGGGCTGCTCCGCCCGGACCCTTCAGCTAAGGTGGGGCGGACCCTCGGTGCCCAGCACTGCTCGTGCTCGCGGCCCGCGCGCGCCTTCTCGCCATGAACCAGAGAAGAAGTGGACAGGTGGGCTTGTGCTGGCTGCCCGTCTGGCCCCATCTGCCTAACGTATTGCTTCCAGATGGGAGACCTCAGGAATGGTCTTCCTGCCTGTCCAAGATGCCCCCTCCACACCCACCAACTCCTGCAGTCTCTCCAGAAAGCACAAACTTCTGTCCAGATTCCAGCAGTTCTCCCTCCATACTGTGTGCTCCTTCTTGCCTCTTAGCTTTGGGTCTAGAAAGTACTCAGTGTGTCTCGCCTTGTTGTTGACAAGTTCTCTGGCCAGACTCCCTAAACTTGAATGAACTGGAAACTACTTCATTTCCACTTAGCATCAATCACACGGGCCAGTACAGTAATTTCAGTCGGACTGGTTTCTCTCTCAGCTTCTATCTTCCTAGCCTAACTAATGTAGATGCAAAATACAACTCATAGCAGGGTGCCTGTGGATCATGCCTGTAATCCTAGCTACTCAGGAGGCTGAGGTCTGAGGATCGCAGGTCAAAGCCAGCCTAAGCAAGTAAGTCCATGAGACTGTTATCTCCAATGAATCATAAGAAAACAGCAAGTGGCACAGTGGCTCAAAGTGGTAGAGCCCTAGCCTTGAGCTGAAGAGCTGAGGGACAGCGCCCAAACCCAGAGTTCAAGTCCCACAACCGACAAAAATAATTACATAAAAAAACAACTCATGTATACCTACTACCATCAAAAGGTACTACTGGTCTCTTCAAATCACCAGCATGCAAAAAGCTGACTCAAGTCCTACTCAAAGGCTTTGTCTGGAGTAGCTGGACTCAGCCATCTTGGGCCAATATTTCCTCATTTGTGAATTGAGGAGGAGGCTGGATAACAAACTCTTCAAGGCTCTTCCAGTTCTAAATTTTGTCCATTCTCCAACCTCTATAAAATTTAACACCAGTAAAAAGCAAGTAACATGGCAGCTACTGGTATAAAAGCTATATGGAGTGAACACAACTTTTGTTTCAATTTGTATTTAATTATTTAGTTGAGAATGTTTCTAAGTTCAAAAGATAATTTTCCTTTATTATTGTTATTATTATTAATTAGGCTGTGATCTTTTGGGGTGAAGGCAGCTTTTAACATCTTCCTACATGTTAACATAGGGACTTAGCCAATATTAAGGTAGCAAAAAGCCAAAATAGTCTGAAGTTTCATCTATTTAGGACAACATTTCTAACTCCCCAATTCCCAGATAATATGCTTGATGACATGAGAAATTCATGTCCATTTGGACTGGATAGAAGGCTTTCTGCGTTTTTATATTCTACACATGGACAAATGATAGCTATCTGTAGACTTGCCATTCTTTCCAAAAAGCAAATCTTCCTGCATTTGACTCCCTATTCCCTCCGTATGGATCCTAGTCACTTCCATTGGGCTTTTCCAAAGAGTGACAAATGGTTACTAGTCACTTCCAAAGCATAGAGATCAGCAGCATGCAACAAATATGCTAATAATTTCAAGTGGTGGGAAACCAACCAGTCCTCCACACCTGAGAGCTGTTTGTACAGTTCTTAAGGAGTCTTTTATGAAATGAAAATGAAAGATGTTTCATGTATAGAAACAGCAAGTATGATCAGTTTTCAACATGATAATCAATGAAGTCACCAGAATGTTTAAGTTGACTCACCATAGAGCTAACAAGTATAAACCTGAATCTTGGCTTTTCAAGTAATCAAACCCCTGTCGGCAAATGATAAAGTCAAAGCACTAAACTCTAAGGAGGCAGAGTAGTACCATACATTAGAAAAATTTCTACATATCCCTCAAAAGTTTTCCCCCCAATGCTGGATATCTAACCCAGGGATTGCATATAATAGGTATCCACTTCACCACTGAGCTATTACCCTCAACCTCCAATCCCCAACCCCTTTAAAATCTGGAGTCAAGTATTTCCTCCTCTAAGAAGGTTTCTATATCTCATCTAGGTGGATTTATAAATTTATTTTCTAAACTGCCTTTGCATTTGAGTAGTAAGCATGGTGGGTTTTTTTGTTTTTTGTTTTTTGGTTTTTTTTGTCGGTCGTGGGGCTTGAACTCCGGGCCTGGGCGTTTTTGGTGCTGGTCCTGAGGCTTGAATTCAGAGCCTGGACGCTGTTGCTCCATTCCTGGCTTTCTTTTTTTTTTTTTTTGGTAGTTAATTGAGATAAAAGTTTGAGACTTTTCTGCCTGGGATGGCTTTGAACCATAATCCTTAGATCTCAGCCTCCTGAGTAGCTAGGATTACAGGCATGAGCCACCAGTGCCCGGCAGCATGGTGGGTTTTATTCATATGTTTCCCCACTAAACTTTATTTGTTGTTTTTTTGTTCCCTAAGTCAGTCTTGCTATGTAGCCCAGGCTAAACTGGAACTTCTGCCTCAGTCTCCTAGGTGCTAGAATTAAACAGGTGTGTACCACCATACCTGATGAGTTGAGTCTTTTGAAACAAAAGTATTTATTTGCATTTGTATCCCAATTAGATTGGACAACATTCCAAAGTTCAGTAAATATTTTGGAATGTACTGTTTCTTCAGAACCTACTATATACTAGGCACTATATCAAACAAACTTGTTAACCTCCGTGTGGTGTGTGTGTGTGTGTGTGTGAGAGAGAGAGAGAGAGAGAGAATGAGAACCAGACGAGAAAAAATGAAAAATTGCCCCAAGTCAAATTGTTGGTGGCAGAGCTGGAATTTGAACTCAGTAGTACTTTAGTGTGCTTAATGATTATATTGTCCTCACACTTGATAAGCTGAGAGACCCCTTCAGGATGTAGTTTCGTATTAATTAACCACTGCTCCTAGTTGTTTCCTTGCAAGTATAAATGTGTGGTTGGAGTGTGTATGCTCTGATGCTGCTATTAACACCATTGCACATTTATTTATAACTATATTGTTTCAAAGCATGTCACTGAACTTAATTTTCAAAATAATGGAGAGGTAGACTGAATTTCAGTTTGCAGATGAAGAACCCTAAGTGCAGAAGGAGAGCCACTTGTCATCGATGACAAGGCTCAAGGTAGAACTGTGATTTCTTAAGTCATGTTGCAGGGAGATTTCACTACTGCTACAATATTGGAATGTAAGGAGTTTAAATAGCTGCTCCTGTGTGGTTCAAGAGTGAAACTTGGGTAACTAGATGCCAAGTTAAGACCTACATACCATGAACATGGAATTTATAAAATGCTCATGTTGGCAGGGATGAGAGATTCTTCTGCTATTTGGTCCCCTCTCTCCCATTATTCTAGGCCCCACTTAGGAGACAAGATACAGGAACTCTCCCTATGACTTCTTCCTGCTTTCCCCACTTACATACCATATTTACCCATGAAATATTTGAGAATTCTCAAATGCTTTCTATAAGATACATAGGCTTCCAATATAGGAAAATAAATAAAAATGATTGAAAGGCACACATGAAATAGCTTCACACTGAAGTACAGAACTGAAAGACAACTCCATCCATTCACTGACTGAAAGAATCCTAATAAAGAAAACTCTATCCTGAAGGACCACACTTCATTTCTGTATCAGGGACAGACGGTTGAAAGAGACAGAGTGGGAAAGAGGAAAAACAAGAAATGAAATATTAGGAGGAGACATGGAAAGAAAAATGTAACATAGAAAGATGATCCATTAAAAGAGAACAGGATAGGGCTGGGAAGTTGGCTCAGTGGTAGAGTGCTTGCCTCGCATGCATGAGGCCTGGTTCCATTCCTCAGCACCATATAAGCACAAAAAAGCCAGAAGTGGCGCTGTGGCTCAAGTGGTAGAGTGCTAGCCTTGAGCTGAAGAGCTGAGGGACAGCACCTAGGCTGAGTTCAGCCCCCATGCAGTTCTTAGGAAAGAAAGGACCAAGACCTACCCTGAGCTAGAGATACAGATCAGAGATTGGTATTTATGACAGATGAACAAGAGGAACAGGCTGGAAGACAAAGGAAAATGTGCATATTAATAAGACATACACAGATTGAAAGGCTTTCATGAATACCAATCCATTAGGCTGGCACCAACAAAAGGCATACTACATCTGAAGAAACATGGCACAAATAAGGAGGTAACTTGCATCTAAGGCTGAAGTTGTGGCCAAGATGTTAACTTCCTCTTAATTTCTCCTTCATTTTGCACTCATTATAAACATCTGAACAGTCCTGCACTGAAAGGCATGATGTGTATCTCCCTACTTGGTAAGGATTGTTTGGGAGTCATGGAAGACAGCACTGAGGTTAGGATCAAAGAAGCTGAGTTCAAGATCAGAGAACCTGAGTTCCTGTCCTGGCTCTACTACCCATAAACTGTGTGACATGGAGAGACCAAGTGAACTTCCACTATAAAATGGGGGGTTCCTCCACCTGTCCTCACAGAGTTGGAGGGAGTTTTAGGCAAAATAACATTTTCAAAAATACATGTTACACTATGTGCTGGGCACAGGCAAGAGATTATCATTATCTTGGGAACCTGCAACAGTTATTTGCTGTTAAGACTTCTCAATAATTGTTATGATTTGGATATGATATGTCCCTTAAAAGCTCTTACATTAAAGGCTTAATCCCTAGTGCAGTAGTGTGAGAGGTGAGGCCTTTGGGGAGGCGATTAGATGTTGACGGTCTGTCCTTATCAATGGATTAAACCACATAGTTTAAGGGACTACTGGGAGGTGGTAGAAACTTTAGGAGGTGGGGCCTATTGGAAATAGGTCACCGGAGGCATATCTTAGAGTGTGTTTTGTTTGTTTGTTTTTTTGGTGCTGGTCCTGAGGCTTGAATTCAGAGCCTGGACGCTGTTGCTCCATTCCTGGCTTTCTTTTTTTTTTTTTTTGGTAGTTAATTGAGACTTTTCTGCCTGGGATGGCTTTGAACTGTGATCCTCAGATGTCAGCCTCCTGAGTAGCTAGAATTGCAGGCATGAGCCACCAGGACTCAGCTGGAGGTAAATGTTTTATCCCTGGCCACTTCCTCTCTTTCTCTCCTGCTTTCTGGCTGCCATGTGGTGCACAGCTTTGCTACCTAGTGGTTCCTGCCATGATTTTTTTTTTTTTTTATGTTGGTTGTGGGGCCTGAACTCTGGGCCTGGGCATTGTCCCTCAGCTCTTCAGCTCAAGGCTAGTGATTTACCACTTGAGCCACAGCACCACTTCTGGCTTTTTCTGCTTATGTGGTGCTGAGGAATGGAACCAGGGCCTCATGCATGCAAGGCAAGCGCTCTACCACTGAGCCACCTTCCTAGCACCCCCTTTCCCCCCCTTCTCCCCCTGGCCTAGAAGCAATGATACCAAATGACCACAGACTGAAACTACGAACCAAAATACCTGGTTTTCTCAGGTATTGTGTCACAGCAAAGGAAAGCTGACTACTACAACAGCATGTTTTGGACTGAAGTCTAAACTGGCTGCCATCAGCCATCTCTAGACTGTAGATTCGTCGGGTTCCTACTGTACTATCGGTAAAAGCAAACTGAGTCTAGATGCACAGCCACACCCCAAGCACATGGTTTTCTGCAAATAGTGACCACAGCTGCACACTATAGGGAAGTCTTTGCTCTTGTACACAATGGTAATGATTCTGTCAATAAAAACCATAACTTACATAAAGGATTGATTATATAGTGCTTGCTTTTGTGTGCTGCTTTATATTTTTCAAAGTACTTTCATACACACATTTCTTTTATGACAAATGCAAAAACTAGATTGTTTACAGTCACCTATCTAAAAGCAAGCATTTCCAAACCCAGGTTTAAAAAAGATTCAAGGATAGTAAGCCCTTAAGGAAATTACCTTTGTAACACGCTAGAGGAACCAGGAAATTCCTGTGAATAAATTCAGCTGCTTTTCTTATCAGATCAGTAATTGTTGGGTTTCATGTCCCATAGAGATCATGGTTCAAAGCCGGCTCAGGCAGGATGTCCATGAGACTCATTTCCAATAAACCACTCTTGAGTAGCTAGGATTACAGGCATGAGCCACCAGTGCCCGGCTAGTACTTTTTTTATATATAAGTTTTTTTTTGTTGTGAAAATACTGTACAGAGGGGTTACAGTTATATGAGTAAGGTAATGAGTACATTTCTTATCAAGCATTGTTGCCTCCTCCTTTGTTTTTCCCCTAGCATCCCTTCCCTCCCATCTCCTCAACTATACTCCCCAACCCCCCACCAGCACCTGGTTTTTTAATGTTGGTTTTTTTAGGTTCTTTTGAGACAGAGTTCCACTATGTAGTCCAGGGTGGCCTCAAATTCCTTTCCCTGTGCTGCCTCAGCTTCTTCAGTTTTGGAATTACAGATGTGTACCACCATACCTGCTTGGTTTCCACATTTGTTCATAAAATAATATGGACAAAGCCTCCTTCTCTTCTGTTAACTCGAATATTGACAATAAAGTTCTATCCCTACTGGCACTGTTTCTTACTATCTATAGAAACCCAAGCTATTTAAGCATCTATTTAAACAGTGCATTTATTTAGGCACTTCTTATTTATTTCAGAAATGAAGAAAAAGACATTCTTTGTAAAACTAAGTCTATAGTGGTTTTAACTAAGCACAGCTAATTTCAACTCTTCAGAGTTATTTCTTAACAAGATGATAGGTAAAACCTAAGTGGGGAGAAATGAAAAACAACACAGCAAAAGCTGATTCTTTATAAAAAGACTTAAAAGTCTTATTTGGGAAGGAATCTTCATTACAAATAATAAATGGACTTCAGCCCCAAGCTCACACTAAATATCACAGCTAAATGTCACTACCTATTTCTAATGGACCTCATAAACTATCAGTGATTAGCCTAAAGACTGGAAAACTATTACGCTGTAAACCAGGCTGAAATTCTTTTTCTTTTCTTTTTTTTTTTTGTCAGTTGTGGGGCTTGAACTCGGGGCCTGGGTGCTGTCCTTCAGCTCAAGGCGAATGCTCTACCACTTGAGCCACAACTCCATTTCTGGTTTTCTAGTGGTTTATTAGAGATAAGAGTCTCACAGACAATTCTGCCTGGGCTGGTTTTTGAATCGTTATCCTCAGATTTCAGCCTCCTGAGTAACTAGGATTATAGGTGTGAGGCACTGGAGACCAGCCTGGCTAAAATTCTTATTTATTTATTTTTTTGGGTCCGGTCATGGGGCCTGAACTCTGGGCCTGGGTGCTGTCCCTCAGCTCTTCAGCTCAAGGCTAAAGCACTCTACCACTTGAGCCACAGTGCCACTTCCGGCTTTTTTTTCTGCTTATGTGGTGCTGAGGAATCGAACCCAGGGCCTCATGCATGCAAGGCAAGCACACTACCACTGAGCCACCTTCCCAGCCCCATGGCTAAAATTCTTATACTCAAAACAGGTAGAGGAAAGTTCCACATTGCCAGGTAACATGCTGGATCTGCCAGCTGGAGGTCTTAGAAGAATTTGGAAGACTTTAAATAATACTGATGCAAGATGAAGGACAGGTTCATTCCATAATGATGCTGTTGCCTTCCTTCTTTTATGTTAAATCTACTGTTTCATTGTGTAGAATTATTTGTGGCTTGGTTGGCTTATGGTTTTCTTTTTGTTTTTTTTGTGGGGGTTTTTTTGGGTCCGGTTGTGGGCCCTGAACTCTGGGCCTGGGCGCTGTCCCTTAGCTCTTCAGCTCAAGGCTAGTGCTCTACCACTTGAGCCACAGCACCACTTCCAGCTTTTTGCTTATATGGTACTGAGGAATTGAACCCAGGGCCTCATACATGCATGGCAAGCGCTCTACCACTGAGCCACCTTCCCAGCCCCATTGGCTTATGTTTTATGTTGTTGTTGGTGGTGGTGGTTTTTGCTATTTAGTTTTATGCTCACTCAATCTGCTGCTACTAAAACTCTATTGTGTCCTGACCAATATAACAGCACATACATAAACTCTGATAAGAAGTGTCAACTTTGGAAGGGAAGAGAAAGAGCTATCACTATTTATTTCCCACCAATAAACCAAAATTACTGAAATATAGATTTAAATATTTAAGTAATAATTCTAGATATAAGATCAATATACTATATATATTTTTTTATTTTTATTTTTTGGGTCTGGTCATGAACTCTGAACTCTGGGCCTGGGCGCTGTCCCTCAGCTCTTCAGCTAAAGGCTAGCGCTCTACCACTTGAGCCACAGCACCACTTCTGGCTTTTTTTTTCTTTTTGCTTATGTGGTGCTGGGGAATCGATCCCAGGGCCTCAGGCATGCAAGGCAAGCGCTCTACCACTGAGACACCTTCCCAGCCCAATATACAATATTTTTCTATGAGCAGTAAATATTAATTAGCTAGATATGGTGACATATACCTGTAATCCTAGCTTTTGGAGGTGGGGGTTGGAGACTGAGAGGATTATAATTTGAGGCTAGCCTGGGCAAAAAGTAGTGAGACTTTTCTCCCCTCTGCCATCTCCACCAACAAGTTTGACTTGGTAGCAAATGCTGATCTCAGTTATACAGGAGGTGCAAGTAGGAGTCCAGGTTGGTTCTAGGCAAAAATGCTAACCCAAATTTGCACAATAACTCAAGCAAAGAAAAAGACTAAGGTGTGGCTAAAGTGGTAAAGTACCTGCCTAGAAAGCATGTAGTCCTAGTTAAAAAATCCCAGTACTAACAACACCCCAAAAAAAATCTAACGGGGGGGTGGAGGGAGGGGGGGTGGGGGGACAAGGGGGGGATGTAGTTGTGGAGATGGGAGGGAAGGGAGGGTAGGTAAAAAACAAAGGAGGAGGCAACGATGCTTGATAAGAAATGTACTCATGACCTTGCTCATGTGATTGTAACCTCTCTGTACAGTATTTTCACAATAAAAACTTATTTATAAAAAAAAAATCTAATGAAAAAAGAGGACCATTTACAGAGTTGGAGGCATGGCTCAGGTGGTAGAGCACCAGCCAATGAGTGAAAGCATCAGATACTGAGTTCAAATCCCCATCTCAGGTAAAAAAAAAAGAGGATCATTTACAATATTATTTCAATTTATAAAATCATGTGTTTTAGACCTAACAAGAAATATGCAGGACCTATGTGAAAATAGCTACTATTATACAATATTATAAATATAGCACTATATAATATAAATATGATACTAAATTATAAATATATTATAAATATAGCAACTACCCAAAATTGATCTATATATTCAGTGTAGTCTCAATCAAAATTCCAACATGTCTCTAATGGGCTCAATAAGCTTTTTCTAAGGCTTACATAGATTAGACAAAATTTTAAAAAATGACCAAGAAATATCCAAACTAAGGACACTGGAAAGGCTGAGGCAGGAAGATCATAAATTTGGGCCCAGCCTGGGCTAGAGTGAGGTCCTATCTCAAAAATCCAAAACCGAGCTGGGTGTCAGTGGCTCATTCATGTTTATAATCCTAGCTACTCAGAAGGCTGAGATCTGGAGGATTGTGGTCCTCAAGGCAGTTTGCTAGACTTCATCTCAACCAATAGTTCTGTCATTCCATGTATGCAAAAAAGCACAGCGGCATGATACAGGGGCACACAAGTAGGCCAACCAGGGCATAAAGACTTTCTTTTCTTTTTTAAAATTTTGCCAGTCCTGGGGCCTGAACTCAGGGCCTAGGCACTGTCCTTTACTTTTTTTTAAAAAAATTTTTAATAAAAAAAAAATATACAGAGGAGTTACGAGTACATTTCCTATTGAGCATTGATGCCTCCTCCTTTGTTTTTCCCCTACAATCCCTTCCTTCCCCCTCTCCCCAACTATTCCCCCCACTCCTACCACCCCCTTCCCACCTCCCCTCCCCCTCCCACCCCCACCCCCCCGCTTCCCACTGAAGTTGTAAAGTTCGTTTTTGTCCTTTACTTTTTTTGCTCAAGGGTAGGGCTCTACCACTTGAACCACACCTCCACTTCTGACTTTATGATGGTTAATTGGAAATAAGAGTCTCCTGGACTTTCCTGCCCAGGCTGGCTTTGAACCACAGTCCTCAGATCTCAGCCTCCTAAGTAGCTAGAATAATAAGCATGAAAGCTAAGACATTACTTTTTTTTTTGCTCAGTTGTGGGGCTTGAACTCTGGGACTGGGTGCTGTTTATGTGCTCTTCAGCTCAAGGCGAGTGCTCTACCACTTGAGCCACAGCGCCAGTTCTGGTTTTTTAATGGTTTATTGGAGATAAGAGTCTCATGGACTTCCGTGCCAAGATGGCTTTGAATCATGATCCTTAGATCTCAGCCTCCTGAGTAGCCAGGATTACAGGCATGAGCCACTGGCACCTAGTGACATTACATTTAAAATAGCACCTGCCTACCAAGTACAAAGCCCTGAGTTCAATCCCCAGTACCTCCAAACCAAAGTGGTACTATTAAGTTAAAAAGACAAGTAAACAGAAAAAGTAAATACTTGTAGCATATGATAGAGTAAGGATGAATATTATAAGATCCTACAAATGATTAAGAAACACAAATGACTCAAGATAATTATTCAAATTATAAAAACTGGAAATACGCAGATGAAATGTATCAAGATCAATAAAACTTTACAACATTTAATTAACTGATAATATCTAATGTACTTCACAATGAAGGACACAGGCACTTTTTATAGGGCTAGTAGACTGTATCTTTAAAGGTTATAGTATTTATTGTTTGTGACAGCAAAAAATTAGAAACCACTTAATTATCTAATGATACAGTAATTAAAGATTCTAGACCATTGTACAGACCTTTAAAGAAGAATTAGTGTGAGGGTGGCTCTCAATGGTAGAGTATAGCATGCATGGGGGCCTTGGTTCCAGTCCTAGCAGTGAGCAAAAAAACCTTCACCAAAGTGCATTCATTGCTGCCTTTAGATATTCATGCAGGTGCTTGTCTCAGTGCATAGATGAATGAGGAGAATAGTGACCTGTATTCTCCTTCTTCTATAGTGTATGAGTTTTTGCAATAAAAAATGATTCATTATTTATTACGTAAGTAGGAGGGGAACATAATAAGCACCAAGAAAGCAATGGCGCTGATTGTTAAGTCTGTGGAATGCTGTGAAACATTACTCAATACTGTGTGCATTGTATTTTGGCGGGGCATGGCTTAACCTTGGCCTCAGAGCTCTTTGGATACAGTTGGTGCTCTACCACTTGAAACGTGCTTTCAGGTAGGCATTTCACTAGTTAATTAGAAGTGGAGTCTTACAGACATTTTTGCCTAGGCGGCTCAAAAGCACCATCTTCCAGGTCTCATGCTCTTGAGTAATTATCATTACAGACATGAGCCACCAGTGTCTTTCAAAATATGGTTTAGAAGAAAATTAGGTGATGAAAGGGGTGACATTGATTGAGATTCACTGTACTGATAAACTGATTTATCGAATGGTAACTTTTTTTATAACCGTCCTGGGGCTTGAACTCAAGGCCTAAGTACTGTCCCTGACTTTTTATTCTCAAGGATAGTCCTCTACCACTTAAAACACAACTCCACTCTGGCTTTTTGGTGTTTAATTGGAGATAAGAATGTCATGGACTTTTCTGCCTGTGCTAGCTTGGAACCAAAATCCTCAGATCTCAGCCTCCTGAGTAGCTAGGATTACAGGTGTGAGCTTGTGAAGTAATACCCTTAAAAATACACATGCATATAACGTGTTTTTAATGTTATATTGTTTGGGATGATAAAAGCGTTACTTGTGGGGCTGGTAATGTAGCTTAGTAGAAGAGTGCTTACCTAGCATACATGAAGCCCTGGGTTCGATTCCACAGTACCACATAAAAAGAAAAGGCCTGAGCCAGGCACTCATGGCTCAGGCCTTTAATCCTAGCTACTCAGGAGGCCGAGATCTGAAGATCACGGTTCAAAGCCAGCCCGGGAAGGAAAAGTCCATGAAACTCTTATCTCCAATAAACCACTCAGAAAACCAAAAGTGGTACTGTGGACAGCGCCCAGTCCCAGCGTTCAAGCCCCATGACCGACAAAACAAAACAAAAAAACCCAGAAAAGGCCAGAAGTGGTACTGTGGCTCAAGTGGTAGAGTGCTTGCTTTGCATGAATGAAGCCCTGGGTTCGATTCCTCAGTATCACATAAGCAGAAAAAGCCTGAAGTGGCTCTATGGCTCAAGTGGTAGAGCATTAGCCTTGAGCTGAAGAGCTGAGGGACAATGCCCAGGCCCAGAGCCCAGGCCCCACGACAAAAAAAAAACAAAAACAAAAACAGTCAGCGACAGTGCCCAGGCCCTCAGTTGAAGCCCCAGGACTGGCAAACAAAAAAAAAAAAAAATAGGTCTGGGAAGGTGGCTCAGTGGTAGAGTGCTTGCCTTGCATGCATGAGGCCCTGGGTTCAATTTGTCAGCACCACATAAGCAGAAAAAGCCAGAAGTAGCACTGTGGCTCAAGAGGTAGAGCACTAGCCTTGACATGAAGAGTTGAGGGACAGCACCCAGGCCCAGAGTTCAGGCCCCATGACCAACAAAAATAAATAATAATGTTCAAGGAATCACTTGACAAATAATTGCTTTGTTTTCTCCAAGAAATACTGTAACAAGATGTTACAGCTGAGAGAGCAAAGACATTGTCCTTCACCTTTAGAGAAGACTGGAAAATAATATACATGGAAATATTTAGCTATGAACAAACATTATAGAGTGTTTGTCCCTCAAATCATTCATTATCATGTGGTGCAGTGGGTTACTGCACCTGTTCCTTAAATGCTGAACTATAACAAGAACATGTCAGTGTGTTCAAGCAATAGCAGACAGAAAGAGGAACTGAATAAGCAAAGTGAAGAGGAGTGGAGAATGTGTAACTGTCCCTAAGGAGAGAAGTCTAAGCTTTGGGATACAGAAGATGTAGAAACTAATGATGGGGGCTGGGAAAGTGGCTCAGTGGTAGAGCGCTTGCCTTGCGTGCCTGAGGCCCTGGGTTCGATTCCTCAGCACCACATAAGCAAAAAGAAAAAAAAAACCAAAAATGGCGCTGTGGCTCAAGTGGTAGAGCACTAGCCTTGAGCTGAAGAGCTGAGGGACAGTGCCCAGGCCCAGAGTTCAGGTCCCACAACCGGACCCCCCCCCCAAAAAAAAGAAACTAATGATGGCTGGGAAAATGGTCTCTTTCAGCAATGAATCTCAGGAAGGTATGTACTAGAACAGGGGAAGCTATCACAATTATAAGCAATTCTACATTTATGAAATAAACACATTTTACTTGTTTTCTGGTTTGCTTAAGCTAAAGAAAAAAATTACTTAGGCAAAAAATACTTTTGGCTGGCAGAGAGACAGAGACAGAGATGGAGATGGAGAGAGAAAGAAAAGGAGAGATGGGGGAAGGAGAGGGAGAGGGAAAGAGAGGTTTATCAGGGATTATAAAATTAGAGGATGAGGATTATACTTCTATTCAGAATACTGGGTGTGAGAAGACTTCTATATTTAGCACAAGGTGTGGCCTTAAAAAAGGTTCAGAAACATTCAATAAAATAACCTCCTCTAAGCTGGGTGCAAGTGGCTCAGGCCTATAATCCTAGCTACACAGGAGGCTGAGATCTGAGGATCACTGTTTAAAGCCAGCCTAGGCAGGACAATCTGTGAGATTCTTATCTCCAATGAACCACTAGAAAACCAGAAGTAGTGCTGTGGCTCAAGTGATAGAACACTCACCTTGAGCTGAAGAGCACAAGGACAGTGCCCAGGCTCAGAGTTCAAACCCCCAATGGACAAAAAAAACAACAAAACAAAACAAAAACAAACCTCCTTTATTAAAATTTAATGCAAATGGTATGCAACTATACTTTTCTGGGAGGGAAAGAATGTATACAGAGTTGTTCAGTTCCTCCAGGAGTTCAGGCTCAAAATGAATTAAAAAAAAAAAAAAGTAAGAACTACGGGGCTAGACCAGAAGTGTGGCAGCTAAGACCCAGTTCAGGGAATGTATCAGAACTCAGCAGGCAGAAATAAAGCCAAAGAACCAGAAGAGGGCTGAAGTGACCATCTGTGTCTTAAGAGACTTAAGGCTTTTAGATAACTATACTGTAATGGTTATGCTAAAACTAATATCAATTTTATAAAGTCTTTTTATAGTTGTTGTCACATATAAGAACTGCACAAAAGGGCTTGCCATTTTGGCCTATATAATTATCACTTGGTTGAGTAAATGAAAGGATGAGGGAATATGATGAACCAGTGTTGCAAACAGGAAGGGTTTTAACCTGGGAGTCCGCACCTATACTTGACAGAGTGCCTCAGCAGTGACCGTGGGAACAGGGGAGCTGTTGAAGCTACTTAGAGATTATGATCTGCTTTGCAAGAATGAGCATGCACAGAGAGAGGACCAATCAAAACAAAAGTGATGCCTAGGATACACAGACATTCAGAGCCGTCCAAATGTCAGTCAAAGCAAATACCAGTGTCTAAAGTAGCAGTCATCCTGAAAAACCACGAAGTAAGAACAGTCCATAAAGTAGCACGTAGAGAAGTCTGGAGGCAAGAGTTCATGCAGAAATGAAGATCTAGTATATTCCACTATAAGATGCTCTGGGAGTTTTGCCATAGAGTGACAACAAGAGCTACATATTATTGTACTGGAGAAGTTTTAGGGAGTGCTTAGAAAATCTGTAGGGTTGTTTTTGGCTATATAAATAATTACTGAGAATACACAAGGCAATCCTGTTTTTTTGTTTTGTTTTGTTTTTCAGTGCTGGGTATTTAGCCCAGGACCTCATGCTCTATTGCTGAACTACATTCCCAAGCCTCTTGTAATATTTTAGTAAGAAATTTGTAAAATAAATAAATAGTATAATGTTTTCCCAAAGGTATTCCCCTTGTTTATTGTAATCAATCTAATTTGTTATAGCTTCTCCTAATATATTTTTAAAAACATACAGTGCAGCTATATCTCTCCTCTTTTAACTCCCTATACTTTTTATACTGCTTAACACTCTTAAACTCATTAATATTATCTGAAAAGAGAGAGAAGGCTATAATGGCACTAGGAGCTTGCTTCAAAGAAAGCAAGGTTTTGGGGTTAGGGGAAATGCAATTGTTCCTAGATAATGGATGCATTTAAAGAAAATCATTGATAATCACATAGCACAAACTTGTACTGGACACAGTCAGTCTGCTTACATGATCTCTATAATATACAACTACATGAGAAGCAGAGAAAGGAAAAAGGAGGAAGTGAGGCTGGTGACATGCCTGGTGAACCTGGTCATCACTTTTCTGCTTACAATCCTTCAAACAGTTTCCTTCCCGCTTTGCAGTGCTACAGTTTTACACGTTAGACAAGTGCTGTTACCAGAACCATCAAGTGGTCTATTATCTCTCTGGGCTTTCTGTGTGTGTGTATGTGGTGTGTGTGTGTGTGTGTGTGTGCATGTGCGTGCACACGCGTGCATGCCAGTCCTAGGCCTGGAACTCAGGGTCTGGGCACTGTCCCTTAGCTTTTTTACCCAAGGCTTGTGTTCAACCACTTGGGCTACAGCTCCACTCCTGGCTTTTTGGTGGTTAATTGGATGAAGAGTCTCTTTTCTTCCTGGACTATCTTCAAACCAAGATCCTAGCCTTCTGTGTAGCTACGATTACAGGTGAGCCACCAGTGCCCAGCAAGGCTTTTCATTTATTAACACAATCTCTACAAGACTATACAATCTGTTCTAATTTTTCAGCCTCCTCCTGTATCATTCTCTCCTTGGTTTTCAAGGCCCTATCACTCTGGCCAACCTTTTACATCCTCGAGGATTTTGCATACACAGTTTTATTGCTTTGTCATTCTTTATCTCCTATCCTCATCCATTGCTTCAGCTTAAAGACCACTTCCTCAGGGAAGTCTTATCTGGTTCCTAAGCCCAACAATCTCTCAATATAAGCTTTTATTGTCTTTCACTGGGACCTACCACAATTACATGTTTATTTGTATGAATAGATAGGAAATGACTTTGTAGAGGCAGGCACTTGGTCTATTTTGTCCATCCCTAAATTGCTAGCAACCAGCCTAGAGCCTGTCACAAATAGAAACAGGTTTTGAATGAGTGAATGAATGACAGAAAGCTATAGGACCTTGGGCAAGTATCTATCAATAGAGATTTCTTCATTTGTTAAATTGGGATAATGGTAACTACCAATCTCAGTCACTGTATGGACAGTGTACGGAATATGCTTAGCACAGTGCTTGGCATATAAGGGTTAGGAAATATTATTATCATAATTAAAAATAAATCATGAAAGTGTGTGTGATGGCATATATCTGTAATCCCAGCACTAGGGAGACAAAGGCAGAAGAATCTTTGAGACTAGTGTGAACTACACAGTGAGTTCCAGATTAGCCTGAGATACACAGCAAGACCACATCTCAAAAAAACAAAAACAAAAAAACACACCCTAAAAGAACTTAGAAAAAAACCTGGAACCCAGTGGCTCATGCCTGCCATCTAGGAGGCTAAGATTCAGATTATCACAATTAGTGGCAAGTTGGGCAGAAAAGTTCAATAGATCCATCTCCAAAATAGCCAGTAAAAAGTAGAGTCAGCTGGGCACCAGTGGCTCGTACCTGTAATCCTAGCTATCCTGGAGGTTAAGATCTGAGGATTGCTATTCTGAGCCAGCCCGAACAAATCCAATGGACATTTATCTCCAATTAATAAAAAAACAGCCCATACTGGGGGCATGGCTCAAGTTGTAGAGCACAAGTCCCTACAGTATTGACATTAAAAAAAAAAGTAGTGCCAGGGATGTGGCTCAACTGGTAGAGCTCCAGCCAAGCAAGCAAGCCAAGCAAGCGTGAGACACTGAGTTCAAACCCCCACAGTACTGGTAAAATAAACAAGTCTACAAGCAATCCATTTGGAAAACAGGTTGCCATTTTTAATAAAGTAAAAAGTAAGTTGTACACGTACTTAGTAGTGCCACTTTTGGGTATATACCAAGTGAAATGAAAATTTACATTCACACACAAAAAATCTACTCATGAATGTTTATAGCAGTTTATTCAAATTAACAAGTGGAAACAATGGGCCAGATGTTTTAAAACCAGGTAATGGGTCAAACGAACTGTGGGATCAGTAGAATATTGCTCAGCAAGAAGAAACAAACTACTGATACAGATAACTTGTGGATGAAATACAAACTGAATTATGCTAAATGAGAGAAGAGATTTGAAAAGTGACATATTGTATGGCTCATGTAAGTAGAATTTGTATAGCGTTCTAGAAAAGTCAAAACTGAAGACAAAAATTAGGTTAGTGTCAGGCACTGATGGCTCATGCCTGTAATCCCAGCTAACTCAGGAGGCAGAGATCTGAGGATTGAGGTTCAAAGCCAGCCTGGGCAGGAAAAGTCCATGAGATTCTTATCTCCAATAAACAACCAGAAAACTGGAAGTGGCACTGTGGCTCAAGTGGTAGAGCACTGGCCTTGAGCTGAAGAGCTGAGGGACAGCACCCAGGCCCAGAATTCCCCATGACTGACCAAAAAAAAAGAAAAAAAAATCAGGTTAGTGGTTGCCAAAGGTATAATAGGGCATGGAAGCATTGGGTGGGGATTATAAAAGTCCTACATGTTCATTGTAGACATTTGGGAACATACAGAAAATAAATTTCTTACTATAATTTTAATAGTCTCAAAACACAGACTCATTATCAAATTTGGGTGCAGCTGTACATTTTTTGCTTTTTGAATTACCTTGTGATGTTTTACCATGTCATTACATTTTTGATATCTATGTATTTTTTTCCTGTTCTGGGAACTGAACCCAGGATATCAGGCATGCTAGGCAAGTGCTCTAACAGTGGGCTATACCACCAGTCCCCTGACTTAATATTTAAGTACTCCTTTGTTAGTAATTACATTGTTTACACAATTAGTTTGTCAAATTAAAAACAACAGGAAAGTCCAATCTCCATCACCACACAAGATAAGTTTTAAAAAGGCAAATTATATTGCTTCAATCCTTATTATAAATAATTGCTTGATTTAAAAAATACAATTTTATTGTCATTAAGGTGTTGTAGATAGGGGTTACTATTTCATAAGCCAGGTAATGAGTACATTTCTTTTCTTTTTCTGGACAATGTCATCCCTTCACAATTTTGACACAATTATTAAAAAACAAAACAAAACAAAAAACAACCTCCTAGTCCAGGGACTCTTCCGTTCAGGGGTTTCCCAATGTTGAACTGGAAAACCAAGCCTTCCATTGGTTTCAACTCCCTTATTGTCTAAGTGTCTAGAGTCAAAGTGGTTCCACAGGGTGATCTGGCTTCTTTCTCTCTGTGGTGTATATTAGACACCCTAATATTTCCTGTATTACGAGCTTCAAATTTCTGTATTCAGGGCAGAGTAAGCAAGACAGACGAGTAATTTGTTCCACATCACACAGGGCTTAGCAGAATGTAGACAGGGATTTAGACCCTGATGTGATTCAGTCTCGGAAAGCAAATACTGTGTATACTCTTTTTTTGTGTGTGTTTTATCCTCTTCAACAGTGAGCTTCGGTTCCTCCACACACACACACACACCCCAAAAAAGTAAAAAGAAAAATCCCCATTCTAGTGACTTGGCACACAGGGAACAAATTTATCTCTACTAAGTGTCCTTGACGATACTGCCACTTACCAGCTGGGGTCATTTCACCCTCGATGCCAAGGGACACTACTGCCACTGACCATCGGGGGCCCGCGGTGCGCCCCGAGTTGCGGAGAGCGACAGCTTCAAGGCCCACGGGGGTGAGAAGTCCTTGGGTCGTCACCCTGGTGGGGCTGCCATTGACTGGGGCGTCCCCGGCGGCCACGCTCTCTCCCACGTCCGGGCCCGTCCGTCAGTGGGGCACGACGTGAAGAGGATCCCCAGCATTTCAAGGACGGACTGAGGACAAGGAAGGCCCGCGCGCTCCAAAGGGCGTCCCGGGAGACTCCAGGGGCGTGACGGGAGCTTCTCTCCGGAGGCAAGTCCTCCGCCATCCCAGAATGCCCCGTTTCCCGGAAGTGCCGCCCCCCGGAAGTGCCGGGCTGGCTGACAGAGCAAGGGCTGGAGATAGCGCTGCAGCTGGAGGGTCGCAATTGAGGGTCCAGGGTGACATTTGGAGGCTCAAGGCAGGTTGGGACGAGGCCATCTGGGAACCCAGTGGCAGGATGATGGAGGAGGAGGAGCTGGAGTTCGTGGAGGAGCTAGAAGCCGTGCTGCAGCTCACGCCTGAGGTGCAGCTGGCCATCGAGCAGGTGAGCATCTCCCATCTCCCCCCCCCCCCCCCGAGGGCCTGAGCAAGTTACGGGGACTGAGGAGGCCGTTCCGGGCCTTGGGACTTGCAGTCTGCCAGGCATGTGTGTTGGGGGAGGCGGGTATCTTTGAGGAGAAAGCGGGGGCCCAGGCGCAGAAGGGAGGTGGGGGTGGGAAGAGGGTCTTAGCCAAGCCAGGAGAAGCATCCTTTCTAGGCTACCTCGATTGTCTTTGGAAGCTGGTGCGTCGTG
Source organism: Dipodomys ordii (assembly GCF_000151885.1). Lineage (NCBI taxonomy): Eukaryota > Metazoa > Chordata > Mammalia > Rodentia > Heteromyidae > Dipodomys > Dipodomys ordii. The sequence continues at coordinate 6,359,595 of NW_012267247.1, forward strand.
GCGGGCTTGGGCAGAGGAGCTGTGTGTTCCGTGAGGGTGACCCTGGAAGAAGGGTCCCCCAAGAGTGGCAAATTCAGAGTCTAGGGGATAGTAGGGTTTCATGCATTTACCAGGTGAGGCTTATTGCTCCCATTCCTCTTGTGAGTCGCTCGGAATTAGCCATTGCTGAAGCGAGCGAGTGGTAGGCCGAGGGACACAGGAAAATGATCCCTTTGTCATATTTAACAGTTGAAAATTTCCTGCAGTTTGAGTTATGTTGGAGAGTATTTCCAAGAGTGCTCTCTTCTCTGCAGGAACTCTTTAGTTGACTAAATTCTCTCTGCAAGTTTATTAAGAACATTTAAGGGTAATTAGAAGTAATGATTTAACCTCTTTGTACAGGATTTTGCTCCTGAAAAAAAGAGAAAAACTCTTAAAGGAATTGTCCTGGGTTGTGATTTCAGGGGGTTGGGGGTGGGGGAAACGGTTATGACTAATGACCACTGGGAACTTTTCCTAAGTAAATATTACCTCTATTAATATTTAGCATATATTGACCATTAATACCATGTACTCTTCCACTGTACTAAGTAGTGTATTCTACTACTTTACTTAGTAATGTATTTATATTGTCCAATTTATTTACTTTTGGATATGAGTTTGCAGCAGAGTTTGACTCTATTATATGAACTACATACTAGACTGATGGGCAAAACTTAGTCCACACAGCTTCACCACCCACTTCCTTTTGCAGCAAAAAAGACATACATTTCAGTTATGCTTTGGACCTAAGTGGGCTCTAATGGAAGAAACAATTCAGAAAAATTCAGAAAAGTTAATTTTTTTTCTGTTTTAAAGAATTTTGCTGTTTTTTAAGAGTTCTAGAGATTTACCTGGTAAGTAGACATCTTTACTTTTTTTTTTTTTTTTGGCCAGTCCTGGGGCTTGAACTCAGGGCTTGTGCACTGTCTTTTAGCTTCTTTTGCTCAAGGCTAGTGCTCTATCACTTGAGCCACAGTGCCACTTTCAGCTTTTTCTGTTTATGTGGTACTGAGGAATCGAATCCAGGGCTTCATGCATGCTAGGTAAGCACTCTACCTACCAGTAAGCTACATTCCCAGCCCACATCATGATGATGTAGAACTTTTTTGTACTTTAGTGGTCTAATTGAATAAAGTTCTGTGAACAATTACACAATAGCAAACTTATAAAGATTAGTGATGTGTAAGGAGTTAAGAGGGTTCATATAATGGGATCACATTTACCCAGAGACAAGCTTCAAAGCCATTGCATAAAGTGAAAAGCCCTACAAACATGTTAATCTTAAAATTCCTTAAATTGCTTATAAAGTACAGTGTATTACTATCTCTTATTTTTTTCCTCTCCTTTAAAAAGACTTTTTTCCTCTTCAAGTAATAGAGGTTAAATCCAGGGCATTGCACATGATAATCTAGGCCTCTCCTTCTGAGCTACATCCCCAGTCCCATAAACATCTCTTTGATAAGTCTAGTATTGTCAGTTTTTTCCTCCAGCATTAAGGCCAATCACTCTTTTTTTTTTTTTTTTGGTCACTTATGGTGCCTGAACTTTGGGCCTGAGCACTGTCCCTGAGCTCTTCATCTTAAGGCTAGCGCTCTACCAATTAAGCCACAGCACCACTTCCAGCTTTTTCTGCTTATGTGGTACTGAGGAATCAAACCCAGGGCCTCATGCATGCAAGGCAAGCACTCTACCACTGAGCCACCTTCCCAGCCCCCAATCACTCTTTTTATAGTTACCAGTGGATAAAGTAGTTGGCTTCAGTGAAGGGCTTTTTATACGAAAACATATGAAAACCTAGGATTAACACTTAGGGACAGTAAGAAGATGCCCTAGCACCATTTTTTTTCATATATAGTTGCAGTGTATTTTGAACTTATTTATCTTCAATCTTTCTTTTTTCCTTCTTCTCTTCCCATGAATATAAATGTCTTTTAGGTCTAGTTTCCACATATGAATGAAAACCAGCTGAAGGAAATGAACTATTGGGCAAAACATATGTTTTATTTTTATTTATTTATTTATTTAGGTTGGTAATGGGGCTTGAACTCTGAGCTTGGGCACTGTCCCTGTGCTCTTCAGCTCAAGGCAAGCACTCTACCACTTGAGCCACAGCGCCACTTCTGGTTTTCTAGTGGTTTACTAGAGATAAGAGTCTCACGGACTTTCCTGCCCGGGCTGGCTTTGAACCGAGATCCTCAGATCTCAGCCTCCTGAGGAGCTAGAATTATAGGCGTGAGCCACCAGCGCCTGGCTCCTCGATGTCCTTTTTTAACATTGTCTGAAGCATAAAATTTGCTTTAATGCAGGCTGGATATGTAGCTCAGTGGTAGAACACTTGTGTGGCATGCACAAGATTACTACCATTTTCCCCCCATACATAGATCATGTATTTTCTTTTTTTTTTAATTGTGAAAATATGGTACAGAGGTTACAATTACATGGGCAAGGTAATGAGTACATTTCTTATCAAGCATTGTTGCCTCCTCCTTTGTTTCCCCTTCCCTTCCCATCTTCCCCCTCCCTCCCTCCCCATCAAAGTTGTAAAGTTTGTTTTTCGACATAAGGACTAGTACATCTCATTGTTGCAATGGGTCCACCTGTATCCCTATTTAAATGGTTTGTTTTTGCCCTTCCCCTCCACAAATTATACCAACATCAAATACAATGAAAGCAGGGGTTATACCATGGGGGAGGGACATACAGACAACAAGGAAATCATCTTTTTTTTTTTTTGGTTGGTTATGGCCTGAACTCTGGGCCTGGGTGCTATCCTTTGGCTCTTCAGCTCAAGGCTAGCACTGTACCACTTCAGCCTCAATGCCACTTCCGGTTTTTTCTGTTATGTGGTGCTGAGGAAGCGAACCCAGGGCCTCATGCATGCAAGGCAAGCGCTCTACCACTGAGCCACCTTCCCAGCCCAAGAAATCATCTTATAAATATGTTAGAAACAATTGCAAGGAAGAAAAACCATTTGAATACTTATCTTGGGGTTCATTTCACCAACTTCAACTTATCTGACCTTTTCTGCTTGTTTCAGACATATACTACTTATTGCAAATAAGGGAAACCATGGGACCTATGTTTCTTTGGGCCTGGCTTACTTCACTTAATATAATTTTTTCCTAGTCTTTCCATTTCCTAACAAATGGGGCAATGTCATTCTTTCTGATAGAGGCATAGAATTCCA
>NW_012267247.1:6363692-6368291 GCF_000151885.1 Dipodomys ordii
TGGTAGAGCACTAGCCTTGAGCTAAAGAGCTGAGGGACAGTGCCCAGGCCCCAGAGTTCAGGCACCATGACTGGCAAAAAAAAAATTCACCTACCTAAATGCATAATGAATTTTACTCTGACACATCACTGAGTCATTGTATAAGTCTATTATCAAGACCTTCTTAATACAAGATATTATCATTTGGCTAAGTCTACTAGTAGACATACCTGCTGACATGTCCTTATCTCTGAAATGTTACTGGTATCTGTGGAACTTTTTACATTTGCATTCTGTTCACTTTACTAAAATGTGAACACTACAAATGTTAAAAATTAAAGATTTGCCTCAGTAGATATTTTGTGGAGTATTTATTATGTGTGAAGCATTATAAAGTGAAAAAAATGCCTTCAGGCCATTTACTATCTAACAGGAGAAAGGAAAAATATATAAAATAAGATAGAAAATCATAGTTACTTTTAATCTCCTATTTAAAAAAAATTGTTGTTTTGTTTTGTTTTTGTGCTGGTCCTGGGGCTTGAATATAGGGCCTAGGTGCTGTCCCCGAACATTTTTGTTTAAGGCTAGTATTCTTATCTCCAAGAAACTACCACTTGAGCTACAGTGCCACTTCCAGCTTTTTCTGAATAGTTTGTTTGAGAGAAGAGTGTCACAGCCTTTCCTGCCTGGGCTGGCTTCAAACTGCAATCTTCAGATTTCATCCACCTGAGTAGCTAGGATTAGAGACATGAGCCACCAGTGCCCAGCAAAAAAATTCTCTTTTAATCACAAAAATAATTGCTATTTATGATGTTCAACATGATGTTTTGCCATGTTTTTATGTAGGTATTTCCAAGCCAGGATCCTCTAGATCGAGCAGACTTCAATGCTGTTGAGTACATCAATACCCTGTTCCCAACAGAGCAAGTAAGTATTGAGTTGTAGGTTTCTTTCATTTCAATGGTTTCTGGCTCATTCTAGGGGTATAGTTGTTGTGTTCTACTACAAAATCTAAAGGCCATTGATGAACAAGTAAATATGAGTTCAAATCAAGTCAAGCTAACTGTGGTAAAGTAGAACTCTTTGGTTAGTAAGCATATTTTTATTAAAAATCAGGTGGTAAGGATCCCTTCCCACCAAAGTTTATGAGGCAGGCTGGATAAGCACTGAGTCATGAACCAACTTTCATTCCTATTTCAAAAACTAAATTTTTATCTTTTTTGTCTTGTATTGTTTTGTTTGGTCCTTTGCCTAGGCATTTTTTTTTCTGTTTTCACAGTAGACCAGAATTAGTAGTAGCTGAGTTGGGAGAAGGGCAGCTAAAGTTTTCAGTTTTTCATTTGTTCATTTAGCAAATATACAGTGGACACCATCATGTCAGTCACTGCCCTGGGCTCTGAGGTTACAACGATGAATGAAACCCCATTCTTTTTTTTTGGGGGGGGGGTCCGGTTGTGGGGCCTGAACTCTGGGCCTGGGCACTGTCCCTCAGCTCTTCAGCTCAAGGCTAGCACTCTACCACTTGAGCCGCAGCGTCACTTCTGGCTTTTTTTTTTTCTTTTTGCTTCATGTGGTGCTGAGAAATCGAACCCAGGGCCTCAAGCATGCAAGGCAAGCGCTCTACCACTGAGCCATCTTCCCAGCCTGAAACCCCATTCTTGCTCTAGAGGTACATGGTCTCCCATGCTATAGGAGAAGTATGGAACAATACAGTAGGGGACAAAAGAATAATTCTGCCTATGAAAATCTAAACCTCAGGTAATCTTGTGGCAGATCTTGAAAGATTTACTTATTTAGTCAGTCAATCAAACTTAGCAATTATTTATGACATGTCCACTAAGTACCATGCGTTTTAGAAATGGGCAAGAAATGAAAATGGTATCCATAATAGGGTAGTTCTTAGTGTTAGGGGGTCTCGTGTGGAGAGGAAGACAAGAAATAAATTACTGAATATTCATGGCTCATATCTGTAATCCTAGTTACTCAGGAGGCTGGGGTCTGGAGGATTGTGGTTTGAAGCCAGCCTGGGCTCACGCATGTAATCCTAGCTATTCAGGAGGCTGAAATCTGAGGATTGTAGTTATAAGTTTGAAACCAGCTGAGCAACAAAGTCTGTGAGACTTATTTCCAGTTAACCACTGAAGAGCTGGAAGTGGAGCTGTAGCTCAAGTAGACATGAATCATCCTTGAGCAAAAAAGCTAAGGTACAGTGTCCAGGACCTGAGTTCAAGCCCCATCTCCCCCATCTCCAATCAACCAAGAAAAGCTGGGCTAAAGATGTGACTGAATTGGTAAAGTACCAGCCATTAGCAAGAAAGCTAAGCCTGGAATGGGGCAAGGGGGAAAGAAAAATGAATAGACAGGAAGTCAGGAAATGATTTGCTGGAAAGTACATGTAGTCTTAGAGTACAGTGACCTGGGTAAGAGAATCCTTTCAATTAAGAAAAACAAAAATAAAAGATCCTAAAGCGAGGGTTTCTCTGCCACTGTTGTGGTTAAGCTGAGACCTGATAGCTATGAAGGAGCCAGGCAGGTGGCAGTCTGGTGGAATATTAGTCTAGGTGGAACATCTGTTAGGTACATCTTCCAGGTATATGAGGGAAGAGGGCCATTGTGATCAGAGGAGGCAGGAAGCCCAGTTAGGAGGTTAATGCAATAGGTCACTACAGTCTGAGAACTTCTTAGGAGACAAAACTTATCCAATTTGGTACTGTAGGATGAAGATAAAGGTTCATCTAGAATCTAAATTTCATTTACTTAATTAAAAAAAAAAGAGAGAGAGATCTACTCTGTCTACCTCTGTAAGAAATTCAGTGGGGCTAGGGATGCTGTCAGTGGTAGAGTACCCACTTAGCATTCTGGAAGCCCTAAATTCAGTCCCTTGCAGAAAAGAGAGAATGGAGGGGCAGTTGGGGGCGGGGGAAGGGAGGAAAAATAAGGGAAAAAAATTCTGGGATAAAGGAACAAACAAGACAGAGCTTGCAGTCTAGCATAACAATTATACCATTTATAGATAATGGGTAAATTCTTGTTCCTTTTCTATAACTATCACAACAGTTAGCGTATTTTGGATGTTTACTATGCACCAGTCATTATTCCAAGCACTTAACTGTGATAAATTCTCTACTCACTTGTCACCCTTGTTTGCAGTGAGAATAATGAAGTATACAGAGATGAGGAACACTCAGCTGAGGTGCAGCAGAGTTGCCAGGAAGGAAGTGTACTGGTCCCAGTAAGAGCAGCCTGGGGAATCCAGCTGGGGAAATGGTAGTGTGGCGGACTTGACAGGCCCAGTTAGAGATTTTGAACTTTGATTTCTAGCCTGGCAGACGGGGTAGGTGTTGTTGACACCTTTACCCACTATTTATTGAGAGTAAGAGGACAAGCAGGTTTCAGTGAGAGGTAGAGTCAGAGGAAGGTGGAAACATGAACACATTTTGCGTATGTTATTCATCCTAGTGGAAATACGTAGTTGAAAACTTGTATATGTAGCCCGTCATTATTAATATAGTGACATACATCCTTTCAAACTTTTCTTCTTTTGAATTCAAAATATCTTTTTTTTTTTTTGCCTGATTTCTATTTGTTTTGTTTTGTTTTTAATTGAACTACCTTCCCAACCCTTGTTTGAACTCAGGGCCTCATGCTTTCAGGCACTTTGTCACTTGTGCCATATCCCTCTAGCCCCTAGTCTGGCTTTTTAAAATGCAGTTTTGCTAGGCACGGGTAGCTCATACCTGTAATCCTAGCTATTCAGGAGGCTGAAAATCATAGTTCTAAGTGCAAAGCCAGCCAGGCAACAAAGTCTGTGAGACTTATTTCCAGTTAACCACTGAAGAGCTGGAAATGGAGCTATAGCTCAAGTAGTCGTGAGTCAGCCTTGAGCAAAAAAAGCTAAGGTACAGGGTCCAGGACCTGAGTTCAAATCCCAGTATCAGAGCATGCGCACGCGTGCGCGCGCACGCGCACACACACACACATTTTTATTTTAACTGACACACAGTAGTAGTACATATTTATGGGGTGCATTGTGTTAGCACATATATTCAATGTATTTTGGTCTGGTCAGGGTGATTGATATCTCTGTTGCCTCAAATATTTATCATTTATTTGTATTGGAAGCATTCAGAATTTTCTCTTAATTCTATATTGAAATATACAAATAATTGTTACTAATAACAGTGATCCTGCTGGCGCTGTAAAAAATACATTAGAAGTTATTCCTGCTGTCAAGCTGCATCCCCTTCCGAACTTTTCTAATGAACATATTAATTTTTAAATAAAGCTTTAAAAATTATGTACTGTGTGATTGTCTTTTTGGAGATTTCATAAGCAGCCTTTATAGTTCAACATTTTCTGAGAAGGGAACTTTAGGAATTACTAGACACAGATACATGGTAACAACTCACATAAGGAAAGATAGCAAATCTGTCCATGTCAATGTTTCACTCACCTCACCTTGTCAAGAACCCTGACACAGGCTGGGAAGGTGGCTCAGTGGTAGAGCACTTGCCTTGCATGCTTGAGGCCCTGGGTTCGATTCCTCAGCACCACATAAGCAAAAAGAAAAAAGCCGGAAGTGGCGCTGTGGCTCAAGTGGTAGAGTGCTAGCCTTGAGCT
>NW_012267247.1:6369401-6371574 GCF_000151885.1 Dipodomys ordii
AGAGAGAGAGAGAGAGAGAGAGAAGGAAAGGAAGGGAAAGAGGGAAGGAAGGAAGGAAAGGAAGGCAGGCAGGCAGGCGAAAAGAAAATAGTACAATGAAGGGTTTTGAAAGAAAGGAAAGAGGGAAGGAAGGAAGGAAGGAAGGAGAGAGAAATGAAAAGAAAATAGTACAATTAAGAATTTTGCAACAAGCCAGGTGCCGGTGGCTCACGTCTAATCCTAGCTACTCAGGAGGCTGAGATCTGAGGATCACGGTTCAAAGCCAGCCTGGGCAGGAAAGTTCGTGAGACTCTTATTTCCAATAAACCTGCTAGAAAACCAGAAGTAGTGCTGTGGCTCAAGCAGTAGAGTGCTCGCCTTGAGCTGAAGAGCACAGGGACAGCGCCCAAGCCCAGAGTTCAAGCCCCATGACCAACAAAAAAAAAAAAAAAAAAGATTTTGCAACAGGGTTGGCAGCATGGCTCAGTTGGTAGACCTCTAGCCAATGAGCAGTGTTAGGTACCAAGGTTAAGCCCCAGTCTTGCTCTATGTATGTTTTGAAACATACTTAGAGTTTGTGTGTGTGTGTGTGTGCGCGCACGCGCGCGCACGCGCGCGCACACGTGCACACGCTGCTATCAAGGTTTGAACTCAAGACCTCTTGTTCTTAATTGGTTTTATCATTCATGGCTGGTACTCTACCACTTGAGCCATGCCTCCTTCAGACCTCAATCCTTAAATCTTAGCCTCTTGAGTAGCTAGAATTATAGGGGTGAGCCATCAGCAGCATCTGGTGATATATGGAGCATTTTAATAATATTTCTAATAACCTTCAGAATGCTCTAAATCTATATTATTATGTAGGGAAAAAACCCTAGGTATGAAATTAATTTCAATCCATTTTTTTTGTTGTTGTTGTTTTTTTTTTTTGTCAGTTGTAGGGCTTGAACTCTGGGCCTGGACACTGTCCCTCAGCTCTTCAGCTCAAAGCAAGCACTCTAACTCTTGAGCCACAGTGCCACTTGCAGTTTTCTTAGTGGTTTATTGGAGATAAGAGTCTCACAGAAGCCGGGCACCGGTGGTTTATGCCTGTAATAGTAGCTACTCGGGAGGCTGAGATCTGAGGATCACAATTCAAAGCCAGCCTGCGCAGGAAAGTCTGTGAGACTCTTATCTCCAATAAACCACTAGAAAACTGGAAGTGGCGCTATGACTCAAGTGGTAGAGCGCTTGCCTTGAGCTGAAGAGCGCAAGGACAGCGCCCAAGCCCAGAGTTCAAGCCCTAGTACCAACCAAAAAAAAAAGTCTCACCGACGTTCCTGACTGGGCTGACTCTGAATCATGATTCTCAGATCTCAGCCTCCTCAGTAGCTAGGATTACAGCATGAGCTACCGGTCCCCAACCCATTTTAGTTTTTAAAAAGCCGTATATTTTCATACAAAAAAAATATACAAAAGTACTACTAGTAATTATCTTCTGGTGGCACAAGATGATTTTATTACTGAATTTTTTCTAACCAGTATGAGTCATCATTAAAATCAGGGCAATATTTGTCAGTAATAAAAACATTTAAAATGTATCCGATTGTATGATTCCATTACAATTAAGCCAGAAGAGTGAATCTCACAGAGAGGATATACCACTTCCCCCTAGGTAGCCCATCCAGAGTCCCACAAAGCTGGCCCCCAATTCCAGAATAGCCCTGCTCTACACTTGAGCATTCTTGTCACAAGGAGGCAGAAAACTGGTGTCTTGTCAGATGTTTTGGAATGCAGAACAAGTAAGCCAACAACTGTTGTATGACTTGTGCCTGTAATCCAAGCTACTCAGGAGGCAGAGTTCAGGAGGTTCATGGTGTGAGGCCAACCCAAGCAAAAAGTTTGCGGGACCCTACCCCAACCAATAAAGAGCTGAGCATGGTGGTATATTCCTGTCACTCTAGCTTACAAGCGAAGTGTAAATAGTTCATGGTTCCCACTGGACTAGGCAAAAAAACCCCAATACCTTATTTGAAAAATACAGCAAAAAGGGCTGAGAGAGTGGTGAGTGGTAGAGCACTTGCCTAGCAGGTTGGGGCCCCTGAGTTCAAACCTCATATCACACACACAAGAAAGAAAGAAAGAAAGAAAGAAAGAAAGAAAGAAAGAAAGAAAGAAAGAAAGAAAGAAAGAAAGAAAGAAAGAAAGAAAGAAA
>NW_012267247.1:6372189-6509869 GCF_000151885.1 Dipodomys ordii
CTGGGAAGGTGGCTCAGTGGTAGAGCGCTTGCCTTGCATGCATGAGGCCCTGGGTTTGATTCCTCAGCACCACATAAGCAAAAAGAAAAAAAAAAGCCAGAAGTGGTGCTGTGGCTCAAACGGTAGAGTGCTAGCCTTGAGCTGAAGAGCTGAGGGACAGTGCCCAGGCCCAGAGTTCAGGCCCCACGACCGGGCCCAAAAGGAAAATAATTTCCTTTTCCTTTCTCTTTTGTGCTAGTGGTGCAGTTTGAACTCAGCCTCTCACTCTCATTTGGTGTTTTTGCTAAGGGCTGACACTCTACCACTAGAGCCATACCTCTTCTTCCAGTTTTTTGATGGTTAATTGGAGATGAGTCTCTCAGTTTGTTTGCCCAGCCTGACTTTGAACCAAGATTCTCAGATCACAGACTCCTGAGTAGCTAAGATTGTGGGTGTGAGCCACCAGTGCTTGGGAAATATGGGAAATATTTCTGCCCACTGTCTAGAACAGTGCTGTCTAATGAACCCACCTTAAATGTTAGCACTTTTCCATTTGTCTTCCCCAGAAGAAAATCTGGAAAATAGAAAGAAGTCCCCACAGGGTCTGCCTAACTGCTGATCAAGCACTGGAATAATAGGATATTTCTTGTTCTTTTAATAATCTAATTTATGGAGTTTCTAAGAGTTTATATTTTTTTTGGAGGGGGAGGGTCCGGTCATGGGGCCTGAACTCGGCCTGGGCACTGTCCCTCAGCTCTTCAGCTCAAGGCTAGCGCTCTACCACTTGAGCCACAGCACCACTTCTGGCTTTTTTTTCCCTGCTTATGTGGTGCTGAGGAATTGAACCCAGGGCCTCATGCATGCAAGCACTCTACCACTGAGCCACTTTCCCAACCCTTCAAAAAGGGTTTGTTTTTTTTTCCCCCAGTCATGGGGCCTGAACTCTGGGTCTGGGTGCTGTCCCTCAGCTCTTCAACTCAAGGCTAGTGCTCTACCACTTGAGTTACAGTGCCACTTCCGGTTTTCTTGTGGTTTATTGGACTATCCTGCCAGGGCTGGCTTTGAACCGTGATCCTCCTGAGTCAAGCTAGGATTACAGGCGCCTGGCATAAATGCTTTCTATTTGTTAACATGGTATCAAAGCTGTCCTTTCTTTGTTAACTTCCTTGACCAGTGTCTTTACAAGTGACAGGAGGGTCAATAAATCATTTCCAATAGTATGGCTTGATTTATTTGATTTTTCTATTTAGGGGAATTTTGGTTGTCTCCAGGTCTTAAAAATTACCATGGTTTAAGACCATGTCTATGGATTTTTTTTTTTTTTTTTTCCGGTTGTGGGGCCTGAACTCTGGGCCTGAGCACTGTCCCTCAGCTCTTCAGCTCAAGGCTAGCGCTCTACCACTTGAGCCACAGCACCACTTCTGGTTTCTTTTTGCTTATGTGGTGCTGAGGAATCGAACCCAGGGCCTCAGGCATGCAAGGCAAGTGCTCTACCACTGAGCCAACTTCCCAGCCCTCTATGGATTTTTAAATTGAAGAAATGGTTATAGTAAGTACCACTATTGACTGATATACAATGATCTCCAAGTTACACTGTGACATGAAAAAGAATGGTGTTGTACTCCTAGGGAGATACCTTTAACACAAAGGCTACTGAGAAAGAAGAAGAAATTGGGTGTTATGGTTCATACCTGTAATTCTAGCTACATATAAGGCTGAGATCTGAGGATAGATGAAGCCAGCCAAGCAGAAAAGTTCAAAAGACTCTTATCTCCAATTAACAAGCAAAAAGCTAGAACTGGAGGTATGGCTCAAGTAGAATACCAGCCATAACTGAAAAGGCCAAACAGAAACACAAGGGCCTGCATTCAAGTCTTGAAAGGGGAAGGGGAGGAAGAATGGATTCCATCCAGCAGAGATAGGGGTCATGGACTGTTATGTCTATTTGCATATGAGGAAATAAGAACTCAGAGATTGCCCTCAAATTCTGCATTAGAAAGGGCAGAGGTGAGCCAAACTGATGACCCAACTGCTGTTTACATGTGTGGTGGGGATTTCAATTACATGCAGTCCAGATTTGACACCATCAGATTGGATTGAATCAAGTTGAATTAGATCTTTTCAATGAAAGTAACTTCTTTCCTTCTGAGATTTATCTCTATTTCAGACAATGGTTTGATATCTGAAAATTGTGAGGAGTTGTAGCTTGCTCCAGTGATGAGATATGAACAGCTCATTATGACATCTCAGATACCCATGACCTGTTTCTCTTACCAAAACTGCTTCTGGAAGGCTTCTGTACTCCTCACGTCAGCAGAGGGAGCTGGGAGCTATTTATTTCTTTATTTCTTTTGTATTATGTTTATGTGTATTTATTTTGGTGCCAGTCCTGGGTCTTGAACTCAGAGCCTGGCTTGGGCTCTGTCCTTGAGCTCTTGTTCACAAGGATAGCCCTTTACCATTTGAACCAGAGCTCTACTTCTGAATTTCTGCTGGTTTATTGGAAATAGAGTCTCATGGACTTTTGCTCACAAGCAGGCTTCAAACTGAGATCCTCAGATCTCAGCCTCCTGAGTAGCTAAGATTATAGGTGTGAGCCACTAGACGGGAGCCATTTAAAACCACAATTCCCATATCACCTCCAGTTCCTTTTGAGGTGGAATATCTGTTAGAGGAGAGGGAAAGAGGATTTACAAAAATATTTTGAAAACTTTTTTTGAGTTGAAATGCTTCTTCCTCTCCTCCAGAGTTGTATTCTCTATCCTCCAGTAGAGGGCACCATTTCTTTACATTTTCCCATTTCTAAGGTTAGAAATGATCTGTTTTTGTCATCTTAACAAGAAAACCTTTATTATAATTTCAATACAGTGCATAATCAGTGTATAATAATTAAAAGCAACCATAGAAAAAAGGAGAAAAACTTTTTATATAGTAAAACTACTGGTTTCATAGATGATGACCATTAGTATTACGTCATTAGGATGTAACCTTCCAGACTTTTTCCCCCTAGTAGATCTACATACCTTAAAAAATAAAGTTATTTGGTGGTAGAGATATAACATGCCATAATCTTTTTCTTTTCTTTGAGACAAGGTCTCATGTAACCCAGGCTGGATCTGTATTTTGATTTTTCCTTAGCTTCCTGAGTGTTGGGATAAGCAGGTACTACCACACTTGGCTTGAATTGGGAATTTTTTTTTTGTGTGGTTATAGGGTTTGAATTCAGGGCCCCAAGCTAGGCAAGAACTCTATTAAACCACAGTTTCAGCCCATTTTTGTGCTGGTCATTTTGGAGATAGTGTCTTCCTTCCTGCTCTGACACATGCCTGAACTGTAATCTGCCTGTTTTAAGTGTCTCATTGTAGCTCAGGATAACAGGCACACATCACCAAACTCGCTCTCCATTGTGAAAGACTTGAAAACTTTTCTGTCCAGGCTGGTCTTGAACTGTGATTCTCCAAATCTCAGTCTCCTAAGTAGCTAAGATTACAGACATTAGCTATCAGTACCATGTTTACTCATATAACTTAATTTTTTTTTCCAATACTGGGGTTTGAACCTAGAGCCATGCACTTCCTTGGCTTGCTTGCTCTAACATTCTACCATTTGAACTAGGCCTCCAGCCCAGATTTTGCTGGTTCTTTTGGAAAAGGAATATTGTAGACTTTCTGCCCAAGATGGCTTTGAATTGCAGCCGTCTGAAATCTAGCCTCCTGAATAGCTAGAATTATAGTTGTGAGCTACCAACTCCCAGTCAAAAAATAAAAATCTTTTTTTTTGGGGGGGGTCAGGCATGGGGCTTGAACTCTGGGGCTTGGGCGCTGTCCCTGTGCTCTTCAGCTCAAGGCAAGCGCTCTACCGCTTGAGCCACAGTGCCACTTCTGGTTTTCAAGTAGTTTATTGGAGATAAGAGTCTCACAGACTTTCGTGCCTGGGCTGGCTTTGAACTGTGATCCTCAGATCTCAGCCTCCTAAGTAGCTAGGATTACAGGCGTGAGCCACTGGCACCTGGCAAAAATAAAAATCTTAAGTGAATAAACTTGATAACTTTTCATGAAGTGAAAGCAGCCTTATGAGCACCATAAGTATCTTCAGCAGGCCTTTCTTGCCTTTTCACAATCATTTTTATTCCTAACCATAACCACTATTTTGCCTTCTAACATGAAAGAGTAGTTCTAACTATTTCTGAACTGTAAATGTAATCATATAGTATATACTCTTGATTCTGGCTCTTTAGTAAGATTTATTCGTGTGTGTGTCATAATAGTTCACACATTTTATCTACTAATTTTGTTATATGAATTTGTCATAATCCTGTATACAAGGAGTTGGCAAACTTTCTGTGAAAATCCAGATATTAAATACCTTAGGCTTGGTAGCCATGCAGTATCGCCTTGACTCCAGCTTTGCTTTTGAAGCTCAAAAATAGCCATCAACAGTGTGTAAGAGAATGGACATGGCTGTGTTCGTTATTTCAGTTAAACTTCACAAAAAATAGATCTGGTAGTAGTTACCAACTATTGCTTTTCCTTAAAAAAAAGCCAACATGGGATCATACTGTGAAATTAAACTTTTTAAATTTCATAAATAGAAGAATTCTACCTAGGTTGGTGTTGATAGCTCACACCTATGATCCTAGATACTCAGAAGCCTGAGATCTGAGGATCAATGTTTGAAGCTACCCTGGGCAGTTAAGTCTGTGAGACTTTTTTTTTTTTTTGGTCGGTCATGGGGCTTGAACTCTGGGCTTGGGCACTGTCCCTCAGCTCTTCAGCTCAAGACTAGCGCCCTACCACTTGAGCCATAGCTCCACTTCTGGTTTTCTAATGGTTTATTGGAGATAAGAGTCTCAGGGAGTTTCCTGCCCGGGCTGGCTTTGAACCATGATCCTCAGATCTCAGCCTCCTGAGTAGCTAGGATTACAGGTGTGAGCAGAGCCACCGGCACCTAGCTTCCGTGAGACTCTTATATTTAGCTAACCAGCAAACAGCTGGAAGTGGAGCTGTGGCTCAAGTGGTAGAGTACATTCTTTGGTAGAAAAAGCCAAGTGAGAGCATGGGGCCTTGAGTTCAAGCCCCAGTACTGGCACCAAAAAAAAAAAAAAAAGAAAAAAAGAAAAGAAAAGAAAGGAAGGAAGTGGGGAGGTGAGAGGAAAGAGAGAAGAAGAAGGAAGGAAAGAAAAAGAATTTTAGGTGATATAACAGCTTTGTATTCTTTTCTTTATCTTAGTCTCTGGCAAATATAGATGACGTCGTGAACAAAATTAGACTGAAAATAAGGTAAGTATTCTCATATGATTGTTAATTAAGGTAACATTGTTTGTTTAGTTAATCACTTGCTGAATTACAGTATTCCATGAGAACACTGAAATCTCAAATGAAAATGAACAATCACCAAGTATGAGGGTATAAGCCTATAATCCTCAGGATAAGAGGAGAATCTCAGGTTCAAGGACAGCCAGACCCTATCCCTAGACAGACAGATAAACAAGGTCTAGGAATATAGCTCCAGGGCTGGGAAGGTGGCTCAGTGGTAGAGCACTTGCCTTGCATGCATGAGGCCCTGGGTTCGATTCCTCAGCACCACATAAGCAAAAAAGAAAAAAGCTGGAAGTGGCGCTGTGGCTAAAGTGGTAGAGCACTAGCCTTGAGCTGAAGAGCTGAGGGACAGCGCCCAGGCCCATAGTTCAGGCCCCACGACCGGACCCCCCCCCCCAAAAAAAAAGGACTATAGCTCAATGCTAGAGCATTTGTCTACCATGCCTGAGGCATGGGTGCTAGTCTCAGCACCACAAAACAACAAAATAACATGCAATAACCTTGTTATGCTGGTTTCCAAATGAATCCTGTGGTAAGCCACTTGGTTCTTTGACTAGTCTTCAATTATTCATTAAAAAGGAAGAAAGCTTCTGTTCAAAACAGTTAACTATAAAAGGAGACAAAAACAATATTTTTAATGGCTTTATTTCCCTAGTGGCTTTACCTTTTTTGTATTCCCAAGGAGCAATTATGGAGCTGAATTTAGATTGTCCATCTGTTGGTTACCTACTAGCTAATCTATTGGTTGACCTGGATGATAGTCTGGGATTAAACATTGTGATAGCTAGGATTACAGGCATGAGCCACCAGTTCCCAGCCTGCTTTTAACTTTTAATGTGGGAAAACATCCATTTTGAATCCAGGAAATGAGTTTTTTCCCTATAATCTTTGGGTCTTTTAGTGTAGGCCTCTGCCCAGGAATGTTTTGTTCCATTGGTGCATTAAGTAGCAGAAAAGATTTTGAAGACTGCAGTTAAATGACAGCCCAGGGAAAAAAGTTCACAAGATTCCTTCCTAACCAAAAGGTGGGCCCAGAGGCATGTGTCTGTTATCTTAGGCACAATGAGAAACCTAATATAGAGAATAGTGCCCAGGCATATGCCAGGCAGGATATGAGACCTTCTATCTCAAAAGTAACCAGCAAAAAACAGGACTGGAAGTATGATTGAGCTGTATAGCACCTGCCTAGTAAGAATGAGGCCCTAAATTCAAACTCTAGAACCACCCTTTCTCCCTCCCAAAAAAAAAGAAAGAAAGAAAGAAGCTTCCTTATTGTTTTGTTGGACTTTAGCTATAACAGTTCTTATTTTATTTATTTATTTTTTGGTCCGGTTGTGGGGCCTGAACTCTGGGCCTGAGCACTGTCCCTCAGCTCTTCAGCTCAAGGCTAGTGCCCTACCACTTGAGCCACAGCACCACTTCCGGCTTTTTTATTTTTGCTTATGTGGTGCTGAGGAATTGAACCCAGGGCCTCAGGCATGCAAGGCAAGCGCTCTACCACTGAGCCAACTTCCCAGCCCCCTATAACAGTTCTTGTGAGACCTCAGTCCTCAGTTCCAGGGTAAGCTTAGAGAAGGGAAATTCCTTGATGTTTCAAAGATCACTTGTGATCTTTTCTACCTTTTCACTACCATATCATGAATGGATTCGTCAAGTGAATAATGAAACTGACTGACACACATTCTTCTGGTTGAGGTGCCATTCAATGGTCTATGTTAAGCCACAGGGAAAAGAGGATCTGGAAGCCAGAAATGGATCTCATACACATTGCATGTGTATGAGCACTTACTCCAGAGAGTAAGTGCTGATTTCATACATCATCCTGGCTCCTTCTAAGGTCATGGAGGAAGGATTTTGCTGGGGGTAATTTGAATTCTCTGGCTTATTCCTGTAAAACTTCTGCAACTTTGTCATTTCTGATTTACTCCATGAAGAACACTAAAGTTTTATTTGTCCTTCCAGACAACTCTGAATATTGAACAAAAACTGCCATTTTTTTTTTTTTAAAGACAAAGTTGATTCATCAGTCTGCACTAGGCTTGGCTTCTTAGACTGCTGTTGCTGCCCCCCTGGGTCCGAGGCCTCATTCTCAAATCACTCAGGTCTGGTGTTAGAGATAAAGAGTTAAAGTCTGCAGAAATTTTAGATAAATATTTTTTTTGGTCTACCTACGGTAGAGATTATTTGAATGATTTTTTTTTTTATCTTTTAACTTGTTTTGCTAGGAGACTGGATGACAATATTCGAACTGTTGTAAGAGGTCAGACAAATGTGGGACAGGATGGAAGGCAAGTAAGTAACGTATTCCTCCATACTAACTACATTCCCCTAATTCTTTTTTTTCCAGTCCTGGGGCTTGAACTTAGGGGCCGGGCACTGTCTCTGAGCTTCTTTTGTTTAAGGCTAGCACTCTACCACTTGAGCCACAGTACCACTACTAGCTTTTTCTATTTATGTGGGACTGAGGACTCAAACCCAGGGCTTCATGCATACCAGGCAAGTATTCTACTACTAAGCCACATTCTCAGCCCTCCCCTAATTTTTGAAGACACCAACGGCAAGGTGGCAGAGCATTTGCCAAACATTTTACTGATCTGTCCATGGATAGCATGACCTTCCACACCTGCATAGGAGCAGTAGGCTACCTAGGCCAGCCGTGAGTCCCATTCCATGTCCTCCAGACTAGGGTTATAAGGGCTGGGGCTTAACAGCTTCAGTAAACTAACTGAAGTGTCTTTGTCTTTCATCTTAGTGTCAGAAGTCTCTTGTGCCTTCCTTTATTTCATGTACTGTGGCTAAATCAAATCACTGCTTTTGTCTGTCAGCTAAGTTGTTGGGAGTTTTGCCATTACTTTTCTGCCTCAAAAGACAGTATAGCTAACAGCTACAGTTCTTTAGACCTAGCTTCTTTGGCCAACAGGTAACTGGATTCCTTTCAGAGTTTTAAGGTTCTTTCCAGTTCTAGGGCTGTTGTGAAGGAATAGAGGGACAAAGAAGCACATGAGGGGATAGTCCTCAGTGACTAAAAGGCCAGATGTTATCTATTAGCCATTTTCTTTTTTATTTGGATTCAGTTCTTCTTGTTAGGTGTCATATTTCAGAAATTGCTGTTATAACAGAAATGCTGAGCAAGCCTTTCCTCTCTGGTGTCTGGTTCCTCCTTCAATACAGATTCAGTAAGGAGCAGAGTGCACTGTTGTGAGTGCTTCAGTACTCTTATTTGTCTTCTGACATTTGCTAGTAGAGCTAACTTCTGAAATGTTCATTATGCTGCTTAGTGCAGGGAAGCAGACTATACCGTTTTTCCTTTGCTAATGGATGAAGGTGTTACAAGTGTCTTTTTCATTTTCAGATTTATCTATTTTTCCTACATTATATGACTTTGTTTCACTCTTAATAGTCCTATTGTTTTACTAACTAATAAGTAATCTATCTTCTTGGTTAGCACTTATGCGTTTATTTATACACAGATTAGTTTCTTAAAGTATTTCCTGAACTCTGCATGATCTTTAGTTTTTTGTTTTATTCTCATCTACGGAGTCTAGAAGCACTGTATTTCTGGCTGATGAACCCATGGAAACATGTCCCTTAGAGATAATAGTGTGCCTTCAGAGCTCCTCATTTTGCTGATTAACTTTTCCTAATACATGTCTGATCACATCATCAACCTCCTCAGAAACTTCACTGTCTCCTGGCATATCAGTGACATCATATGGGTTCTTTCACTTGCTGGCTTATCCCATCTATAAAACTCCTTTTGCTCCTTTTGTCTTGTATTCACACTGAAAACCAGGTATGCTACATGCATGCTTGTGCCTTTGCTCCCATGCTCTGTGCTTTCTACCTGGAATGTTTCTTCTCTCTGCAATAAAGTACTATTACTTTTTAGTGTGCATCAGCCTACACTTAGATTGGCTGACTAGAAACCTTAAAACATTTATGAGAGTCTCAGAGTTTTATTCTTTTGTTTTTGTATGTGCTGGCCCTGGGGCTTGAACTCAAGGCCCGGGTTCTGTCCCTGTGCTTTTGTGCTCAAGGCTAGCACTCTACCATATGAGTCACAGGTTTACTCTGGCATTTTTGGTATTTAACTAGAAAAAAGAGTCTCATGGACTTTTCCTGCTCAGGCTGGCTTTGAGCCATGATCCTCAATCTCAAGTTTCCTGAGCAGCTAGGATTATAGGTATGAGCCACCATCACCTAGCAAAAAGTCCCAGTTGTTAATAGTGAATGACTCATCAGATTTTTTTGGTTGGGTCATGCGACACATAGACAGATGGACAGACAGGCAGACAGACAGATATCAGGGACAGCACCCAGGTTCAAGTTCAAGATCCAGGACTGGCAAACAAACAAACAACCTTGGTTGCTTGCATTTTAACATTGGTCTCAGAGTAGCAGTATTGGAGAATCAGTCAGCCTAGAAATGGTCCGGCAGGCTGCAAGAATGTCCACCTTCACATGGTAATGGGTTACAGGTTGCTGCTGCAGGGCAGGTCATATTTCAGAGAGCAAGACCACATTTTCAAGAATGTTTAGATAGCATTTCAATCTGTGATGGAATTTTGTATTCGTCTCCTTAGAACCCAGACAGAAAGGAAGCCCAGAAGAAATAATTGCTTTTCCTGTCATCTTCTCCATCTGTCTTTTCCAACAGTTTATAATGCAAGCTGAAGTGGAGGCTTTTTTTTTTTCCAGGGAGCTTTGGGCCCTGTCCTTGTCAGTTCCTAGGGTTAAAAGCTTTACTCTGGCTGGTGGTTTACTAAGGGAGTCTCTTTTTGACTGGCACAGTCTTGGGAGAATTATGGATGTTCCAAAATATTGAGTTTTATAGGTCAAGAGGCCCATGTTCCCCTGTTCCCTGTAACACAGGAAAATTTTGTTTTCAGAACTTGCTTCCTCAGCTTCTGGGCAACCTCAGGAGGAGAGTGGTAATATGGACAAAAGGAAGTTTTCTCATAAACAGATGTGAATTTTAGTCTGTTTGAATAAGGAAACATGCTTACTTTGTATTGATGTTGTCTTAAAAGACTTTTTTTTTTGTCAGTCATGGGGCTTGAACTCTGGCCTGACCACTGTTCTTCAGCTCAAGACTAGCATTCTACCTCTTGAGCCACAGTGCCACTTCCGATTTTCTGGTAGTTTTTATTGGAGATAAGAGTTTTACTGCCTTTCCTGCCCAGGCTGGCTTTGAACTGTGATCCTCAGATCTTAGCCTCCTGAGTAGCTAGGATTACAGGTGTGAGCCATCAGCACCCAGTTTAAAAGACATTTTTAGCAGAAAACTTCTGTTAAAAATTAAGAGAGAGGAGGTAGTTTAGAAATTGAAGATACTATGTGGCCATCTCTTGAAATTCCTGAAACGCAAGCTGCCTGGTTAGTACTCTGCTAACCATTTTGTAGTCTTTGGATGTCCTATGTGTGCCAACTTTGAAATGATCTAATCCTGGAGATACTCTGTAAGAGACACTCTTACAGAGATTATATGGCACCAAGTCTTTTGTGTGTGTGGTGTGTGTGTGTGTGCGCGCGCGCGCGCTTGTGCACGTGCATGTATGTGCACATGTGTGTGAATGTGTACTGGTCCTGGGGCTTGAACCCGGGCCGGGGCCCTGTCCCTGAGCTTTTTAGCTCAACTACTGGCTTTTTAGTGGTTAATTGGAGATAAAGAGACTCATAGACTTTTTTGCCTGGGCTGGCTTTGAACTATGATCCTTAGATCATATAATCCTAGCTAGGATTATAGGCATGAGCTAGCTGCTAGCTCTCAGTGTCCTCTCTACTTTTTTTTTTTTTTTGTCGGTTGTAGGGCTTGAACCCTGGGCCTGGGCACTGTCCCTTAGCTCTTTAGCTCAAAGTGAGTGCTCTACCACTTGAGCCACGAGCCACTTCCTGCTTTCAGGTGGTTAATTGGAGATAAGAATCTCACAGACTTTCCTGCCTAGGCTGGCTTTGAACTGTGATCCTCAGATCTCAGCCTCCTGAGTAGCGAGGATTACAGGTATGAGCTACTGGTGCCTGGCTTCTCTTCACTTTTATCTATTGAAATCATCAGTCCAAAACTTTTAATTAATGACCATATGTTTGAAACTTTGTGAATAAAATGAGTCAATTCAACCAAACAAGTATATGATCTGGCACTATGAAATTCACACAGCTTCTCAAGAATTAAAATGGACAGCTGGAAAATAAGTAGAAAGAGCTGTGAACAGAAGAGCCAGTTAAAGGGGGAAGAAGCTGGCATGTAAAATATCAAGACTGGCTAGACCTTGATCAATTTCCAGTAAGTTTGCTGTGAATCACCAAGATTGCCTTTTTAGGCTTCCATCTACATTACTAATTTTTGTCTCCTCTAGTGCTGTATCCATACTGAAGCTTAGCCTTGTGCCCTGGGTTCCGTGCTGTAGCTGAAATGTTTCTGTAGTAGAATAGCATTGTTATAGTAGCTCAGCCACTAGGTTTCTGTTTCTTCAGTGGATCTTGGCTGCATTGTGATCATTTCTTTGATAAGAGTTTGTACAAGGTTTGGGAGGAGAAGAGAATTATTTCCCTCTCAGGTTCTGCTCACTAAACTTTAATTTGGAAGATGCATTGGATAATTGTGGAGTAGGCTTCCACCCAGTTCAGGAATTCTTTAGATAACTTCTCAGACAATTCATCATCCAGTAGAAACATGGATAGTTACAGCAGT
Source organism: Dipodomys ordii (assembly GCF_000151885.1). Lineage (NCBI taxonomy): Eukaryota > Metazoa > Chordata > Mammalia > Rodentia > Heteromyidae > Dipodomys > Dipodomys ordii. Next base: position 6,384,178 of record NW_012267247.1, read on the forward strand.
GGTAAACTAGCTCACTACTTTATTAACCCCTAGGACATACTATTCCACGTTTGTACAGCTTTAATTGTAAGAGACTTCTTTTTTAGACTGACTGGAAATAGTGAAATAGACTTCTTTGAAACTGTTCTTGATCTTAATTCTGCCAGTTAAGCCACTGTGCTTAGGTCTAATTCCTCTTCCTTATCACAGCTTCTGAAATTCAAAGTATTGTGTTCCTTTGTAACGTTCTTTTTTTTTTTTTGTAACGTTCTTTTTTTAACCTGACATTTTAAGTTTCCTTAACTTTCTGATACAATTTTCTGTTAGCAGTTTGTTAGCATCTCCCCCTTAAAATGTGTTTCCCAGGAATTAACATACTCTATGACAGACAGAAGGACAATTCACTGGGGCTGGGAAGGTGGCTTAGTGATAGAGTGCTTGCCTTGCATGCATGAGGCCCTGGGTTTGATTCCTCAGCACCACATAAGCAAAAAGAAAAGAGCCAGAAGTGGTGCTGTGGTTCAAGTGGTAGAGTGCTAGCCTTGAGCTGAAGAGCTGAGGGACAGCACCCAGGTCCAGAGTTCAGGCCCCACAACTGGACCCCCCCCCCAAAAAAAAGCAGGACAATTCACCTACTTTTTAAGAACAAGGAGGGTTCTTTCAGAGGATCTGCCAACTCCTTTAAATGCGTGATAAATTATTATCATTGGCCAGTCATGGGGCTTGAACTCTGGGCTTGGGCACTGTCCCTGCGGTCTTCAGCTCAAGGCAAGCACTCTACTGCTTGAGCCACAGCACCACTTCCGGTTTTCTAGTGGTTTATTGGAGGTAAGAGTCTCACGGACTTTCCTGCTCGGGCTGTCTTTGAACCATGATTCTCAGAGCTCAGCCTCCTAAGTAGCTAGGATTACAGGTGTGAGCCACCAGCGCCCGGCTTGCTGTTAATATTTTTTGGTCAGTCTTGGGCACTGTCCCTGAGCTTTTTTGCTCAAGGCTAGCTAGCACTCTGCCACTTTTTTCCCCCCAGTCATAGGATTGAACCCAGAACTGGGGCACTGTCTCTGGCTTTTTCTGTTTATGTGGTACTGAGGAATCGAATCCAGGGTTTCGTGAATGCTAAGCAAGGACTCCACTGAGCCACATTCCCAGCCCAATGCTTTTCCACTTTGAGCCATGGCTTCATTTCCCATTTTCTGGTAATTGGAGATAAGAATTTCACACTTTCCTGCCCAGGCTGGCTTTGAACTACAATCCTCAGATCTCAGCCTCCTGAGTAGCTAGGATCTAGGTGTAAGCCTCCAGCACCCAGCTGAATTATAAAGTTTTGTATGTACATAAATGTTTCTGGAAAGAAAGCTCATTGATTTTTCTAGATTCTCTAAGGAGTCTGCAATTCTTCCGATGTTCAAAGCCACTTGTTTAGACACTGTTCTTCTATTCTCTAGCACTTGGTAGAATTTTTGGCAGCCGTATCACACTATTGCCTTCTATTGAGCTGGCAGTCATCTGCAACCCTCAGGTAAAGACAGAGTGGTAGATAGATTCGCCAGAGATAAGAAAGCAACCTAAATGGCTTTAGCAGGCTAGTAAGTGATCCATACCCACCTTCTGGGGGAGTGAATATCCTTCCTGAAGTCGACAGTCACACATCAATCTAACTCAACTGTTGTCATATCTGAATGCAGACGTGGTATTGCCAGATCTATCAGCTTTTCAAGAGAAGCCAGAAATCTTATGTACCTTTCTCAGTTTTCAAATGTTGGCTTAGTATTTTCATAAACACTGCAAAGGCCAAACAAAACATATCATGGGCCAGCAGTTTGCAATACCGCCCTAAGTCTTTTTTATGTGAACTCCATTTAAACTTTCTTCTCCTTTATTTGTGTGAGAGATTCTTTGAAATTAAGTGTCAGGCTTCATGTGTCTCAGCCTTGGTTTTATCTTGTTAAATTTGCTTGGTGGTTCCAACCTATTGGCCTGTTGGAATCTCAAGGACCTCCCAATTTTATCTCTAGCAGATATCCCAGACGTACCCTGGATGTCTCCATTCAAGTTATAGATGGAAAGAATGGTAGATCAGTTTGGGTTCAGAGCTCTGTGGCATGCCATTAGTGCTTTCCTATTCTTCTCTTCCTCATCATCAATGAAATGCCTGTGTAAAAAACAATTTCTTTTGTCCAGGGCAGTATTTTTGTATCTTTCTGTTTCAGTTTTCCCCAGGAAAGGAACTAAATTAGTAAAGCATATGACTTCTAGAGAGATAGAATTCACTGCTTTTCATCATGTAAATTAGCACATCATCTCATTCAAGCATTCAAGAACACAAATAGCATTCTCCCGGACTGAAGTAGGTAGGTGGTAGGACCTCACACTGTTGTCATGATCTCTATTATATGAGAGCATGAATTTATTATCAGCTCACTAGCAAGAAGCTTTGTGTTCTTACACTCTATCACTTTAAATGTATTCTTTTTGTCATCTTCTCTTGGGAAGGAAATGAAACACATTAGTTGATAGAAATGAAAGAAAATAATGGCATTAGGCACTGGGGCTCATTGTTTAAATGTTGTTTTATTGTTTTTGTTTTCAAGGCCTTGTGCTTTTGCTTAGCTTCTTAAGTCAAGGATGAAGCTCTACTACTTAAACCACAGCTATACAATCTGGCTGGTTAATTGGAGATAAGAGTCTCACAAACTTTTCTGCCTGTGCTTGCTAAGATCCTCAGATCCCAGCCTCCTGAGTTTCTTCTAGGGTTACAGATGTGAGCCACAGGCACCTAGCAACATTAGTTTAAAAAAAACACAAGGGTGCCAGTAGGGGTAAGCTGTCAGTGCCTGGTTTATCACTATGTCTATTTCTGATTTATTATTCCCACAGAAAATTTGTGAACATTAAGAAATAGCTCTTCTAGTTTCATGTAACCTTTAATTTCCTCCCTATCCCTATGAATTTGCCTATTCTGTGTACTGCATATAAGTGGAATGTAACAATTTTAGGCCTTTTGGTTCTACTGAATTTCATTTACAATGACTTTAAGGTTTATCTATATTGTAGCACGTATCAGAACTTTATTCCTTTTTATGGCTGAATAATATTCCATTGTATGGCTCTTCCTCCTTTTGTTTTTCTGTTTACCAGTTTGTGGATACATGGATTGTTTCCTGCTTTCAGGTAGTATAAAACCTTGCTATGAACATTAACATACAAATAGCCATTCGATCCCTCTTTCAAGGAGTAGAATTACTAGATCATATGGTAATTTTAAAGGATTTTTAAATTTAAACTATTGGAAACATTGTTTCTGTACTGTTGTGAACTTTATACTTACATTTTTAGGTAAACAAAATATGTTAACATAAGAATGCTTCTTCCTTTCTCTTCATTCATTCCATACAAACTATGTTTAAGAGAGACTGTAAATTCTTAAGCTTTGAATTCAGTGCCTAATAATAGAGATGACTTTCCCTACACCAAATAAAACCACCCGTAGTTTTTCTTTTATTTAGTTAACAAGTCCTGAAGTTGGGCTATTTCCTTCCTGAACTTAGAAACATAAGTCCTACTTGTCTGCAACATGATTATTTAAAACAGGTTTAGGCAAATGTGTGCCAAGAAGGAACACTGAGGTTTGTTATTTTTCTGAGCCATCTCCATCTCCATTGGCACTCTTCAGGAGCCAGGAAAGGAAGGTCAAGTGTACTTCTCCATCTCCCTGTGTCCATGTTAAAGGTATGCATTAGTTTAAACTGGACTCTGTGCATCTAAAGAGGAAAATGGCATCCTTCACTACTGTAACTGCTCTGGTTCTTTCCCAGGTCATTCTTGCTTTCGATTGCTGGTAGTCAGAGCTTTGTTAAGGAAAATTCCATCCTCCGTTTCAGGTTGTGCATTTGAAAAATTGCAATATATCTGCTGACAGGGCAAAGCTTTTCAAGGCCTTGACACAGATATTCAGATATGTTATTAACAATGGGTAAGAATTTGAAACTCTCCCTTTGCATAAGAAATTGGCCTTTTTTTTTTTTTCCTTTTCCCTCTATGATTCATGGAAATAGAGTGTTTAGAGGATGAATTCAGGGCTGTGGTTGTCCTGTCAGCATTTCCATTAATAGCTCCCTATGTTCAGGAGTCTGTAATGAAGCTATAGAATTTTCTTTGCATCCATTCAGGCTCTCAGGTTTCCTCTGGAAAGAGATTAATTTTGTAAAACCACAGACAATGCTTTTTAAGTCATTTTGGTTTGGTGTTCTACACTCATTTTTATTAAAGCTTTATAAGAAAGTTTTCATCCTCTAATACTGGATCACATGCCAGGAAGGATTCTGTTTTCTGTTGTAGATAGACTCTGAATAGATTCATTCGTTTTTTTAGATATTGTTGTGACACTTATAATAGGGGAGTTCGGCAAAATTTATTAGGGCTACTTTCAGAACAGCTCCCCGTTAAAAGGGAGAGATTACTTCTGTACTTGTACCTATTGACAATTTGATGTTCCAAATCCTGTCTTTTATAAAGCAAGAGAATATGCAAATTAAAGTGTCTTTACTAACCCTTCTTTTTCACGTTTTTTGTTTGTTTCTGGAATGAGAGCTTATGTAGTCCTTTAACATTGATAGCATAAGTACTGCTTCTGTTAAGGCAGAAGTAGACACTTTCTCTATTTTTCATTGACTACTTGACCTTAGGAGATTTCTGTGACTAAATCAGCCTTGTGTGCACAGATACTGGGCTAATTATCCATCCTGCACCTTTCCAGATCTCTAGAATCAGGAATGTACTGTTATAAGACTAATATGTCTTGTGGTTGAATTACGATAAGCAAAGATACATTTTGAGTTGTTTGACAGAACATATATTTTAAATCTTTTGAATCTGTATTCCTAATGTTTTATTATGATATAAATGCTTGTCTTACATTGTCCCAAATGTTGATATATATGTTATTAGATCCTCACAAAGATGTGAATTAGGCCATGTAAAAGTTGTCCTTCCTACACTGCAGATGAAGAAACAGGCTTAGACAGTGTGTCTAACCATGGATCCATTTTTTCTTCTTTTCCCCTCCCTTCTTTTCCCTTCCTATCCTCTCTTCTCTCTTCTCCCCTCCCCTTCCTCTCCCCTACCCATCTCCCCTCCCTTTCCTTTAAGGTCTTGTGCTTGCCAGGCAGTTATTCTATTATGGCCTGAATTGTGATCCTCCTATTTATGCTTTTGTGTCTGAGAGGACAGGCATGCACTACTTTTTTTTTTTTTTTTTGCCGGTCATGGGGCTTGAACTCTGGGCCTGGGCGCTGTCCCTCAGCTCTTCAGCTCAAGGTGAGCGCTCTACTACTTGAGCTACAATGCCACTGCCTGTTTTCTAGTGGTTTATTGGAGATAGGAATCTCACGGTCTTTCCTTCCTGGGCTGGCTTTGAACATCGATCCTCAGATCTCAGCTTCCTGAGTAGCTAGGATTACAGGTGTGAGCCACTAGCGCCCAGCAGGCATGCACTACTGTATGTAGCTTTTTATTGGTTGAAATGGGGTCTTGTGAGGGTTTTTGTTGTTGTTGTTGTTTTCTTTTGTTTTTGCCTAGGCTGTCCTTGAACTATAATCCTCCCAATTTCTATATCCCAAGAAATTAAGATATAGACATGAGCTATCATGCCTGGCTAGATCCAGGTTTTCTTATTCTTAGTATTCTGTATTTTTGTCTGTACAAAATTCACTGTTGTTTATTTGTTAGTTTTTGGGAGCTGGGAATGGAAGAAACCCAAGGCCTCAAGCTTGCTAGGCAAGCTCCATATCACTGACCTACATCCTTGGCCCCAAATTCTCTTTATAAGCAGTGATGACAGATGCTTAAAAAGAGATTTGGGAATCACTTTTTTCTGATTCCTCAAGGGATCCAGGAGTGATCATGGCTCCATTCATCAGCTGGTTTCTCCCAGAAACTTCACTGAGCAAAGGACCTGAGGACAAAAGAAGAAGTATATGTGTGGACTGAAAACATAGGAGTCATTGAGTTCTGATGAGAATGAATTAAACTGAAAGAGAACAGATCATTAAATGAAGTCCCAAGAGAGTCCATTTCAAAAGAACATTTGGAACAGAAGGTGTCTCTAAAACTCAGCTGCAAGAGACATCCAGGTGACACTAAAAGGATTGTTTCTCCTGAATGAAGACCCATAATACAGATGAGAGTTACTAAATGATACCAATTAGAAGTACTAGTAGAAATGGGAAATTAGAATGAAGTCAGTAACCTCTAACTTGGCAGTTAGAAGTCATAGCTTTTTGAGGGAAGTTGACCTCTTTTAAACTTGGACAAGTTATTTCCTTAAATGTGCCTCATTTCCTAAAAGCATTGAATTTCTGTACCTTTTATTCAGCAAGAGCAACTGAGGCTTTTGCTTAAAGATTTCCTTCTTCTACCATTTAGACTAGCTGCTTTAAATACCCTCATCCTCAGGGTTACATTTCACCAGGGAAGCTGTGAAAATGCTTTCATGTCTCCTCTGCTCCCAGTTATTCCATGGCTAACAGATTTTGAGCTATGGGTGATAATAGATATAGGCAGAACTTTATAATGTAAATGTTTAGTCTTGTTTGGGCACTGCTAAATGTGTGTCACAGCCTCATCTTGTGATGTTAACTTCTGGCTTGTCTCCTAAAAACAATATAAAAAAATGAGCTCTTTGGTTCACATTTTCAATGACTATGGTGTACAGAAATCATAAATAAAAGTAACTTAGGTGGAACCTTTGGAAAAAATAAGGTGAGAATTACTCCCTTTGCTCCTTACATTTTTTTTGGTTCACAAACTTGGAAAGAAAGCCATTCTTTAAATAAAACCTTTTTTATACTCTAGGCTTCTGAATAGAGGAACCATTGTTAACAATAATCATCCAATGGGCATCAACCTGGCATCTGACCAGGGCTGCCAGTCCTAGAAGGAGCCTGGGGTGTTGTTGGATGCAAGGAAGAATGATGCTGTATACACACAACCATCTGTGGCTGCAAAAGGCCTTAGCCTTGGCTACTGTTAAACATCATCATGGGGAATGGGCAGCATTGTATTTTTGCTGAGCCTTCTTAAAGTACCTCTTCCCTGGCTGGGGATACCCTGTTTCCACAGCAACAGCTCTCAGTGGTGCCAGGATAGCCATCAATATCAGAGGGACTTTCCATTAATAGAAGCTACTTAAGCTTAGGTGTCTACCTTCAACAGATATTGTCTAGGCTGTTTAGCACTCATCAGATGTAGCCCTCAGCAATTTTTACTTTCTTGAGAAGTTGCTTACTTAGGAAATGATGCTGAATGGTTCTTTATTTCTGCCTTGGCCTCCAAAATTCTGGGATTATAGGTATATACCACTGTGTTTTAACAAGCACTCCATTTTATTGAAGGAATGAACAAAAATTTAAACTTTTTCTGAAGCATGTTTTATTTTCAACATGATTCAAAATGACATCTTCTTGATCTACAAATTATTCTTCTGAAATACTGTCAGGTATTGAATATTGCCAGTTTATTTACAAAGTTATTTTACAGAAAGATGGATCAACAGTCTCTGGCAATTAGAAAGATAGTATTGTGTGAAATACTGTATTACATCTGAGAGAGAGGTCAGGGATTTGTATTAATAGCTGCCATTTAGTCAGCCCTTTCCAGATCTGAAGACAGAATCCCAGTTTACACTGTGTTAAGGAAAACAGGAGATTATTTGGAAGGATCCAGCTGTGTCTTGTTTTGAAGGAAGTTGAACAATCTGATTGAGGGAAGACAAACTGGGCTTGTCAAATAGCTGAAGCCCAGGATTAGAATGGCACTCTATGTCATTCTGTTTCTGTGACTCTTCCTATATTAGCTTCATTTCTCCTTGCAGATCACCCTTCCCTGTTAGGTTTTTAAAAAGAGGTAGCCGAGTAAGAACTGCACCATGCAAGTGGTATTCAGGTAAGGGGTATGTGTTCAGTAGACCTGCTGGGACCAGGCAAGGTTGGTACTGCATGTGGCTGGGAAAGGCCTGGGAAAGAGCGAGAGCTGGGAAAGAGAGGAAAGAGAGAAAAGAGCTAGAAAAGAGCAGAGAGAGAGCGCGTCTGGGAAAGGTGGGAAAGAGAGAGCTAAGAAAGAGAAGGGAGCTAGAAAAAAGAGAGGAAAGAGCTAGAAAAGAGCAGAGAGAAGGCATCTGAACCTGGGCTAGGCCTTATCTAGGGTATGGGCAGAGAAAGGTGTGGCCACATCAAATTCAGATGTGACCTCAGCAGATGCAGATGTGACCTCTTCCAGGTGTCCCAGTTGCCTAGGTAACGCAGGTACTGGTGGAGACTTTGCTGGGAGGAGGGTGGAGTCCGCTAGCCATCCAGGAGCGGACCTTACATTCCCCACTCATCTCTCTCCCCTTTTTTGGGTGGTATTGGTGTTTGAATTTGGGGCTTTACTTTCTAGGCAAATGCTCCATCAATGGAGCCACATTCCTAGTTTGAGTTACCTCCCTTACTGGGGAGCCTCACTACTGTCTAACTCAGTCTCATATGTTGAAACTTACCTCACCAGAAAGATGAATTAATTCCCAATTCTATCCAGTTCTGGAGAATTCACAGGAAACCTCTGATCATCCCAGCTTGAACAGCTGACTGTAAGAATACCATGAGGGAAGACTGACTGATGGGAAAAAGACTAGGTCAGCAATTCCCAGATGTTCACTGCTGAACCCAGTGTTCCTTCTTACCTATAAATCTTTGAGACAGGTGGTAGTATTTCTATTCTGGAAATTGTGGCACAATCCCTCTTAGAGGTCAAGTGGCCAGACAGAGTTCACACAGTTAAGTGACAAAGCCAAGCCTCAAATCTCAGTCTGCTGGTACAAAAATCCTTACTTTTCACTGATAGTAGGTTGCTTTTTCATGCAATAGAAAGGAAAAGGGAACTAGCAAATAGGTATAAAATGGAAAGTGGAAAGTGACAATAATAGCAGAATGGTAGAAAAATCTAATTTTCTTCCCAGTAACTGTGATCCTTAGCACCTTATTTTTTCAGAGAATAGTCTAAAGCTGTGCCAGTTTTTCTGAAATCAACAACCTTTCCTCTTTCCTGCACTGGCAGCAAATGGAATCTTAGCTTAAAATCTCCAAGACTGCCTGAGGGCTATAGGATAAATTCAATATAATTCTCTGATAGAGCAAACTATAAAATTAGATGCATCCTAGAGCCAGAAGGAATGTTTATTTCTCAAGGCATTTCCATTGGGTCAGAGTCCTCTGTGGACACAGGTGGCAGACAACAGGTCTGGAAAAAGAAAAGGAAAGGAAACAAAGAGAAAGAAGAAGTAGAATGAGTGCCAGATCCCATGCTGCTTATCTTCTATGTCCATGACCTGCTATGGCTTTTCGAGACTATTCATGGTCTACTTCAGAGGGCAAGGGAAATTTAGAGTAATGGTTGTGGAAATACCCAGATATTCTAATAGGTTTTGTAAGTTTGGAAGGCTGTCTCATGAGATGCTTTGAATCTTCTAATTAGAGATTTCTAATTACTAAAGACAGCCACGTTAGTAACTACTGCCTAATAACATCATTAGAACCACACTCTTGTTTCAAGTCAGACTCCAGGCAGAGGAAAAAGCTCAACATGGATTGAAAGCAGGCATTTCAGAGTGATTAATGCTGTTTTTAATCCACATGCAGTTTGGAATGGAAAAGTAGCCACATTCTATTTTAAAGAGTGTCTAGGGACAGTGCCAGATTCTTTTTTTGAGTACATTTTCTGGTAGTAAAAGTATTCTTGTAGTTCTTAAAAAATAAAATCCTTTGGTTGGTCTTATGGTTATTGTAATGTCAAAAAAAACTCTTCCGTCTGTGTTATCGGTTATTAGAGGTTAGGTAGCAAATATTTAGGGTATAGGTTGACAGTGGACTTGCTTGATAGAGTGGCTGTTTCAGAAGAAGAGTTTTGACTCTGGAAAATGAATTACATTACATTCACCAACTTTCATACGTTATTATAATAAGCCAAAGTATTTCAGCCTAAAAAAAATTCTGGCAGACAGTTTATCTTTCTTGAAGACTGAAATGTAAGCTTGTGTGAATCTTATTTGTTTTCTGGAAGAAAGAAATGGTAGCTTCAGTAGAGACAGTTCTGGTAGGATGCCAACTTGAGAAGACAAAGCTAGAGTAGGAGGGAACCTTTTCTCTCAGAAAGGATGAGACAAACATCTGTAGATTTAGATCTCAGTACAGAACATGACCCTTTTTGCCTTGCTAACTGAGTAGCATATGTTTTAGGGTGTTTGTCACTGTGTCATAACATGACCTACATGTCCGAATTCCATGCAAGCTGGGCCAAAAAGCCAATCCATTCTAGTGGTCAGCTGCCTCCAAAGCTCCTCTCTGGTGCTTTTTCATACCATAATAAAACGTGTTTTAGGAACCTCCAGTGGATTTAGGACTCACCTTCATTGCAACATTTCTGACATTAGATCACATGTTAGCCAAATAGTATTGCTAGAACGTGATGCTGAGCTTTTGAACTACATACTACTTGTGATTGTACCAGGATTGTTAGCTCACCTCATGCAGAGCCTGGTCTCAGTGCTCCCACCCATTTATGCACCCTGGTGTTTTTAATCCATTGGCAGTGATTGTTGAATTCCAGCTGTGCTTTAGGTTTGGCCATGTGCTATAGATAAGATAACATATCAGCAAAATGACTTTTTTTTTGTGTATATGTGCCAGTACTGGGCTCGAACTCAGTGCCTGAGTGCTATCCCTTAGCTTTTTTGCTCAAGGATGGTGCTCTACTACTTGAGCCACAGCTCACTTCTGGCTTTTTGCTGGTTAATAATAGTCTTGTGGACTTTCCTGTCGACTTTGAACTGAGTAGCTAGGATTACAGCTGTGAGTCAACAGTGCCTGGCCAATCACTTTTGAGAGTATCACAGAGCAAGTATTGATACTGAGATAGTAATCAAATACTGCCTGTAACCCAGCAAGGCTGGTTGACTTAACCATAGGGCATAAAAGAAAACCTTCTGTCCTTGGTACTTATTCTAAGGCATACACATAATCCCTGTAGACTGCTAATACTTATATATCCAACAATTCAAAAACACTATTTTTTAAATGAATTTATATAATGTAAGACATAATCACTTGCCTCTTTCCAACAGTCGTGTTGGTTTGGGATAAGCAGTCATTGATTTTCTCTCATGTTAGAATGGCTGAAGGCTCAACTCTGGGCCTCCTCTCCTTTTCTCTCTTCTGTTTTCCTTCCCTCCCTTCTCCTCCCCAGGTAGATGGCATGTATTAGGGACATTACTTGTGTAATGGAAAGAATGAATGAAATCCTGATTGGCATGGCTAACACTCTTGATTACTAAAGGAATTCAAGGCAGCAGTTGGTCTATAGGTCATCTTCGGTCACAGGACTAGGAAGTACAAGTGTCCTACATGTGTATACCTTTAGCACTTGTTCTCCCGAGTTACTCCTCTTCTACTGCCCCCTACTTTCTGAAAATAACGTGGGTTGTAATTCTTAAAATGTGTAACATCCATCTCTGTAGGTTTTTATTTCCATAGAGACATTTGGCTCACTATTAGCTCCAAGTATTCCTTTCTGACTTGATTTCATTGGTTCCCAAGTGTGATACTATAAATGTCTTCAAGATTTGCCACAAATTTGGAGACCCCATACACAGTGCTGACTTTTTTTTGATAGTGAAATCTTTAAGAACTTGCAGCCGGGCGCTGGTGGCTCACACCTGTAATCCTAGCTACTCAGGAGACTGAAATCTGAGGATCGAGGTTCAAAGCCAGCCTGGGCAGGAAAGTCCGTGAGACTCTTATCTCCAATAAACCACTAGAAAACTGGAAGTGGTGTTGTGGCTCAAGCAGTAGAGCGCTCACCTTGAGCTGAAGAGCTGAGGGATAGTGCCCAAGCCCAGAGTTCAAGCTCCACGACCGACAAAAAAACCCAAAAACTTTCAAACCCAGAGCTACCCCAACAAAGTCACCTATCTACAGTCTTTGATGGTAACTGAGCACAAATACGGAGACAGATGTGTTTGTCCTTTTTATTTTTGACATCAATAATATATGTAATAATCACTGATAAGGAAATAGTTTAGTTCTTACTGTAAAACTTTATGATGCAAATTGGGAGTCCCTAGTATTAACTTGGCTCCAAATGCTTGACTCTTGCTCTCCCTCACTACTATTTTGGTACAATATAATTGTCAGCCTAAGTGCAGTGAATCAACAGAACTTTTGGAGGCTGGAATTGATTACAGTGTAGTGATTGGTACTGTTCTACATAGCTTCTCATTTTTCACTTATTTCTCTTACTCTAGGCACTTGAAGAGGCCCAGAAAGCTATTCAGCAACTCTTTGGAAAAATCAAAGATATCAAAGACAAAGCAGAAAAATCAGAGCAAATGGTGAGTTTGTTTTCCTAACTTTTTTGTACTTCAATAGCAAGTGTTAGTTTCTCATCTAGTCATTGCAATTAATGGGCTTTTTCCTCCCACTTCTGGCCAGCTACAGTCATCCACTTTCTAGACAACCCTGGGAGCCCATTCCTGATCAAGTGGAACTGCTGGTGAAGATTCATCATTCCTGTCCTATACTTGAAGTCCTGCTTTTAATGTTTTATTTATTTATTTTTATCTTTATTTTAGTTTTTTTAGCCAGTATGGTGCTTGAACTCAAGGCCTGGGCTTAGCTTTTTTGCTCAAGGATGGCACTCTATCACTTGAGCCACACCTTCATTTCTAGCTTTTTAGCTGGTTAGTTGGAGACAAAAGTTTCTCTGATTTATCTGCCTGGGTTGGCTTCAAACTTCTATCCTCAGATCTCATCCTTTTGAGTAGCAAGGATTACAGACCTTAACCACTGGCACCTGACTTTGCATTGGTTATTTTTGAAGTATGGTCTGTCTTTATGCCCAAGCCAATCTGGACAATGATCTTCCTGCTTTTGCTTCCTTGTTTCACTGGAAATGACATTCACACTGCACCCAGCCATTGTATTTCCCTTGTAGCTAGAATGATAGGCATGTGTTACCATGCCTAGCTATTGGTTGAAATGAATCTCCTAAATTTTTTTCCTAGGCTGACTTTTGAACCATGATGTCCTAATCTCTGCCTCCCAGGAAGCTAGGATTACAGGCTTGAGCCACTACATTAGTCTAGACTTTTCTAACCTTATCAAGGAGGAGATGTGCTGAACTTGGTTCTTATATCCTCTGTGATCTAAGTTACATTATTATTGAGAGTGAATAAATGAAGTTTATTTCTTTCTTATAACTGGAGGTTTTGTGGCCCTGGGTCAAATCTGAAGATATGCTAAAATAAAACGAGTTTTCTAGTGGGGGGCTGGTGGCTCATACCTGTAATCCTAGCCAATCAGAAGGCTGAGATCTGAGGATTATGGTTTAAGCCATTGTGAAGGAATGTTGGTGGGGCTCCAATTAACCTACCAGAAAGCCAGAAGTAGACCTGTGTCTCAAAACGGTGGAGTACTAGCCTTGAGCAAAAGCGCTCAAGGACAGCACCCGGGCCCTGAGTTTAAGCATCATGGAAAAAAAAAGTTTCCTTTTAATTAATTATTATTTGTTTGTTTGTTTGTTTTGCCAGTCCTGGGGCTTGAACTCAGGGCCTGGGCACTGTCCCTGAGCTTCTTTTGCTCAAGGCTAGCACTCTGCCACTTGAGCCATAGTGCTACCTCTGGCTTTTGCTGTTTATGTGGTACTAAGGAATCAAACCCAGGGCTTCATGCATGCTAGGCAAGCAATGTACCACTAAGCCATATTCTCAGCCATTTTTATTATCTTTAAGTTGTACAAAGGAAGTACCATTTAACAAAGCAGTTTATGAATACAATATATCATCCCCTTCAACATTCTCACCCCCTCCAACCCACCCTGTTCCTTTTCTTAATTCCTTCCTTCCTTCTTCCTTCCTTCCTTCTTTTCTTTCCTCCCTCCTTCCCTCCGTCTCTCTTTTTTTTTCTTTCTTTCTGAGATAGGGTTTGACAGTTCTGTGTAGCATAGGCTGGCTTCAAATTCATTGTGTAGTCCTAGCTGACCTTGAACTTGCAATCCTCATGCCTAAACATTTCCAATTTGGGATTACAGGTGTGCACCTATGCTCAGTTCAAATTAAATTTGGAGGGTCTGATTGGAAGTGATTGTGATTGTTGTATTGTAAGAATGGTTTGGGCTTTTTGCGGACAATAGGGTAAACCTAGCATCTCTCTGTGTGTGTGTGTGTGTGTGTGTGTGTGTGTGTGTATGTGTGTGTGTGTGTGTTGCTTCATGTGCATTTTTTTTTTTTTTTTGCCAGTCCTGGGGCTTAGAATCAGGGCCTGGGCACTGTCCTTGAGCTTCTTTTGTTCAAGGCTAGCACTCTACCACTTGAGCCACAGCACCACTTCTGGCTTTTTCTGTTTATGCAGTACTGAGGAATCGAATCCAGGGCTTCATGCATGCTAGGCAAGCACTAAGCCACATTCACAGATCTCATTTGCATTCTTATAGAGCAACTTCTGGTTTTATCTTTGTTAACTGTCCTCCTTTATCTCCTGTTGTTTTTCAATATTTAGGTAAAGGAAATCACCCGTGATATTAAGCAATTGGACCATGCCAAACGCCATTTGACAACATCAATCACAACACTGAACCACCTACATATGCTGGCTGGTGGTGTCGACTCCCTTGAGTAAGTAATTCCTCATTGGGCCCATGGGAAATCTATCACATACATCATGAAAACAGCTTCATAGGTTGTTCACTTTCTAGCCCAGGAAAGCCTTACTGTCCTGCCCTACTTTTGACAAACAGGCCATAAGTCTTCAGTCTTTTTTTTTCATTATGTCCTCTAGAATTCAAAACTTAACAAAAAAGTGAGGTGGTGTTAATCTAAGAAGAACCCAGAAGACACAAGAAAGTGACCCCAAGAAATATGTCATTTACATGTGATTGATCTAGACCATTAAGTCAGACAAGGTGACTCAGGCCCAAAATCCTTCCCCACAGCCTCTGTCCTGGGAAATTTTCCTGCCTCTCTTAGGCTGAGTTACACTGTGACCAGAAATCACTTGAAAATAGATTTTTGATGTATCCCTCAACCCTCTAAAAAAAAAAAAAAAACTCTTTCAAAGATAATAGCTTCTAGTTTGGCTTATAGAGAGAATGATACCTAAACACAATAGAAATAGTATCAAAAGAAGCTGCTGGTTATTCACTATTGAGTAGTAATCCAGAGCCTCCTTTACCAACATTCTAGTTCATCTCTGTGGTCTACCCCAGTCTTAGTGTGGTTCTGCATGTGGACAGAAAAACAGCATCTTCAAAGAAATATAAATATGGCAAGAGTGGAGGAGTAAGCTGAACCAAAGAAGAGGAGCAGCAGACTCTTTCCTAAGTTCTTCTGTAGACAGTAGCCTGATCAGTCAGGGGGCTGAGAAGGTGGCTCAGTGGTAGAGCTCTTGCCTTGCATGCATGCAGCCCTGGGTTTGATTCCTCAGCACCACATAAGCAAAAAGAAAAAAGCCGAAAGTGGTGCTGTGGCTCAAGTGGTAGCTAGCTTTGAGGTGAAGAGCTGAGGAACAGCGCCCAGGCCCAAAGTTCAGGCCCCACGACCGGACCACCCCCCCCCCAAAAAAATGATCAGTCAGGACAGTAGGCCAGGGAGAATGGAAGAGTATTCTGTGTTAGCAGATAATGGTAGCAACATAACACCACCTTGGCTTGAACTTGCACCTCTCTCCAAATGCCTTTTAAGGGAAGTCATAAATTACACATTTAATGCAAAGCCCAACCCTAATAAAATTTAGACCTAATAGTTTGTACTTCCTTGGCTGTATGTAACTGTTGACTTTATTCACATATTTATTTAAACTTCACTAACCTAAGCAGTAGGGCAAGTAGACATCTATGATATAAAATTACTGTCATTGGCTCAAAACCTACACATTTAATATGTAGAATGCATACAAATGTCTCTTGTTGTATTCTAGAAAAATGCTGTCGTCCTCAGAGAGTAACATCATTATGCCGGTTGGTCTTTGAAAGTCCACTAGTCCTATACTACCCAATCCAAATCCAGGCTACCCAGATTCCCCTCTCCCACCCAATGAAGATCCATCACCCACACGTTCTTTTATAACCCCATATCACAAAACTCATATTTTTATTGACAGTTTAATTCAACCCACTGTTGTTAGATACATACTGGATTCTCTCCATTAATGGGTGTAGTTACCTTGGGACCTGGGCCCAGTTTTATTTACTTTCTCCCCCAGTGAACACAGCACAATATTTATTCAGCATTTGGTAAGTGTTTATTAAATCAAATTGATGTCTTTTAGAGCCAGAATAGATTTTTCTACATCTGCATCTTGTATCCTTAGTGTTTTTCTAGTTTTCAACTTCATATTTCCTTGCAGAGCCATGACCAGACGCAGACAGTATGGAGAAGTTGCTAATCTCCTTCAGGGTGTAATGAATGTTCTGGAACACTTCCATAAATATATGGGAATCCCACAGATCCGGCAACTTTCTGAAAGGTAAAACATCGTTGGAGAAAATTGTCTTTCTTAAAGGAAAGATGGTTCTAGGCTATGCTTTGTCACTTAGCTCAGTTTGTTCATTGTAGAGTTCTTTCTAGGAAGCAGCTCAGTGTTCTCTAATCTTACTTTACACTGGCTTCTTTACTGTGTCAGATAGTTGCCGTTGTATGTGTATTTGACTCTCAGTTTTCCACTTGTGAAGGAAACTGTTTCAGTTAGTTCCTTGCAACAAACTACCACAACATGTGTTAGTCTAAAACAGTTACTTTGCTTATGGACGTGGGTCTGGCTTAGTGTGAACAGTTAGTCTACGCTCCATGCAGCATCAGTAAGGCAAATGAAGTGGGGCCTGTCGCACTCCCGTGCCTGGCATCTTGTGCACACTATCATGTAGGGGCTCAGCGAGGCTATGAACTCAGATCCTATTTTCTTCCATGGGATTTTTGAACTTTCTCATGCCAGGATGTCTAGGTTCCAAGAATGAGCATCCCAAGAGACTGGCTTGCAAGTCACATAGCTTCATTTCTGCCATAGTCACAAGATAATCAAGATTCAGGAGGAAAGAATGTGTCTTCCCCTACCCTCCCTAATGAAAGGATGTAAAGTCAAATTGGTAAAAAGAGTATGTGGGAAGGGATATATGACTGTGCCCATTTTTAGCAGATGCTTTGTGCCTCTCGAACTTCAGAGATGACAAAATGATGACTTTCTCTCTAACATTATTCTTTATACCATGGTTGAGTTTTTATCCTGGATTCAGATCCAATGGAAAGAAAAGCAGATGCCTAGAGAGAAGAAAGATGAGGATCCTAAAAGGGGATGTATTGGAAACACAGTGCCTATTTCTATTAGTAGTAGTAGTAGTAGAAAGAGCACCAGAAGATGGACAAATCATTACCTTTCTTTTTTTTTTTTGGTTGGTCATAGGGCCTGAACTCTGGGCCTGGACACTGTCCCTCAGCTCTTCAACTCAAGGCTAGTGCTCTACCACTTGAGCCACAGTGCCACTTACTGCTTTTTCTGCTTATGCATCCAAAGCAGGCACTACCACTACCTTCCCAGTCCATCACTACCTTTCTTGAAGCACAGTACATATGAAGAGGTGGCCCTTAACAGCACTTGTTTTTTAATCCTGTCTTCTTAGGAAGGCCTGACTGCTATAGGCTTCTAATCTAAAATTTTTTTTGTACTATACAAGTAATACATATAAACACTTCCTTTTATTTAAAAAAGTCCAATATGCAGATAAAACATTTCCTTAAATTCCATTATTCTTCCTAGATGTAGTAACTATCATCAATGTAATGGATATCCCTCTAGATGTTATAATCTGCACTTTTATAAATCTGTAGTTCTGTTATGATATGTTCTTCTGATACTGCTTTTTGTTTTCAACCTCACAATGTATTTTAGGGCTTTTTTCCCACATCAGTATTTATAGACTTTGTGTTAGGTTTTTGTCACTGTGACAAATTTTTGAGAGAAACAACTTAAAGGAGAAAGGGTTTATTTTGGCTCATGGTTTCAGCTCATGATACCTGGTCTCCATTCATTCTAGGCCCATGGTGAGGCAGAACATAATGGCAGGAACCACATAGTAGAGCAGAGTTGCTCACCTCATGGCAACCAGGAAGCAGAAGAATGCCTATACTAGCTGGCTTTCTCCTCCTTCCTCCTTTAGTTATTCTGGGCCCCATTCACAATAAGTTAATGCTCTCAAATACCCAGATACGTGCCTTATCAATATAATCAAGGTGATAAGCAAGGATCTACCTCATTCTATGCATAGACTGTCATACTGCAAACATCACAGATTAGTCATTTTCATATACCAGGACATTTATTTCTAATTTTAAAAGTATACCTCTTTTTACACATATAGAAATATTTTCTCTAGGGTATATTCTCTATTAAAGACTTATGTGTATTGAAAATTTTGATAGTCAGGCACCGGTGGCTCACGCCTATAATCCTAGCTACTCAGGAGGCTGAGATCTGAGGATCACAGTTCAAAGCCAACCCAGGCAGGAAACTCTGTGAGACTATTATCTCCAGTAAACCAAGCTTGAGCTGTGTCTCAAGCGGTAGAGCACTCGCCTTGAGCTGAAGAGCACAGGGAAAATGCCCAGGCCCAGAGTTCAAACCCCATGACCGACAAAAAAAAAAAGAGAAAATTTTAATATAAGAATTACCCATTTGCCTTCAAAATAGAGATATATATTTATTGTACTATCTGTATAGCATGTAAGTGTCTATTTCCCCTTACTCTCAACAGATTTGATATTGTCAGTTCTTTTCTTAAAATTTTCTGTTGTTTGTTTTATGCTAGTATTGGGGCTTGAATTTAGGACCACGAGCTCTCCTTGGTATTTTTTCACCCAAGGTTGGTTCTCTAGCACTTGATCCACAGCTCTGCTGCTGGCTTTTTGCTGGTTAATTGGAGATAAGTCTTTCAGTTTGTCTGCCTGGACGGGCAGGAATCCTCAGATCTCAGTCTTCTGAGTAGCTAGGATCACAGACTTGAGCCAACAGTTTTTTTTTTATCAATTAGTTGGAAGGAAAGGAATATATAGTTCTTTTAAATTTTCATTTTCTTAGGAACTAATGAGATTTTCATTCTTTCCATTTGATGATTAGCCATTTACATTTTCTGTGTCAAGTGTCTGTTTATATCCTGGCTTATTAGTCTGTTGAGTTATTTATCCCTTTCTTACTGATAGGAAATCTCTATATATTCTGGATATGAATTCTCTTGTCAGATCTAAGTACATCTTTCTTGTAACTGTATTATCTATTTAGAGACAGGTCTTGACTACCCTTTCAACTTATTTTATGATAGAGTTCTACTTTCAACTTATTTTATGATAGAGTTCTACTTTCTTAAAAGTTCTGGTGAATCAGATTCCCCATAATAACCATTTTTGTTTGTTCATTTTTTGGCACTGGACCTTGCACACAAAAAATATATGCTTTAGCCAGGTGCAGGTGGCTCACCCTTATAATCCTAGCTACTCAGGAGGCTGAGACCTGAGGATCATGGTTCAAAGCCAGCCAGGGCAGAAACATCTATGAGACTTTTTTTTTGTGGGTTGTGGGGCTTGAACTCTGGGCCTGGGTGCTGTCCCTCAGCTCTTCAGCTCAAGGCTAGCACTCTACCACCTGAGCCACAGCACCACCTCAGGTTTTTCTGAGTGGTTTATTGGAGATAAGAGTCTCACGGCCTTTCCTGCTCAGGCTGGCTTTGAACCTCAATCCTCAGATCCCAGCCTCCTAAGTAGCTAGGATTACAGGTGTGAGCCACCAGCGCTCAGCTTAGGAGACTCTTATCTCTAATTAATTACCAGAAAACGAGAAGTGGCACTATGGCT
This sequence comes from Dipodomys ordii, assembly GCF_000151885.1. Classification (NCBI taxonomy): domain Eukaryota; kingdom Metazoa; phylum Chordata; class Mammalia; order Rodentia; family Heteromyidae; genus Dipodomys; species Dipodomys ordii. Next base: position 6,404,075 of record NW_012267247.1, read on the forward strand.
CACCTTGAGCTGAAGAGCTCAGGGACAGCACCCAGGCCCAGTGTTCAAGCCCACGACTGACAAAGAAAAAAGAAAACATATGCTTTGCCACTGAGCTATATCCTCAGCCACATTTTAACCACTTATAAGAGTGCTGTTCAGGAAATGGTGCTGTGGTTCAAGTGGTAGGGTGCTGGCCTTGAGCTGAAGAGCTCAGGGACAGTAGCCAGGCCCAGAGTTCAAGCCCCATGACCAACAAAAAAAAAAAAAAAATTTGAAGAGTGCTGTTCAGTGGCAATTAAGTACATCATACTGTACAGCCATCACTACTATCTATTTCTGGAGCTTTTTCATCATTCCAAACAAACTAGGTACTAATTAAGCATTAACTCCTCATTTGTTTCTTTTTCTGTCTCTATGAATTTGCCTATTCTCATTACCTTATATAAATACAATCAAATAGTATTTCGTCCCTTTGTTTCTGGCTTATTTCACTTAAAATGCTGTTTTCAGATTCATTCATGTTTTACATGTGTCCAAATTCCATTCCTTTTAAGGCTGAGTGTTTCATTGTATGTATATTCCACAGGCTTTATCTGTTTGCCTGTTGATAGAGACTTGGTTGATGCCACCTTTATCTACTGTATTGCAAAATAGACAAATCTGTGGCATTGTATTCATTGCTGTCTACTAAAAGAAAGAAGCAGATGAGCTGATCTATTTTCATTTAATTTTCTTTTGCACTGAAAACATTTTGCGATTCAGGGCTGGAAGATGGCATTTATAGGATGTCTTTTTTATTGGTGTTGCTCTGTTCTTATTGTGTTTTTGATCTAAAGAGTTTTTTAAATTGTAAGAAAGAGTTCTCTTTTTTTTCCTTTGAGTAGTCTTTGTAATATTTTTTCCCTAGTTTCTCCTTGTAGAATTCCTGTTACATGAATATTGGAACTTCTAAGTCTGCTGCCATCTTCTTATTTTTTTAAGGAAAAATATTTTCCGTCTCTTTATCCTTTTAGACTGAATTCTGAAAGAATTCCTCAACTCAGTTTTTCTGTTTTAATTTATTTGTCCCTTGTGCCCATTCTGCTATTTGGCCCATCTGTTGAACTTTTATTTAACAATCCAGTTTTTTAATTTCTAGGATTTTTAGCTGATTCTTCCAGGTCATAATAATACCCTCTGCATCTTTCAGAGAATGTAAATTGTTTGTGTTTATTTGCCTGTTTGTCTATCTTTTGCTGTACAGTCTTTAGTTTGTTGCACATTGTGTCTCTCTTAGAAATAGCATTCTTTACATGCTTTGTGATTCTCAATTAACAACTTATTTTTTATCTTTAACCTTCTCTGTTAGTCTCATCAGAAATACACTTTACTACCATCTGCTAATGGGGAAAAAGTGGGATATAGAGCTTAGCTAAGTATGCCGCACAGATATTTTTTTTTCTCTTGAGACAAGGTTTTGTTTTGTAGCCCAACCTGCCCTTGATTTGCAGTTCTCCTGCCTCAACCTCATAAATTCTGGGATTAGAGTTGTTTGTCACACACTTCTTCTGAAGAAAGGTAGGCTACCAGGTAGGTGTGCCAGAGACTGATCTTCTGGACTTGGGAGTCTTGAATATTGTTGGCACCTCTATGTAATGCTGAGGTTCTCAGAACAAAGAGCCCATACTCACTGAGTGAGTGAGCATGCAAGGTAAAGATGCAGATGTCGATAGTGGCTTAGGTACCCTTGTGGCAGGGGTGAGCCCCAGGACCCTTCCTGCTCCTGGTATTCATCACTCCATGCCTTTCCTTTTTGAGAAGCTTTCTTAAGCATTGATTTCCTTCTTTAAGGAGTCCTCAGAGTGTCTAGTCTACTACCTTTTTTCTTACCTGGTTTTGGACTTTAACTCAGGTGGTTTTTTGGTATGTGTTTTTTGTTTTGTTTGTTTTTAATAACTTCTTGAGCTCTGAAGCCAGAAGAGAAGGTTGCAACATGAGCTCAATCTGCCAAGGACCTATAAGGAATGTCTTGGCAGAGTGTTAGGAAATCACCACCCTTTCCCTCATCCTTCCTAACCCCTTCACACTTAGAGCTGGCTTGTTGCCATATCAGAATGGGAAGAAAGCAGCCAAGAAAGCCCACGCATAGCACTTTATGAGCTATAAGAAAGAAAGACACTTGGATGGAGAAGGCAGACCTGCTCTCCATGAGTGGGGAAGACTGAGGAAGGCAGAGATGACCTGTTTTCCCCATTTATTGAGTCTTCCCTTCATCTATCTAACAGGCATTTACTATGTACTTTCTATATCCTAGGCTCTGTGCTGGGGAACTGAAGGCATAAAGGTAAATAAGAGTAAAGAGTTTCACAATTTTTGGATAGAGAAGAAAGAATAGAATGTTCTAACAGGAACTTATTAAGTTGAAAGGATAGTCAAAGACTTGCCTCTAAAATAGGCAATACAGTTATAGAAAAGATCTACTCAGCTCTCACAAGAGGACTGATAAATTATATACATACATATATATATAGATAGATAGATATAGATATATATTTTTTTTTTTGTCGCTTGTGGGGCTTGAACTCTGGGGCTGGGTGCTGTCCCTGAGCTCTTCAGTTCAAGGCTAGCACTCTACCACTTGGGCCACAGTGCCACTTCCAGTTTTCTGAGTGGTTTATTGGAGATAAGAGTCTCATGGGCTTTCCTACCTGAGCTGGTGTTGAACTGTGATCCTCAGATCTCAGCCTCCTGATAGCTAGGATTACAGGCACCAGCCACCATCTCACAGCTTTTTTTTTTTTTTTTTTGGTCGTGGGGCTTGAACTCTGGGCCTGGGCACTGTCCCTCAGTTCTTCAGCTCAAGGTGAGTGCTCTACCACTTGAGCCACAGTGCCACTTCTGGTTTTCTGGTGGTTTATGTAGCTCAGAGTCTTATGGACTTTCCTGCCAGGCTGGCTTTGAGCCATGATCCTCAGATCTCAGCCTTCTGAGTAGCTAGAATTACAGGCGTGAGCCATCAGCACCTGGTAACAGGATTGATATTCAGAATACATAGAGATTTCCTACAAATCAGTAAGAAAAGAATAAATAACTCAACAGACCAATAGGTCAGGCACATAAATAGGTACTTCATAGGAAACACGATGGCTAATCATCAAACAGAATGCAAATCTCACTAGTTCCCAAGAAAATGAAAATTTTAAAGAACTATATACATCCCTTTCCTTCCACCTGATTGATAAAAATGAAAACTGACGGTATCAAGTCTGTGAAGCATATGAACAACTAAGAACTCATGTATGATATAGATGGTGTGATTGATAGATAATAGCCATTTTGGAAGGCAAATGGAGATAGAACCCAAGTCCTCTGTGAATACTAAGGACTCATTCTCTTTCCCTGAGCTACATCCTCAGTCCCATTAGACACTTGTCTTTTCAAATGTTTTTTGATCCACAGTTGATGTGGTTAATAGAGACCCATAGGTGTAATTTCTTTAACCCATTCGTCTATCAGTGGGTGCTTAGGTTGTGTCTGCATCTTGGCTATTGTGAACAGTATTGTTATGAACCTGGGAGGGCAGATATCTGTGATTCTGGGTGTTGCTTTCATTTCCTTTAGGTATAGACCTGAAGAAGGGATTGGTGGGTCCTATAGTTCTTTTGTTTTTAATTTACTATTTTCCCATAATGGCTGCGTCAATTTACATTCCTATCAGTGGTATACAAGTGTTCTAATCCCTATACTCTATCAACACTTACCTGTTGTCTTTTTATTTTATTTATTTTTTTGAGGGAAATCTGGGCGCTGTCCCTCAGCTCTTCAGCTCAAAGTTAGCGCTCTACCACTTGATTTACAGTGCCACTTCTGGCTTATTTCTTTTTGCTTATGTGGTGCTGAGGACTCAAACCCAGGGCCTCAGGCATGCAAGGCAAGCGCTCTACCACTGAGCTACCTTCCCAGCCCCACCTTTTGTCTTTTTAATAGTTATCCTAATGAGTATCAAGTAATATCTGATTTCAGCTTTTACTTACATTTCCCTGACGATTAAGTGATATTGAACTTTTTTTTTCACATATTCTTTCAGTCTTTTTTAGCCCTGTTTGGGGAAAATGTCTGTTCATGTCTTTTGCCCACTTAATTTTTTTTTTGTGCTGTTGAGTTATGTGAGTTCCTTTTATGGTGGGTTGGACATTCACACTTTTTCAGATATGGTTCCCAAATATTTTGCCCCCTTTCATTTGGGGGATTATTTTCTTTGCTATGCAGAAACTTTTTCATGTGATGTGGTTGCACTGGTTTATTTTACTTTTGCTCCCTGTGCTTCTTGTGTGCTCTTTACCTTTTTTTAAATAACATTTTCCAAAGATAGACTTTTATAAATTTGAAGAAACTTTATGATCAGAGTTAGAATGACAGTCCATTTAAAATGAGAACACAGTATCCTCTCAATATCGAGTCCTCCAAACATATATTACATGTGGAGTACAAACATACATTAACATGTAGAGCTGAAAATGCATGAGGATTTACTTTTTTAGTTCACACCCTCTTTGCAATATATTTTTTAAAGTTTTACTCAGAATCTGCTCCTTAAGTAGTACTAAAAAAGAATGTACCGGTCACTGGTGGCTCACACCTGTAATCCTAACTACTCAGGAGGCTGAGATCTGAGGATTGAAGTACAAAGCCAGCCATGGCAGGAAAGTCTGTGAGACTCTTATCTCCAATAAACCACCAGAAAACCAGAAGTGGTGCTGTGGCTCAAGTGGTAGAGTGCTAACTTTGAGCTGAAGAGCTGAGGGACAGCACCGAGGCTCAGTGTTCAAGCCCCATGACCGACCCAAAAAAAGAATGCAAGATGAGAAAGCTTATTTTCAGTGTTTGACTACAATAGTTTTTAGAGGTGCTAAAAGTTTGAGAAATGTCCAGACTTCTTATTTTTAGCATCATTTCTGGTGAATTTTCCTCCCTATGTTTACATAGCAATGGTAGAACCATCTGGAAGTGATAGGGAGAGTTGTTTGCATGGAGGGAGGAAAAAGGCAGGAGAGTTACGCCCTATGCATTGCTGCAGTTTAACCTAATATCTTGCTCTCTATAAATCGTAGAAGTCACAAGGAAAGTTGCATTTTAAAGTCTTTGCCTGCACATTTGAAATATGAAGTTCATGGGTCTTGATTTGCTATTTCTTCCAACTACCCTCTGGCAATGCTTAAATGTTTAATGTAGCATTGAAGGAAAGATTTTTTTTCTTTAGTATCTTTATATTTCAAATCCTCTTGGCTTAAGCATGTTCATGAAAGCAAATGTTTCTAGTCAGTATTTCCTGAGAAAGAATGGAATATTTTGCAGTGATTTATTTTGAAAACCTTGAACTAAAATGTATTTTTCGGAACTATGCCTAACGTCTCAAAAGGGAGAGAAGCTTGGCAGGTTGAGGTGGGTGGGTAGGAGAAGTGGGGGGAGGGAGGAATGGTGATCATATGGGGTAGTGAAAAAAAGCTGAACTAGAGAATGGACAGGCCTATCTGGCTGCTTGACAAGTTCTTTCTTGGCCTCTTTTTCAGTTTAAACTGTGAGAACTCTCCTATCTTTGGTGATCTCAAAAGCATTCTTTGGAATCCTCCAAATTAAAAGCATCCCTCAGAATGCTCCAAGTTTTTAGGCTGAGGTTCTTTATAATGTCTGTTGGAAATTCCACACCTGGCTGGCTACATAGTCATTCTGTTCAGCATGGACTGTGTATTTGGAAGTTCAGTAATTTATTTGGAAACTGTTGAGGGTATTTCCTTTGGGATTGTCACTCACAAGACCAAGTGTCAGGGTTACTTACTTATAAATGCCAAGAAATTTTCCACAATTTAGTGTCCCTCTGCCACTATTCCTTATGAAAAACCAATAACAGGGAAAGGCGTCTTTAGACAAACCCTGATGTCATATAGGACTGAGGATACCAGAGACCACTTTTCTTTTCTAGGCAAGGAAATGAATCTACTTCTACTAGGACTAACCAACTTTGGGTAACTATCATACAACAGAACAGATGGACCTTCTTTGGATGCTAGGAGAATTTTTTTTTTCATGATTTGAACTCAGGATATTGCATTTGCTAGGCAGACTCTACCACTTGAGCCATACTCTGAAGGAAAAATACTTAAATCTCTTCTGTTCTCTTTTAATTGTGGAATAACTAGGAAATTGTGGTAGTTTAACTCATGTATTTGCTCTGCTGAAAGTCTTATTTGATCTATCATCTCTTTGCAGTAGGACCTTTTCTTTGTTAGAAGTTCTAAACCAGGGAAGAATAAGAACTGATAAATATTCTTTTAAGTCTCTTGACCTATTTCTAGCATCCTGTTTAGGCTATTGATTGGTGTGTTAGTTTTTATCATTGTGATAAAATATCTGAGGGAAAAACAAAACTACTTAAAAGGAAGAGTGGCTGGGAATGTGGCTTAGTGGTAGAGTGCTTGCCTAGCATGCACGAAGCTCTAGGTTCAATTCCTTAGTATCACATAAACAGAAAAAGCTGGAAACAGCGCTGTGGCTCAAGTGGTAGAGTGCTAGCCTTGAGCAAAAAAAGCTCAGGGAGAGTGCCGAGGCCCTGAGTTCAAGCCCAGGACTGGCCAAAAAAAAAAAAAAAAAAGAGGAAGAATTAGCTGGGTGCTAATGCCTTATACCTGTAATCCTAGCTACTCTCTGTGATCTGAGGATCACAGTTGGAAGCCAGCCCAGGCCTGAAAGTGCAGGAGACTCTTTATCTCCAATTAATCTGGAAGTATTACTATAGCTCAAGTGGTGGAGTGCTAAACTTGAGCAAAAGGAGCTTAGGGACTGTGCCCAGGCTAGAGTTCAAGGCCCAGGACCAGCAAGAAAAAAAAAAAGGATGAAGATTTACTTTGGCTTAAAGTTTCAGAGGTTTTAGGCAATGGCCACTGAGCTGTCACTTCTGGCTGGGCCCATGTATTGTCAAACGGACATCACTTCAGGGAGCATAGGTAGGCACTAAAAAATGACAGGAGGTGGGGAGTAGAGGAGGGTTGAAGGGTCCAGGACAAAATATACCCTTCCAGGGAATGCCTTCTCCTGTGGTCAGCTTCTTCCCATTAGGCCAGCAGATTATGAATCCATCCACAAATTAATTCGTTGAGAAACTAAGTGCCCTCAAGATCCAATCACCTCTCAAGAGTACCACCAGCTGGGGACCAAGCTTGGGGACCAAGATACTTTATATCTAAGCCAATAGTTGTAAAACCTATAGTTGATATGCCATCCTGAAAATTCCTGTGGTTTGTGTTGATAGATACCAGCAGTAATATGTACAAGGGAGTGGTTGTTCTTTTTGTTTTGTTTTGTTTCTTTGGGGGCGGGGTCCGGACGTGGGGCCTGAACTCTGGGCCTGGGCGCTGTCCCTCAGCTCTTCAGCTCAAGGTTAGCGCTCTACCACTTGAGCCACAGTGCCACTTCCGGCTTTTTTCTTTTTGCTTATGTGGTGCTAAGGAATCGAACCCAGGGCCTCATGCATGCAAGGCAAGAGCTCTACCACTGAGCCACCTTCCCAGCCTGTGGTTGTTTTTTCTCATGGGTCTCCATGAGACACAGTATACTACTGAAAGCTTTTATAGGTACAACTTATTCTTCCGTCCCAGCAATTATACATCCTACTTGGGGATACCTGTAAAGATGAATGCTGTTGCCAGCTAACAGAAGAACTTGAGTGTTGAGGAATAATCACTGTCAGAAAGGACACTGAAAGACATCTAGAACAGGCCTCTATCCTCACCCTTGTGTGATTCACAACAGTTCTTAGTTGTGGCCCATAAAAATGAAGTGACATTACATGCGGTTCACTGACGATATAGCTACATCTAGCCTGTCGCAATAAGGATTCTGAACATAAGCTGAAGACCTTATAAATCGGAGCCTGGTAATTCCCTGCCTTTTGTACGAAGACAGCACCAAGCCTTATTGTGGGTTCTGGTTGTTCTCTCAGTCCTCAGTGTCAGACTTGGGCAATATCATAGAGATTGGGAGTGGTGGAAGAGGCATGGGGGTGACAGAGACAGAGCTGAGCTCACTTGAGTCATTGCGGTGGTCAGCAGCCCTGAGTACATGACTGACTACCTCTGGCCAGGGCTGATACCTTTTCTGCAGGAATAGTTCCCCTGGCTGAGAAAGAGCTGATACTCTATTTGTTTCCAAGAACAGGGTAGGATCTGAGGGCCTGAGCCTGTAGAAGCAACATGGTATTATCATGGGACATAGCTGCTGGCTCATTCTTTGGGAGTTGCAAGATGCTTGAGGTAAAGTTTTATGGAAGCACATTCTTTTCTTCATCAGAATTCATACTGGCGGGGCATTGGTGGTTCATGCCTGTAATCTAGCTACTCAGGAGGCTGAGATACTAGGATCAGAGCTATCCAAGGAAAGAAAGTCAGCAAGACTCTTATCTCCAGTTAACCACCAGACAATCAGAAGTAGAGCTGTGGCTTGAGGCGGTAGAGCACTAGCCTCAAGAATGGCTTAGGAACAGTGCTCAGACCCTGAGTTCAAGTCCCATGACCAAAAAACAAAAGAATTCATAGCGAAGGGGAGTTTCCCATTCATTGTCTGTTGAATGTATTGGGGTGGGCAGCCCTGATTCTGATGGGGTAGGGACTGTTCTAGCACAGCTTTATCTTGAAAACTGGCTTAAGGGGCTGTAAACACAACTATATAAAGTACTTGAAAAGTTTTGCAGGTAGTGGAAAAACCCTGGAAAGTATTTGGAATAAAGCATAATTATAACTATGCCACAGGATAAAACAAATTGTTCTAGGTCATGCCTGTCCCCTCACTAACAAAATCCTATTAGGTTGCCAGGTATTCTGTAGTAGCCAAAGAAATTGTGGTTTTGAGTTGTTCACTATTTCTAGAAACTTCATAAAGTTAATCCAGAAATAGCAGGGTGGAGACCAAGCTAGGAAGCATGCTATTTTATGGTGCTTTTAGCAAAGGTAAGTATTTGCCTCAGGATCAGAAAATTACCAGCTGCCTCAGAGCTGGGTGGGCAGCTGGAGGAGAACTTGAAGGACAGGACTGATGAGTTGCAGGCATGTTATGTACTTCTAGCTGCTTCTTCTCTCTCATTCAATCCAACAAATATTTCTGAGTACCTGTGTAGACTACCATTAAATATTATCCTCTCTTTGCTAACTGGTTCTTGCAATTCAGTCTTCCTGTTCACAAACTCCTGAACTTAAATCTTCATTCAGTGGCCTTTCTTCTTGATGAACAGTTCATTCCTTTGATCATTGGGTGCTTTAAAAAAAAAATTTAGAAGCCTGGCACCAGTGGCTCACACCTGTAATCTTAGCTACTCAGGCTGAGATCTGAGGATCATGGTTCAAAGCCAGCCCAGGCAGGAAAATCTGTGAGACTCTTTTTTTGTTTTGTTTTGTTTTATTTTGGGTCCTGTCATGGGCCTGAACTCTGAGCCTGGGCGCTGCCCCTCAGCTCTTCAGCTGAAGGCTAGCACTCTATCACTTGAGCTACAGTGCCACTTCCGGCTTTTTTTTTTTTTTTGCTTATGGGTGCTGAGGAATTGAACCCAGGGCCTCAAGCATGCAAGGCAAGTGCTTTACCACTGAGCCACCTTCCCAGCCCTGTGAGACTCTTATCTCCAATAAAAACCACTAGAAAATTGGAAGTGGTGTAGTGACTCAAGTGGTAGAGTGCTGGCCTTGAGCTAAAGAGCTGAGGGACAGTCCCCAAGCCCAGAGTTCAAGTCCCATGACCGACAAAAAAAAAAAAAAATAGAGAGCATTCTTTTCATTCACTTGCTTAAAGGCTAATTTATGGTCCTGTGTTTGGTTTCTGGGTTAAAACACACACACACAAAAAACCAATTCCACCATGAAGCAATCTGTAACCCTCTTCCTATTCTGTATCCTGTGGAGTAGGAAAGCAGTTTTATACCTGTAATCCAGACCGGATTGATGTTTGATCTGGTGCTGTTGTACAACATTTTCCTGAAGCTCAGTGAAACTTAACTATGCTCAATAAAAAAAAAAACAAAACCAAAAACAAACAAACTTTTTTTTGCCAGTCCTGGGCCTTGAACTCAGGGCCTGGGCACTGTCCCTGAGCTGCTTTTGCTAATAGCTAGCTCTCTACCACTTGAGCCACAGCACCATTTCAAGCTTTTTCTGTTTATGTGGTACTGAGGAATCAAACCCAGGGCTTCATGCATGTTAGACAAGCATTGTACCACTAAGCCACATTCCCAGTTTCTCAATGAATTATTTTGGGGGGGGGGCAGGTCAGTTCTGCGTCTTGAACTCTGGGCCTGGGCACTGTCCTTCAGCTCAAGGCTAGCGCTCTACTACTTGAGCCACAGCACCACTTCCCCTTAATGAAATTTTGTAGAGATTAACATATATATATATATATATGTAAAACATATATATATAAAACATATATATATATATCTCATAGCAGGTGAGGAGTAGTCTAGAAGAACTATGAGGATTAGAAAAGCCAGGTACCTGAGATCTGAGGATTGCTATTTGAAGCCAGATTGGACAGGAAAGTCCATGAAACTCTTGCCTCTAATTTACCACCAAAAAACTGGAAGGGGAGCTGTGGCTCAAGTGGTAGAGTGCTAGCCTGAGCAAAAAAGCCCAGGGATAGCACCCAGACCCTGAGTTCAAGCCCCAGGACTGGCACAAAAAGAAAAATAAAACATCTACCACCACCACCAACAAAAAATTTATGCTGAGAATAAATCAGAGTCCAGGATCCTAGTCCTAAATCTGCTACTTTCTAGTGTGTGACTCTCTTTATCTAGCTGTACAGCTGTAGGTGATGGTCTGGCTGATCTCTAAAGACTTAAGCATTTCCAACCCCTTTATATGTACGTATTCAAAAATTATTCTGAGCATTAATATGTTCCCTTTTCCACACAGAGTGAAGGCTGCTCAGACAGAGTTAGGACAGCAAATCTTGGCAGATTTTGAAGAAGCTTTTCCTTCCCAGGGCACCAAGGTATTGTTTTACATTTTCCCTGCAGGCTTTAGATTATCCCCATCTTCTCCATGGTTCATGGTCACTACAGTAGTCCTTTAAGTATATTCCAAAAGTTTGTTGGCAGTGGCAAATCTGTTTCCTGACAGTTGAAGTTAATGAGACCACCCTTTATTTTAAATATCCCAAAGTAATGTCATTTCTGCATCGAAAAATAAGGAATTGTTTTGGTTTAATTTATATATGTCAAACCTTATATTCTGTCTGTCCTATAAAATCTTCTTTTTGCTTTAACACGGCTGTATTTAAATTTTTCAAAAGTCTTCAAGCCACAATGTTTTTTAGGATTGTTATATAACTTACTGGTTTCAGTTTGGTGAAAACTACTGGGAAGAGTATCGGGGGCTTATGTAACTCTCAGATCCACAGGAGAAACTCATTTTTAGTGATCAAAATCCTGTTCTTCAGAATTAATGCCTACTTTGATCACTTGTGGTATGGCTATTTGTGTTTGTTTGCAAAGCCTCAAAGCTTTCATTTGTGAGCTGTTGTTTCTACTTGTCACATCTCTCCTCTCTCTCTCTCTTGGCTGTCACTGTGCTGGGTAACTGCTATTAACTCCATCTTTCACATCCTTGTAGTAGATGTCATTCTAATCCTTCTCATGTGTCAGTGTGGGCAGAAAGCACAGAAGAGTTTCTTCTCTATTCATCAAGCTATTTCAATAGAGAGAACCCTTGAAGGTAGAGGTGAATTGAAGCATCCAGGTCAGCAGCATTCCTCACTCTGTTTTGTGGGTGGAGATGAGGATATATATTCACTTAGGAGCCAAGGCTCATTTCCTGGATCTGCTCTATAATTCAATAACTGGAAATATTTTCAACTAAAAGAAACGTAGGAAGTTGGCGTTGGTGGTTGCTCTAGGTTCAGGAGATTTCTTTCTTTCTTTCTTTTTTTAAATTTTACCAGTCCTGTGGCTTGAACTCAAAGCCTGGACACTGTTCTTGAGTAGCTGCTGCTGCTTCTTCTTCTTTTTTCACTTATGGCTAGCGGTTTACAACTTGAGCCACAGCTCTGCTTCTGGCTTTTTGGTAGTTAATTGGAGATAAGAGTCCTAGCACCCAGCTGGGAGATTATGTTCTATAGGAAACTTGCTCCTGATTTTAATGTCTTCTTATTTTGTGGCTGATCGCTAATAAGCAGGAATTTATTTGTGAAGTACTTTTTTTAAAGAATCTCATCTTCCTGAGTCCCTGGTGTACCTCAGGGAGGGAGTATCTGTTGGAGAACCATTATTTTTTTTGGCCACAGAGAAAACCAAGGTCAGAAAAATAAGGAAGTATTTATTGTAAGTCTGATTGTGACCATTAAGCTCTTCCTAGACCAATCTGCTTTCCTATGCTCTACTACCCCAGACCACTTCAGAAAGTTTCAGAAGATGTGAATGAAGACCATCTTCATTATTTAACCATGGCCTACTTTATAGGTTTTCTCCCAGATCCCACCAAGTCAGGTGAAGTTAAATGCTGTTCTTTAATGCTCTACCTCCCTTTTTTTTTTAAAAAAAAGTTATTTTATTGTAAAGATGATATACACAGGGGTTATAGTTACATAAGTAAGGTAATGAGTACATTTCTTTTTGAATAGTGTTACCCCCTCCCTCATTTTCCTCTGTTTTCCCTCTCCCCTCTTGACTCCCCCGCCCACTTCCCCTTTCTCTTGCTCAGTGACTGACTTTGTTGTTATTGTTGTTAACTTTTCTTAAAGGTTTTGTGTTTCTGTTTGCAAATGGAATCAAGATGCTCAAAATATAGTTCCATCTTTTTCATAAATGAATTTTTTTTGGTCGGTCATGGGGCTTGAACTCTGGGCCTGGGCACTGTCCCTCAGCTCTAGGCCAGTGCTCTACCACTTGAGCCACAGAGCCACTTCCCATTTTCTGGTGGCTAATTGGAGATGAGAATCTCAACAGACTTTCCTGCCCAGGCTGGCTTTGAACTGCAATCCTCAGATCTCAGCCTCCTGAGTAGCTAGGATTACAGGCATGAGCCATTGGTACCTGGCTTCGTAAATGAAATTTTTTAAATTTGTAGGATTTGGCCTCCATGGCTTCTCTATCAGATCAAACAAATGCATCCAGATTCCAGAGCTGAGCAGCCCGTGTGGTAGCCTAAGGTCTACTCAGTCTGGAGCAGGTTGCATGTTAACAGTTAAGGTCTCCAGCAGCTGACCAGACACTTGTGAAACACTTGGGCTTTAATTTAGGTAGGTAACATTAACTAGAATTGGCCAAAATTAATAATAATATTGAAGATTCAGAAGAACCTTATCCTAATTCAATCCCATTATTTTTCAGATGATATTGAGCAACTTCTCCAAAGCTAGGGGACTATTTAGCTCAGTCATGAATAAATTCCAGATGTTCTTTGTATCAGCAAGACCTCATTCACCACATTTATTCATTTGTTCACTTACCATACAGAAAGGCTTAGTGAGATGGAGTTATCTTTGGTTGTAACAGAGACTTCCATCATGATGCATCCTTGCAGCCCCAGTTCTCTACCACTGTTCTTTTCGGTATTACAACTTTGATCAGCTGGGTTGTTGACTATCAGTGAAACAGGCTGATGTTTGAGCATCTGGTTTTTGCTTTGTTTATTTTGTTCTTTTGTGTGTGCCAATCCTGGGGCTTGAACTCAAATCTTGGGCACTGTCCCTGCACTTCTTTGCCTAAGGCTAGTACTCTACCGCTTGAGCCATAGTTCCCACTTCTGGCTGTTTTGGTAGTTTAATTGGTAATCATAGACTTTCCTGCCTGGGCTGGCTTCCAACTGTGATTCTCAAATACTCAACCTCCTGATTAGCTTAGATTACAGGTAGAATGAGTCACTAGTCTCCAGCCTGGTTTTGTTTTAAAGCTAACCACCTTGTTTGAGCTTTTAAGAACAAGAAAGGTAGAGTTTGTTAGGGAAAAGTGGTACAACAGAGTTTCTACACTGCTTCTAGAGCTCTGCTTTTTTAAGCCTCTCTCATTTTTGCTATTCAGATGGCAAGATTTTCTGTGATCCTAGTTGGTCCTGTTTTCTACAATGTCTCACTGCTAATCACAGAGTAATTTTATGTTGGCTACTGTGAGACTATTTTTTTTTTTTTTTTTGGTCCGGTCGTGGGGCCTGAACTCTGGGCCTGGGCGCTGTCCCTCAGCTCTTCAGCTCAAGGCTAGCGCTCTACCACTTGAGCCACAGCGCACTTCCGGCTTTTTTCTTTTTGCTTATGTGGTGCTGAGGAATCGAACCCAGGGCCTCAGGCATGCAAGGCAAGCGCTCTACCACTGAGCCACCTTCCCAGCCCGACACAAAGGTGTAATTGCCTATATGCATCTGATTATATAAAATAATGTTTATTGAAATGAACTCCAGGAAATGGAAATGAGGTCTTTTTCTTTGTTGCTGTTTTTATTTTCTTTCTTTTGGGGGAAGGGCAAGAGGGGTTACAGGAACAGAGGGACAAAGGATGAATGAATGCAGCAGTGATACTCACTAGACACTATGTTGAAAATGAACCATACAACTTGTAGGAGGGAAAAACTGGGAGAGAGCAAGAGAAGGAGTGATATTGTCCAAAAAGAAATGTACTCTTTTTTGTTGTTGTTGTTCAAAGCCAGCCCAGTCAGGAACATCTATGAGACTCTATTTTTTTGTGGGTTGTAGGGCTTGAACTCTGGACTTGGGCATTGTCCCTGTGCTCTTCAGCTCAAGGTAAGCGCTCTACCACTTGAGCCATAGCACCACTTCTGGTTTTCTAGTGGTTTATTGGAGTCTCACAGACTTTCCTGCCCAGGGTGGCTTTGAACCGTGATCCTCAGATCTCAGCCTCCTGAGTAGCTAGGATTACATGTGTGAGCCACTGGTGCTTGGCTAAGAAGAAATGTACTCTTTACCTTACTTATGTACTGTAACTGTGCTGTATGTCATTTTTATAATAATGATTTTTATTTTATTTATTTATTTATATTTTTTGCCAGTCCTGGGCTTGAACTCTGGACCTGGGCACTGCCCCTGTGCTCTTCAGCTCAAGGCGAGCACTCCAGCACTTGAGCCACAGTGCCACTTCTGGCTTTTTCTGTTTATGTGGTGCTGAGGAATTGAAGCCAGGGCCTCATACATGCAAGGCAAGCACTCTACCACTGAGCCACCTTCCCAGCCCTAATAATGATTTTTAGAAATCATTTTAAAATGTTGGTATCTGAATTCAGATATTTACTTATTTATTTAACTTATTATTGGTACTGGGCTTTGAACTAAGGGCCTTCTATTTGCTAGGCAGGCAGCTTTCACTTGAGCCATGGCCCAGTCCTTCCTTGCTTTAGTTATTTGAATAGGGCCTCATGTTTTTGCCTGGGGTCCTCCTATCTATGGCTTCTGGAGTAGCTGGGACCACAGATATGTGCTACCACATTTGTTTTTATTTTTTTTGCTGATAGCAGGGCTTGAATTTAGGGGCCTTGCAATCTCTTGACTTGTTTACTCATGCCTGGCTCTCTACTACCACTCTTACCACCAACCCAGCTTTTGCTGGTTACTTTGGAAGAAGTTTCATGGACTTTTCTTCTGGCTGGCTAGCTTTAAATTGCAATCCCCCAGGTTTCTGCCTCCTTAGTAGCTAGAATTTCAGGCATGAGCCACTAGTGCCCAGCATATATCAGTATATTTGTTAGGATGAAGTCTTGCTAACTTTTTGCCCAAGCCTACCTTGAACTGTGCAATTCCTGATCTCCACCTCTCAAGTAGCTGGAAGAACAGATGTCAGCTACTGTGTCCAGCCTTTCTAATCATTTTAAAGTCCTTTTCTCATTAATCTTTTCTGAAGTATCGGTGAATATAGCCCAGTCACACAATCTCTTTGTATTAAACATTACAGCCCAGCAAGATGAAATCAATGTATCTATGACAAGTGGTGCTGGAACCAAACTGTGTGTGTGTGTGTGTGTGTGTGTGTGTGTGTGTGCAGTTACATTTGATTCAGTTACATTTGATTCTAGGATAATAAGCCCAGAGCTTCAGGTAGACTAGGTAGCTGTCTACCTCTGAGCTATATACCCCACATCAAGTCTTCCACCAAATCACTTAAAGTACCTTCAAGTTGCATGTTTTAAACACATTAGGGATAATATGTTTTAAGTGATATTGGCTTTATTTTTTTAAAAAACAGACTTGACTGTTTAGAGCAATTTTAGAGTAATTTCTAAATTGGGCAGACAGCTGCTGCTACACACAACAGCCTTCCTCCTTTACTCATTTGTTATGATAAAACCTTCACTCTGAGCCCATAGTTTACATTAGGATTCACTTTTGATATTGTGCCTTCTAAGTAGCTATTGTTTTAAGAAATAAGCTATCTTAGACTTAGATTCTCTATATAGTATTTTATGACTATTTATTCAGTTAATTGTAGTTGTCACTTTCTAAATCCCAGTTAGCAAAGGAAAAGTGGATTCCTTAAGAACGTGTTTACTCATTCTCTTTAGTTTTAGACTTGCCAACAGGCATGTGAGAATTCAGGCTGCAGGAGACTGGAGGTTTCCAAAGCCAGCCAGTGATCCCTGTGAGCGCCAGGACCTGCTTTTCTCCAGCAGTGTTGCTGCCAAGCTTTTATTGTTAGAATTTTGGCTCACGTCCTACAGATACATCACTCTCAGATAAACTTAGAGGCTCTTTGTTTGATTTTGCTTTTTATTTGTGTGGGAAGATGATGACAGCTTAGTACTTACCAATAACTCAACCTTGTCACTGTTCCCTAATAATCTACATTCTAAAACAGAACACCTCCATAGTGGCCAACCTTCTACATGTTGACTTTTGAATGGACATTCTGTTGTTCAGGGTTATGTCTAGAGTCCCAATTCCAGGGGAGAAGATGCTGATTAAATTCTGGAAGATGTAGGATTTTGTCCTTCAGAAACTTACAATTTGTGAAATTATATAAG
Organism: Dipodomys ordii; assembly: GCF_000151885.1. NCBI lineage: Eukaryota > Metazoa > Chordata > Mammalia > Rodentia > Heteromyidae > Dipodomys > Dipodomys ordii. The sequence goes on from NW_012267247.1 coordinate 6,421,029, forward strand.
ACATAAACATTTTAAAATAATAAGTGCTTCATGTATATCATCAATAAATTACTGAAAGTTTGAAGATATAAATGTAGTAGTAACTGTTAGGTTTTTAAAAAGAGGTAGCCGAGTAAGAACAGCACCAGCACTCACGTGGTATTCAGGTAAGGGGTAGGTTTATTCAGTAGACCTGCTGGGACCAAGCAAGGTTGGCACTCCACATGGCTGGGAAAGGCCTGGAAATGAGAGAGAGCTGGGAAAGAGAGGAAAGAGCTAGAAAAGAGCAGAAAGAGGGGTAAGAACAGTAGCACTCACGTGGTATTCAGGTAAGGGGTAGGTTTATTCAGTAGACCTGCTGGGACCAGGCAAGGTTGGCACTCCACGTGGCTGGCAAAAGAGAGGAAAGAGAGAAAAGAGCTAGAAAAGAGCAGAGAGAGCAAGAAAAGAACAGAGAGAGAGCTAGAAACGAACAGAGAGAGCGCCTGGGCCTGGGCTAGGCCTTATCTAGGGTATGGGTGGGGAAAGGTGTGGCCACATCAAATTCAGATGTGACCTCAGCAGATGCAGATGTGACCTCTTCCAGGTGTCCCAGTTGCCTAGGTAATGCAGGTACTGGGTGGAGACTTTGCTGCGAGGAGGGTGGAGTCTGCTTGCCATCCAGGGGCGGACCTTACAGTAACCATGTTATCAAATTAACATGAAAATCCCTTTTTAACTGGTACATAATTTTACCTTAATTTTTTACTTCCCCCATTCCGCTCCCCCCTCTCCCCACTAGTCCTAGGGCTTGTACTCAGGGCCTGGTCCCTGTCCCTGAGCTTTTTTGCTCAAGGCTAGCATTCTGCCACTTGAGCCACAGCTCTATTTCTTGCTTTTTGGTAGTTAATTGGAGGTAAGTGTTCTATGGACTTTACTATCCAGGCAAGCTTCAAACTGGGATCTTCAGATCTCATTCTCCTGAGTAGGATTACAGGTGTAAGCGACCAGTGACCAGCTTAAAATTCTTATTTACTACATGTATAATAATTATCCCTTATCTATTGTTTCATTTCCAGGGCAGAATTCTACAAATAAACAGTCCATACATTTTAAGATAACATCCATCATAGTATGTTATAATTGTTCTATTTTATTCTGAGCTATTGTTACTATTCTCCTAAAATGCTTATAAATGACAGTTACCATAGATAAATTCATATACAGGAAAAAAACGTACTTGTGGAATCTGATGTGTTTTCATGGTTTCAAGCATGGACTGTGTCTACCTGTCACCTATTTATTTTGTCTTATTTTACATGAATGATCAGTTTGTTTGAAATGTTCTTATCTTTTTATTTTGAAGGGCAGAACTTTCCAAGATCATGCGTACCAGAGCTAAGGAAATTGAAGTGAAGTTGCTTCTTTTTGCAATTCAGAGAACAACTAACTTTGAGGGGTTTCTTGCAAAACGTTTCTCTGGCTGTACCCTAGCCGATGGAACCCTGGTAAGACCTTCCTGAAGTAGCTGGATAGAAAACCAATGTCTGGGGTGGCTGGCCTTTATTTCTGTCCTTTGGAGCTCCAAGATCACAGGCAAACAAGTGGTACTGTTGTATATGATGAATCAAGTAGTTACAAACTTGGATCTGTTCTGAGACACACTGGAGTTCTCACCTGCCCAAGAAATCCCCCAGAGGTTGAAAATACTAAAGTAGTATGGGCAGTAGAGGCCTCTGTTGACAAGGGCAGAGACCATGAAAAACTGATGTGAACTTTGCTTTAGTTTGCAAAGACAATGTTCTTTTGTGGAAAACAGGTAAGGCATTGTCACAGTAGCAGTTGACTGATTGTCAAACTCCCTTTTTCTGAAGGGGCAGAGTGGGAAGTGTTTGTTTCTCAGGGCAGCAGGGCCCCTGTTCATTTTAACTCCTTATACCAGGTACAGGTATCCCAGCAGCTGCTCTGCTCTGGAATGGTGGTGGTTCCTGGTCAGCCAGGAACCCTTGAACCTTTCTCCTCAGTCCTTTCCTGTCTGGTCTTCTGTTTGAAATTCTCTAGCAGAACATTTGTAAATCTCCCTTCCAGTCATTCAAATGCTGTCTCTTCTCCTGTCAAGTTTGTAAGAGAATTGCAGATTATAAATCCTTGATGGGGAAATCCTACTGAGCTCAACTCTCTTTTCACCTCACTCATTTGTCAGCTGTCCTCTCCCAATCATTCACTTTTCTAAGGAAATTCGGACTCTTCCCCAGACTTCTATGTCCAGATGTTATGATCTGCCTCCAGTCTGAGTACCAGCTTCTGACAGTGGGTACCCCATAGCCTTCAAGGATTTTCCGAGGGATGTGTCTCTGTAAAGACAGTAGAACCACTATGGCCTCTTCAACTAGGCAGTCTGGTCTGGCTGTGGGAGATGTTCAGGTTTTTACTATAGCTGATGTTCACCTGAACTTGATCCTGCTGTCACCTCAGTTTGGGCTGCTAGGGGTCACCACAACTCTCAGTGGAAGGCCATGGAGCATCAGTCATATCCATGGACCATGTGTACAGCAGAACATGAGGAAGAGGTCACTGGATTCCCAGTCTAGCTGCCAGCACCTAGCTAAAGACTTGCTTCTTTCTGGCCCCTTGCCTTCTCCTATGCTCATTACATCCAGGATAGACTTTAAAAACATTTTTTTGGCCACCATTTTGTTAGGGCTTCAGAATTGCCTATGACATGAACCAAATTATAACTTGATATACTTTAATATATGCCACATTTTATAGAAAGCTAGCAAATGAATCCGGCAATAAGTCAGCCAGGAAGCCAAGTTGGCCAGACATCCTGCCTTGTTGCTTCTTCCCTGGCCAATACCTGCCCTCAGCACTACTCTCCCTTGCCAGCTTCCCTGTGTCACACAGGACCTTTTAAGCCCTGATGTCTTAGACAGTGGAACAGAGACAATAATCTTGAAAGTGGCTAACTCACCAGAAGCACTTGCCACAGCCCAGCTTCTTCCATCCAAGGGCTGTGAAGCATTGTCTTTGCTCTTTCTTGAGAGTTGCACTTTAGACTTAAGGACAGGCTTGCATTGTCTTTGTTGTACCAGTGCTGTCAAGTTACAGCACATCCTCCATGTCCAACATTGAGGGAGGGAAGGAGAGAGAGAGGGACCTGCCAGGGCTTCTTCCTGTTTCCTCAACTCCTGACCCTGTAGGCAGGATTCAAGGTAGTCTGAAAATTCAAATGCTTTGAAATTAAAAGCAAAAATGTCTGGATGTGACTTAACTATATCCATGTGCATTTTGAGTGACTTGATTATTAGATTGAAGGTGAATAAATTATATTCAACCTTCTGCTGAAAGTAGAGTAGATGAGGTTAGGTTTTTAAGACTGCCTTACTGAACTTGAGAGGGTTTTTTTTTTATTTCACCCCCCCCCTTTTTTTAATAGAACAATTTTTTCCCATTGCATGCTATGGAATTTTCTTTCCTCTTGGCCAGTGCACAGGTTTCCTGTCCAAACAAAATTGTCATTGGACTTAAAGAGATCATCTTAATATTCATGTTTACTAGCCTGGTTTTTATTTATTTATTTTTGTCAGTTATGGGGCTTGAACTCAGGGTCTGGGCAATGTCCTTGAGCTCTTTCACTCAAGACTAGGGCTCTATTACTTTGAGCTACAGCTCCACTTCTGGTTTTCTGGTGATTGATTGGAGATGAGTCTCATAGACTTTCCTGCCTATTCTGGCTTTGCACCATGATCCTCAAATCTCAGTCTCCTGAGTAGCTAGGATTATAGAGGTGAACTACCAATGTTGGCTACTAGCCTGGTTTTAAAAATTATAGGGAAGCTGCAAGAGCAATTTTCTGTTTTGTTTTGTTTTTGAGACAAGATCTTCCTATATAGCCCAAGCTGGCCTCAAACTTGTAATCCTCCTGCTTCAATCTCCTGAGTGCTTAGGACTACAGGCCAGTTTACAGTTCCCAACCATGCAATTTGAGCACAAGAACATTTACTTATGAAAGCCTGTACAGAGCATCTCACCCCATACCTCAGTTATCTTACCCACTCAGCAAGTACATTAGGGTAATGGTTTTAAAAAAAAAAAAAGAGGGGCTGGGAAGGTGGCTTAGTGGTAGAGTGCTTGCCTTGCATGCATGAGGCCCTGGTTCAATTCCTCAGCACTACATAAGCAGAAAAAAAAAAGCCAGAAGTGGTGCTGTGGCTCAAGTGGTAGAGTGCTGTCCTTGAGCTGAAGGGCTCAGGGACAGCTCCCAGGCCCAGAGTTCAGGCCCCATGACCAGCAAAAAATAAATTAATTAAATAAATTAAAAATAAATAAATAAATAAAAAAGAAGTGGGACTTTCCCAAGATTTCTTTCTTTTTTTTTTTTTCTTTTTTGGGTCTAGTCGTGGGGCCTGAACTCTGGGCCTGGGCACTGACCCTCAGCTCTTCAGCCTAAGGTTAGCACTCTACCACTTGAGCCACAGCGCCACTTCCGCCTTTTTTTTTCTTTTTGCTTATGTGGTGCTGAGGAATCGAACCCAGGACCTCAGGCATGGAAGGCAATCGCTCTTCCACTGAGCCACCTTCCCAGCCCTTTCCCAAGATTTCTGTTTTGAATAAAGGAATATCTCTCCCTTACCCATTGAATTTCCTATAAGTGGGATTTTTTTTTAGGGGGAGGTAGGGATAGTACTGAAGTTTGAGCTCAAGGTCTCACACTTGGTAGGTAAGTTCTCTACCACTTGAGCAAACCTTTTTTTGAGGCCAGTCTCAGATCTCCATTCTCCTATCTATGTCTCCTGTATAGCTGGGATTACAGATGTGCATCACCATGCCCAACTTATTTATCAAGATGAGGGTCTTGCTTACTTTTTGTTCAGGCTGGCCTGGAACTGATATCCTCCTGATTCCCACTTCCTTTGTAGCTGGGATTAAAGGCATGAACTGGCCAGTGTGAAATATTTTATAAATGGCTTTTTGATGCTAAAGGAATTTCTTATTTTATTTTTCTAAGGGGAAATTAACTTCTATTTTTTTCCTAATGAGAAAGCAATCCATAGTTAAGAAAGAAAAATTTGAAAACTTATAGGCAAAAATAGAGAAGCAGGAAAAAAAGGGCATTTGTTTTCCTATCAGAAATGAGGATTTTGTTTTGTTTTTTAATACATTTTAGACAGTTGGGGTTTGAACTCAAGGCCCCATGCCTGCTGGACAGGCAGTCTACTGCTTGAGGCTTTCCAAACCTAGACATTGTATTTTAAATACATTTTTCCTGAACTTGTTTTAATTTTTAAGTGGAGATATAATTTCCATAACAAAATTTCACATACAAAAATCTCATGTTTTCAAGTGTACAATGTAGGGATTTTAGTATATTTACAAGGTTATGCCCTCACGTCAACAGTATAATCCCAGGACATTTCCTTTAACCAAAAAGAAGTTCCCGGTAACACTTGCTTCCTCTATCTCTGGGAAACCACTGTCCTATTTTTTAATTCAGTTTTACCTGTTCTGGATATGTCACATAAGTGGAATCATACCATGTTTGTCTTTTGTACCTGGCCTCCATCACTGAGTACAGTGTTTTTTTTTGAAGACTGTCTGTGTTTGTTATTTGTCAATACCTCATTCCTTTTTATGGCTGAATAATATCCTATCAAATGGATATGCCACATTTTATCTCTTTATCAGCTAGTGAACAGTTGGATTATTCCCACTTTTTTGTTGGTTTGGTTTGGTTTGCTTTGTTTTTGTTTTGAGACAGGAGCTCCCTGTATAGCCCAGGTTGACTTCAAATTCACAATCCTCCAGCCTCTACTTCCTCGGTGTTAAGATTACAGGTATATGCTACCATGTCTAGTTGTTTCTACTTCTTAACTACTGCAAATGTTAGTGCATATGTTTTTAGGTAAACATGTTTTGTGAGGATATACCTCAGAGTGTAATATGACAACTCTAGGATTAACTTTTTGAGGAACTGCAACACTTTTGTACATTTCTACCTGCAAAGCAGTTGAGTTCCAGTTTCTCCACATTCTTAACAACACTTGTTATTTTCCTTTTCTTAAGTTACAGCTATGCTCATCATGTAAAGTAGTATCTCACTGGGATTTTAATTTGCTTTTTCCTAATGATCTGTGACACTGCACATCTCTTCATATGAGTGGGTCATTTGTGCATGCTTGGTCGATAGAATCTTCATCAAGCTCCTAGCCCATTTTTTAAAATTGTTTTTATTCATTCGATCATTTATTTACTAATGGATTGAGAGATTCATTGCAGTGCTAGGGACTGAACTAAGGTAAGTACAATATCACGTGAACCATGGCCTTAGTCTTTTTCTTTTTAGTCTGTCTTTCAGGTAGGGTCTTATATTAACTTTGCCTGCACTAACCTTGAACTCCAGTCCCTCTATTTAGGCCTCTCATATAGCTGGTACCATAGGTATGCTCCACCAAGGCTGGCCTTTTTTTTTTTTTTTTGGTCGGTTCTGGGGCTTGAACTCAGGGCTTAGGTGCTGTCCTTGAGCTCTTTTCCTTAAGGCTAGTGTTCTACCACTTAAGCCACAGCTTGACTTGCAGCTTTTTGGTGATTAATTGGAAATAAGAATCTTATGAACTTTCCTGCTTGAACGTCTAGCTTTTTTCTTTTTTCTTTTCAGTCGTGGGGCTTGAAAGCAGGGCCTGGGTACTGTCCCTGAGCTTTGAGCTCAAAGCTAGTGTTCTACCTCTTTGAGCCACAGCTCCACTTCCAGTTTTCTGGTAGGCTGGTTTTGAACTATGAGTAGCTAGAATTGCAGGTGTGAGTCACCAGTGCCCTGCTTTGTTTCATTATGAAATGCCTCATGAATTTGCATGTCATCCTTGTGCAGGAACCATGCTAATTTTCCCTGTATTGTTCCAATTTTAGTATATGTGCTGCTGAAATGAACTCTAGCTTTTTTTTTTTTTTTTGGTGTGGACCTTAAACTCCAGTCCTGGGTACTGTCCCTGAGCTTTTTCACTCAAGGCTAGCAGGCTACCACTTTGAGCCACAACTCCACTTCTGGTTTTCTGATGGTTAATTGGAGATAAGAGTCTTACAGACTTTCTTTAAACCACAATCCTTAGATCTCAGCCTCCTGAGTAGATAGGATTACAGCTGTGAGCCACCAGCACCTGGGCACTGTCCCTCAGCACTCTACCACTTGAGCCACAGCGCCACTTCCAGGTTTTTTTTTTCTTTTTGCTTATGTGGTACTGAGGTATCGAACCCAGGGCCTCAGGCATGCAAGGCAAACGCTGTACCACTGAGCCACCTTCCCAGCCCCCAGTTCTGGTATATTTTTAAGATAGATCTCACTGACTTTTTTCCCAGGTTGCCCTTGAACCACAATCTTCCTGTCCCCATCTCCAAAATAAATAGGAATACAGGTATAAAATTTAATTTTTACCTGATAACATAAAAACAGAAAAATTGGGTCTCTAAGGGGCACCATAAAAAGTCTCCATACTTATATATACTGTTAAGTGCTTTAATCAGGGTTAACGTGTTTGTCAACTCTTGTCACTTCTCCATTGTGAAAATATTCAATCCTCCAGTGCCATTGTCAACTCTTGTCACTTCTCCATTGTGAAAATATTCAATCCTCCAGTGCTCGTGGCTCACACCTGTAATCCTAGCTACTTAGGAGGCTGAAGTCTGAGAATCACAGTTCAAAGCCAGCCCAGGCAGGAAAGTCTGTGAGACTCTTACCTCCAGTACACTACCAAAAAGCTGGAAGTGGAGCTGTGGCTCAAATGACAGAGTGTCAGTTTTGAATAAAAAGACCCAGGGACAGGGTGCAGTCCCTGGATTCAAGCTCTAAGACTGGCACCAAAATATAAAATAAAAATTTAAAAAGTTCACTTCTTTCTCCTAGCTTTTCAAATACATGGTACATTATGGTTCATGATTTCCTCCAGTGCAGTGGTGTGTTAGAACCTATCCTGTCTTGCTATAGCTTAAGACCTGTTCATCTTTTTGAGTTGTCTTTTTATTTATGAAATATAGGAGTTCTTTAAATAATATATACCACACATCTAATTTGCAAATATTGTTTCTGACTCTCTGGGCTTCCTTTTTTCCTTTTTTTGGACTAATACCAGGGCTTAAACTCAAGGCCTTCTCCTTTGGCTTTTTATACTCACGGGCTATTTCTCTACCACTTGAGACATGCCTCTAATCTGGCTTTTTGCTGGTTATTTTGGAAATAGGATCTTGCAGACTTTGCTGCCTGGGCCAGCTTGGAGTTGTGATCCTCGGATCACAGTTTTCTTTGTGTTTTTTTTTTTTTTTTGCTAGTCATGGTACCTGAACTCTGGGCCTGGTCACTGGCCCTCAGCTCTTCAGCTCAAGGCTAGCACTCTACCACTTGAGCCACAGCACCACTTCCAGCTTTTTCTACTTATGTGGTGCTGAGGAATCAAACCCAGGGCCTCATGCATGCAAGGCAAGCACTCTACCACTGAGCCACCTTCCCAGTCCCTCGGATCACAGTTTTCTGAATAGCTCAGATTACAGGCATAAACACCAGTGCCTAGCTCTCTGGGTTTTCTTTTCACCCTCTGGGTAGTGTCCTTTGACACACAGACTGCTTACTTTTTATGAAGAACTGTGTGCCTTAATATATTGATTTTGCTTTTATAAGTAAAACCATATCAACATTTTTGTGAGCAAGTGTTTGTTCACATTTGAGATTGTTTTCTGACAATACAAGTAGACTGTAAGGCATTACCAAATTTCATACTGCCTCTGTGCTGCACTACTTTCTAAATTCTTATAGGTTCTTATGAATGCAGTAGCTGTTTCTCCCAGCACTGATTCTTGCTACTAGGGGTTATTTGGCTTTTATTTTAGTGTTTTGGGGATAGGTTGTAGCCCAAAATGTCCTGGATCTCCCTATGTGGCACAGTCTAGATTGAACTTAGGATCCTCTTGCCCTAGCCTCCTGAGTGCTGGGATTATATACTTGTACCATCATACCTGGTTTGAATATTTTTTAAACTATCAGTGTCTACTCCTAATTGTACACCTAAGAAAACTGAAAAGATGTGTTTTTAAAAAAATAAGCACTTGTATATGAATGTTCCTGGCAGCGCTATTCACAGCCAAAAGCTGGAAACAACCCAAAAGTCAGTTCATGGCCAAAAATGATCTGTCCATACAATGGAATATTATCTAGCCTTAAAAACTAACACGTACTGCAACACAAGTGAACTTTGTACTGCTAATCTAAAGAAAAGAAGCCAGCACAAGAAGTCTTTTACTGAAGTGTATGAGCAAGTCTGTGGAGACAGAAAGATTTGGAAAGGGGAGGATTGTGAAGCAACATTTAGTGGCTATGGGATTTCTTGAGGGAGTGAGAATGTTCTGGAATTAGATAGTAGCCGTGGTTCAAGAACTTGTACATATACTAAAACCACTGAATTGTAAATCACTTTTAACTGGTGAATTTTGTTATATGTGCTAAACTGCAACGTCAGGATTTTACAGAATACTGTAGGCATTGAGTTAGAAATCATTAATCTTCAGATATATATCCTTACTGTAGGCATTGAGTTAGAAATCATTATTCTCCAAAAACAAACAAAAAACAAAAGCCAGAAGTAATATCTGCTCTTGAAATAAAATCAAAGAAAGGAAAATATTTAAAAAGAAAGATCCAGGGCTGGGAAGGTAGCTCAGTGGTAGAGTGCTTGCCTAGCATGCATGAAGCCCTGGGTTCAATTCCTCAATACCACATAAGCAAAAAAAAAGCAAGAAAGATCCAAGAGGTATCCTCAGTTCATATTCCAGAGCATGCTTTTGATACTCCCGGGCAAGCACTAGTGCACAAGACTTTTATTCTGTTTACAGAACAGAGAGAACAGGGCCCTTGTTTCTGAAAAGGATATCTTGAGTACTTCTCATCTTAGCAGCATTCATTCACAAATATCTCTCAAGCTCCCTCTGTATGCAGAGGCATGAAGGTGGGAAATTGAAACAGACAGGTGTACATGCTGTTGTAGGCAGAGAACTGTAGTATATGTTCCAACGTGTGGTGGCAGGAGTTGGGGTAGGGGGATGGGGGTGGATAGTAAAAGCAGGTGTGCAGCCCTGAGCCTGTGAGTTGAACTGTCAGCCAAAGCCTTCAGCTCTTTAAGGCAAACACAGTTAAGCATTTTGCCTCCAGGGAAAGGAAGACGATTAGTCTTAATTTTCAGAATTTCTTCTTTGTTAATGTGGTATGTCCTGCAAGGGCCTGAAGGAGGGATTTGTGCAGGCAGGAATGCACCAGATTCAGAAATGTGCCTGACCTAAGCCAGACTCTCCTCACAGTAAGACAGCTTTGGCCATCCTACAGCCCTTACTGTTTTGGAGGTGCTAGAATCCCATGTGATTTAATCAGTGGGATTAACTTGCTCTATAAGGAATTTTATCTTCCTGTGTAGACTTGAGATCAACAGTTATCATAGCCAAAAGAATGGATTCTTTTAAAACTGGAAATTCATTCAGTTCTTGGCCAATTTTTGATTTCATGTAGTTGTGCAACAATTCATGGAAGATGTCACCTGAGTACTTGAAAATCTAAACACAAGCTAGTAGTTCTCAATGGTCTACAACAGCTGAAAGGCAGGAAGGAGAAGTGTGGCTTTTGCACCCAGGGCCATCATGCCGGTGGCCACTGTGAGCAAAGACTTGTTCTTTTACTACAGCAAATTAATATGAGCAGCAGCACAGCCCCCTTAATATCAGAGGTGACATTTACCCCTTGGGTTTTATATCATATATCATAACATTACTATATACAGGACAATAGCTAGAGAAAGAGGGAGCTGCTCTGTGCTTTTTTTTTTTTTTTTTTGGGTCCGGTTGTGGGGCCTGAACTCTGGGCCTGGGCGCTGTCCCTCAGCTCTTCAGCTCAAGGCTAGCGCTCTACCACTTGAGCCACAGCACCACTTCTGGCTTTTTTCTTTTTGCTTATGTGGTGCTGAGGAATCGAACCCAGGGCTTCATGCATGCAAGGCAAGCACTCTACCACTGAACCACCTTCCCAGCCCTGCGCTGTGCTTTTGCACTTGTAAGTTGAAGGGCTTTTATTTCCTGGAGAGAGCCAAAGAGACAAGATAATAAGACAGGATGTCACTTGGGGTGGTTAAAAAGACATTAAACCCAGAGTTTGTACTTTTCTCTTCTCTGAGTTGCTTTATTAAGAGAGGCACAATAGTCAGGCAGGTATAGGAGAAAAAAATAAACAAACAAACAAAAAGCTCTGAATGTCGAAGAAGTTAAGTAACACTCTTAGGTGGCAAGGTCTGGTCTTGAACTCTGGTCCTCACTATTGCATAAGGAACCTCATTTCAGTTAAAGACAGCACTAGTCACACAGTGGCTCAGGCTAATGAATGATTTTTGACTCATTTTCTTCCTTTTTTTCTTTCTTAGCAAGTCTTCTTGATGTGTGCCACCTTCCCCCTTTTTCTCTCTTTCCTAAATCTTTTTTTTTTTTTTTTCCAGTTCTGGGGCTTGAACTGAGGGCCTAGACACTATCCCTGAGCTAGCACTCTACCACTTGAGCCACAGTACTTCCAGCTTTTTCTGTTTATGTAGTTCTGAGGAATCGAATCCAGGGCTTCATGCATGCTAGGCAAGCATTCTACCACTAAGCCACATTCCCAGACCATCTCTCCTTTTTTTTTTTTTTTTGGTCAGTCATGGGGCTTGAAATCTGGGCCTGGACACAGTCCCTGAGCTCTTCAGCTCAAGCCTTTCACCAAGTACTCCACCACTGGAGCCACAGCACCACTTCCAGTTTTCTGGTGGTTAATTAGAGATAAGAGTCTCACGAAGTTTCCTTCCTGGGTTGGCTTTGAACCGCATTCCTCAGGTCTCAGCCTCTTGAGTAGCTAGGATTATAGGCGTGAGCCACCAGCACCTATTTCTCTTTTCTAAATCTGTCCCCAATCTGGCTAATTTTCTTTTTTTTGGGGGGGGGGCGGTCCAGTCGTGGGGCCTGAACTCTAGGCCTGGGTGCTGTCCCTCAGCTCTTCAGCTCAAGGCTAGCGCTCTATCATTTGAGCCACAGCGCCACTTCCGGCTTTTTTTCTTTTTTCTTATGTGGTGCTGAGGAATCGAACCCAGGGCCTCAGGCATGCAAGGCAAGTGCTCTACCTCTGAGCCATTTTTCCCAGCCCCTCTGGCTACTTTTCTGTCTTCACATCACTAGCTTAGAACATGCTCCCTATCTGCCCCTGCCTGAAACAATATATTGGCTCACAAACTCGTCTTCCTGTTTCTGTTATAGGCCATTTTCCCATAGCATTGGATATATTTAAAATTCTTATTAGAGGTGAGGTACAGTAGCTCATGCCTGTGATCTCAGCTACTAAAAAAGCAGAGCTCTGTAAAATTGTAGCTCTTAGTATATGAGTGCAAGGTACTGAATTTGAACTCCATCCCTGAGGCTGAACATCCTGGTGTTCTGGACAAGAATTAAATAGTTTAAAGGAATTTTAATAGAGTTACCTTAGAAGGCCAAACCAGACCCATTGCATCTTTTCTTTTATTGTGTTCAAATTCTGCTTTTTTTGTTTGTTTGTTTGGAATACCTTCTAATGGTATCCTGGCACTTGGCAGTCATTCATCCTATAGACTATCTGCTGTCTCTCCTAGCTTAAAGGTGGGTTGGTCCAGCTTGCTCCACTGATACTTGCTAAAATATTACAAGCACATTCATACACTTCCAAACTCCATCTCCACTTAGCTTCTTTTCTCTAGGCAGCCATTCCTTGCTGGTCACCTCATCCCAGCAGCAACCAAACTTCTATCCTGTTTGTCATCTGACTTCTCCCCTGAAATTCCTAACACCCAGATATAAACAGCATCTCTAGGTGAAAAATTTGTAAACTGGTTTATATTGAATTAACCTCATCAGTGACCTTTGTGTGGATCATGTGTTTTGTCTAGAGTTTCACGCAGTTTATTACATTTGATCCTTCTTGTAGTCCTGTGACTCTTCCAGCCTCATCCAGTAGATGAAGCTGGGTGGTTTGGCCAGCACAGCAGTGTTGGAGCCAAAACCCATGTCTCCTGCCCCCAGCTTTCCCACTAGTCTGTGGTACCACTCTGATATATTTTGAACTAGTGATCACATTCAGAGATGGAAGGCATTTTGCTGAAGAAGGTTTCTGTTGTGGTCATTGTAATGGAACTTACTTGGGAAGAGACTTCTGTCTGTAATCCAGAACACATGACATTAGCTTTGTAATTTCAGTTCAACCCCTTGCATCGTTGAGATTCATTCTTATTTATTGAATATTGGTTATATGCTAGACACCAAAGATAAGGGAGGGGAATAAGGCTGACATGATATCTACCATCATGGAATCTTAGGAGAGAAGACAAATGGACAGTTGTAATAAATACCAAGGTAAGGTAGGGCAGATCACATGGAGAGATTTCTAACATATACCTGACAGATGAGGAAGGCTTCCCAAAAGTTGAGCACTGACAGCTAAGCAACAGTTTTAGTCAGAATCGAATTGAAGAAGGTTGGACAATAAAGGTTCTAGAGGATGAGAAATCAATGTGAAGGCCTGGGGATAAGAATGCGGTTCATATTCCCTCTGTTCTTGGTTTAAGAGTCAGTCCGGAGTTTATGGCTTAGCTGTTGGGGAGACTTTGAAAAAGTAGAGTACCAGGAAGTCTATCAAATATGCTCAGAAGGTATTGCTTTATGTTTCCTTAATAGAAAAAACTGGAGTCCCCACCACCGTCTACCAATCCCTTCCTGGAAGATGAGGCCACACCAGAGATGGAAGAGCTGGCGATGGACAAAGGAGAGTTAGACCAAGTAAGTCCATCCGATCTGTGTGGCTGGCCACCTGTGACTTCCCTGTTGTTTCTTTGTGCAAATGGTTTGGCTCGCTTTAGATGCTGTCTTGTGACTGTGGACCGCATCCAGAGATTCCAGCGGTGGTGGGCTTTAGAGAGGACCTTTATGTGAAAGTACAAACAACTGAGGAAGAATAGTTCTGCTCCTGAACAGCCTTCCCACCCCAGCGTTTAGCACAGGCTTCATCCATCCATGTGGCAGGGCTAGCAGAATCCTGCTGTGCCTCATTCATCCTGTCCTGGGCTCAGCAGCATAACTTTCCACTGCATTCCCCTCTGGTACCATGATGACATATGAGAGGATGAAAAATCTCAGGAAAGTCTCATGGAAGTGTCCCAGGAAGTGTCATGGGATGAGAGATACTTCATGCAATGTATGCTGATCCCATTAGGTATGGAAACCCTTGTCCAGAGGAGACCAATAGCATCTTTGGGGAGTTACTTTTCAGGGCACATTAGCATTTTTAATTTCCTTCAGATTTCTCCATCTAACACTAGATTTCCTCTCCATCCTACAGAACAGTGTTTTGTTTCACTGCCATTTTATGACAAGACATGTTAGAGCAACAAATTGACCTACTTCCTTTCTGGATTAATGATCCTTTTTTATTTTATACTTCACTACTAGGAAATTATGGTGGTGTTTGCTCCAGACACCCCCAAGAGGGAGGTGACTGGGAAGACCAGTTTTAGGAAACCTGTAAGCAGACTTCATAGCTAACTTTGAGTCCCTGGCATGGTGAGGGCAGGTGTGTAAGGCTACAGGAGCCAAGAAACCAGAATTCCCATAACAGTTCATTCAGTGTCTTGGTCCATTGATTAAATAATTGTGATGACTTGGATACCTTACATTTTTATCATGCTTTATACAAATCTTCTACAAGTTTGACTTTATATTGGCCTTTGCAGCTCCTAGCCTCCTGGTTTATAGTGATGGGATTGCAGATCCGAGAGGCTGAAAGACTTGCCCAAGGTTTCATAGTTTGCAAGTGGAACAACTAAGACTGAATGCCAGCTCTAAAGTCAGAAGCTAGAATTCCTTTAATACTTTCATGACATTAAAAAGTAGTAGCAAAAGCCAGGTACTAGTGGCTTATGCCTGTAATCCTAGCTGCGGAGGAGGCTGAGATCTAAGGATAATAGTTTGAAGCCAACCAGGGCAAAAAAGACGGTGAGACTCTTATCTCCAATAAACTACTCAAAAAAAGCTGGAAGTGGTTCTGTGGCTCAAGTTGTAGAGCTCTAGCCTTGAGCACAAAGAGGCTCAGGAACAGCGCTGAGGCCTGGAGTTCAAACCGCAGGACAGGGGGGAAGGGTGGCGGGGGGAGACGGGCAGATAATAAGCAAGCCAGGCATTAATGGCTTATGCCTGTAATCCTAGCAACTTGGGAGACTGAGATCTGAGGATTGCAATGCAAAGTCAGCCTGGGCATGAAAGTCTGTGAGATTCTTAATCACCAAAAAGCTTGGAAGTAGAGCCATGGCTCAAGTGGTAGGATGCAAAAAGCTCAGGGTCAGTGCCCTAGAACAGCACCCAAAAAAAAAAAAAAAGTGGAAGCAAGGTGGGCTCTGGTGGCTCACACCTAGCTACTCAGGAATCAGAATCTGTGGATTGAGGTTCAAAGCCTGGATAGACAAATCCTTCAAACTTATTTCTAGTTAACCAGCAAAAAGTCAGAGGTGAAGGTTTGCCTCATGTGGTAGAGTGAAAAAGCCAAGCTAGAGTACTAGGTACTGAATTCAAGCCTCAGTATAGACAAAAAGAAAGAAAAAGTGGAAGCTAGGGACCAGAGATATAGGTCAGGGGCAGAACAATTGTCTAGCAGGCATAAGGCCCTCAGTGTGATTTCTAGTGCCATAAAAAAAAGTAGAAGCCAGGCTGGGAAGGTGGCTCAATGGTAGAGCGCTTGCCTTGCATGCTTGAGGCCCTGGGTTCGATTCCTCAGCACCACATAAGCAGAAAATAAAACTGGAAGTGGCGCTATGGCTCAAGTGGTAGAGCACTAGCCTTGAGCTGAAGAGCTGAGGGACAGCACCCAGGCCCAGAGTTCAGGCCCCACAACCGGACCCCCCCCAAAAAAAAAAAGAAAGAAAGAAAAGTAGAAGCCAAATTATGCATAGTGTCATATGCCTGTAGTCTCTGCATTCAGGAGG
Organism: Dipodomys ordii; assembly: GCF_000151885.1. Lineage (NCBI taxonomy): Eukaryota > Metazoa > Chordata > Mammalia > Rodentia > Heteromyidae > Dipodomys > Dipodomys ordii. Next base: position 6,437,030 of record NW_012267247.1, read on the forward strand.
CTGAAGCAAGAGAATTGCAACTTTGAGAGCAACCTGTCTTTGAATGAGTAAATAAATGAATCAATGAACAAACAAAAGTGGAAGCTATAGAAGTAAAGCTTATGAACCAAAATGAATGAGTGAAGCTGAGGGATTATCTTGAGGCTATATCCCAGTGATGTGTGGGAATAAATGGAGGTGCTTAAAAGCCATCTCATAATAGGCTAGCACGAGAGGATAAAAGACCTCTACAGAAGTATAGTTCTCACATCATATGAGTAAGGGCTCAGGTTGGAGGGGAGGGCTGTCATTGTTATGCTGTATCCTGTATCTTTGCTGGGCCACCTATACCCTGGGGACTTGTGTTATGCAGGTGCACCCAGTGGGGTACTCCTATCTCCCTGTAGCCAGTGGCTGCCATTGCCGGGTCAGATTTGAACACTTAAGTGCTTCTTGTGCTGCAATGAAAAGCCATCCCTGTAGCTGGTCATATCTGGATGTCATGACAATTATGATAGAGCCTCTTGTTACCTATTAAATCAGTTTTGCCAGGAATCAGTTTCTCCAGGAATGTCCTACCCATTGTGAAAGGTTAAAGTGATTATTGTAAATGGAAGGCTGTTCTAACGAAACAGAGCACTGACATCAGACAACACATAGAACTGCAGGCTCCTGTGGTGGAGAAAATGCTTTCTCCTGGTTTGCCCTTAACCAACTGTGTAAGCTTAGATAGGTCATATCCTTTCTTTAGACCTTCCTGATTTTTCATCTTTAGAGAAGGTTAGTGGTTTTCAAATTGTATTCCCAATGGCTCTTTAGATATCACAATGAAGAGTTAGGAGAGGGGCTGAGAATGTGGCTTAGTGATAGAGTGCTTGCCTTGCATGTATGAGGCCCTGGGTTTGATTCCTCAGTACCACATAAACAGAAAAAGCTGGAAATGGTGCTGTGGCTCAAGTGGTAGAGTGCTAGCCATGAGCAAAAGAGGCTCAGGATCAGTGCCTAGGCCCTGAGTTCAAGCCCAGGACTGGCAAAAAAAAGAAAAAAGAAAAGAAAAGGAGAGAGTAGTGGTTTAGATTCTTGCAGTCAGAACAGTTCTATTCCGAGTCCCTTTGTATTGTGCACTTCCAGGCAAAATCTCTTGACTCTGAGGTTTTATTTCTTTTTGGTTTTTGTTTTATTTTTTGTTTATTGTCAGTCATGGGAGCTGAACTCTGGGCCCAGGCAGTGTTCCTTAGCTCCTCAGCTCAAAGCTAGCACCCTACCATTTGAGCCACAGCTCCACTTCCAGCTTTATTTCTGCTTATATGGTGCTGAGGTATTGAACCCAGGGCCTCATGCATGCAAGGCAAGCACTCTACCACTGAGCCAACTTCCCAGACCCCTATTTCTTTTATTTATTTATTTATTTATTTATCTCTTGTGGGGCTTGAACTCTGGGCTTGGGCGCTGCGAGCACTCTACCACTTGAGCCACAGCACCACTTCCGGTTTTCTAGTGGTTTATTGGAGATAAGAGTCTCACGGACTTTTCTGCCCATGCTGGCTTTGAACTGTGATCCTCAGATCTCAGCCTCCTGAGTAGCTAGGATTACAGGCGTGAGCCACCGGCTCCTGGCTTTATTTCTTTTAAAAAGAAAAAAATATATATAACTGGCACTAGTGGTTGATGCCTATAATCCTTGCTACTGAGGAGGCTGAGATCCAAGGATAAAGATTTGGGGCCAGCCTGAGCAGAAAAGTCCAGAAAACTCGTAGCTCCAATTAAACACAAACAGAAGTAGAAGCATGTCAGTTGGTAGAACACCACCAGCCTTGAATGAAAAGAGTGTGAGGCCCAGAATTCAGGCTCCAGTACCAGCACACACACACACACACACACACACACGCACGCTCCAGTATCAGCACACACACACACACACACACGCTCCAGTACCAGCACACACACACACACACAGGCTCCAGTACCAGCACGCGCACACACACACACACACACAATAACAACATAATAAAACCTTAAACTGAAGTGAAAAAAAAAATCCTAATTATCAAGTACACACCAGTGACTAATGCCTCCCCACACGTGGTCCCCAACATCCCCTCCCCACTGCCTTGTCAGCACTTGTCTCTCTGGCTCAATGAGATGAGTTCCAGGAACTCCCTTTTATCAGCATCCTGTTGGCTTCTGGAGTTGGGGGCATAGGAAGAAAGGACCCTTGTAGTGTAATAGGAGGGAATACACAGGATATAGTAGGGACCAGCCAGGGGTCCCTGCTTTACTCACATCATTGCTCAACTGCAGTCAGTAGGTCTTAATGTCAGGTTCAGCTTCTACTGTAGTTTATGCCTGGCTGCAGGGAAGGGAGAGTTGACTTGAAAAGCAGCATTCAGTTTCTAAGATGGCTTGAACAATTAGCTGCCAAGGTATGTCAAGTGATTAAAAAAATGATACCTGAGAGGCGACCAAGGGTACTGAAAGGGAGAAGAAATCAGGAATTTCTGGTTTAAAAATGTACCCTTTTGGTGATCCGGGCAGTTAGATTTAATCTGTTTACATTGGATAGTAATAAAAGGAAATGGGCCCAGCTGCAGACCTCCTTACTGTGACAACAGTAACCTTTTATTATTCCATCAAGCTCCAGGAGGAAATAGCTTAAACATCTGCAGCTTTTGGACAGAATTCACACACTCAGAAATCCAGCCTGAATGCTACTGCTAAATGACTTAGTGTGTTCTTTAAGCTGAGCATCAACCCTTGGGGAAGCTGTATAGTGCAAAGGGAGACACCGAACTGTGCTGAAATTCCAGCACCTACTAGCTAAACATGAGCACATCCATAAAGCAGCTACAGGCAGGAGGCAGCCTGGGGAAGGAGTAAGAAAAAAGTAAACCTTAGGCAGGCTGTCTTATTAGCCCACCACACCCCCATCTTGCTTTAACTCGTGCTGAAAAGTGCTGCAAGAGCACCAAGCAGCCTCTTGACACTTGTGGTCAGAGGTGGGATGAAACAGGTGAAAAATTAGGCTGGGGCGCCAGTTCTGTCTACTATGAAGATTTCTGAAAGCTGACGCAGTGCTGAAAGTCTCATCAAGCACAGGACCCATGAGATCCGATCTAGATGAGTTTATTATCATTACATGAATCATTCTCTTTTGTCACATAGTCTGTATCTTATATTTACCAATCAAGTCTTTCAAACGTATTTGGATTTTTTATCATGTATTATTTGTAGTATATATATAAAAAGTAAAATATAAGCAAAATAAATAGATTTTAAATATGCCTAAAATTTCCTAGCATGCGGAGTCCAGGCCTTTGGAATCACTTGTTAAAAAACTGTTTGGGGTGGGCACCAATGGCTTGCATCTATAATCCTACCTATTCTGGAGGCTGGGATCTGAGAAATTCAAAGCCAGGCTGGGCAGGGAAGTCTGTGAGACTCTTTATCTCCAATTAACCACCAAAATGCTGAAAGTAGAGCTGTGGTTTTAGTGGTAAAGTGTAAGCCTTGAGCCAAAAGGCTCAGGAACAGTAGGGCTGGCACACATAAAAATACCTGTTTTGCCAAGCATAGTGCGAAGCACATGTAGTCTTAACTACTCTGGAGTCTGAGGCAGGAGAATCCCTTGAGCTCAGATGTTCAAGACAGTAGCAGCTCAGGCTGCTATAATCCCAGCTCCCCAGGAGGCTGATATCTGGCAATCTCAGTTCAAAGCCAGCCCAAGCAGATAAATCCAAGTAACTCTTATCCCCAATTAATTAGTAGAAAGCCAGAAATGGAGGTGTGGCTCAAGTGGTAGAGCACCAGCTTTGAGTGAAAAAAGCAAGAGCAAGAGGTCTTGAGTTTAAGTACAATTATGTGCATTGGAAATAAAGAAAGAGAGAGGGAACAGGAGGATGAGGGAAGAAAAGAGGGAGAGGGAGAGAGAAGACAGACCCTGATTCAAAAGCAAATGTGTGTGTGTGTATGTATGTGTGTGTGTATTGAGCTAATTATAGTCTCATTAACTATGAACCTCTTTATCCTCCCCAGTGATGACAGCTGACAAAACCACAGGAAACAGATTCAAACCCCTTTGTACTCAGGCCTGGAATGGTGTTCCTACACAGTTGTTTTCTGGGCCATAGACTCTGGATGGCATGCATGTGTGTGTATGTGTATATATGTGCATGCTCATGTGCATGTGTTACAGGAGATAGAACCCAGGGCCACCATTGGAGCAATACTTCCAGCCCTTTTTTTTTTTTTAATTTAGCTTGAAAGAGTCTCATTTAGCTTTGCCTGGGTTAGCCTCAAACTCATGATGCTCTTGCCTTGATTTCTCTAATAGCTAGGAGGCATGCACCACTATGCCTGGCTTGATAAGGCCTTTTTTTTTTTTTTCTTGCCTGTCCTAAGGCTTGAACTCAGGGCCTGGGCACTGTCCTGAGCTTTTTGCCCAAGGATAGCACTCTTTTACTTGAGCCACAGCGCCACTTCTGGCCTTTTCTGTTTATGTACATGCTAAGCAAGCACTCTACCACTAAGCCACATTCCCAGCTTGTGAAGGCCTTTTTAAAGAATGCCCCACTAGTGTCTGTGATTTTTTTCCTCCAGTCCATTGGCAACATTTCCCAAGTTTCTTTGTTGTTATTCTTACCTTTAAAAAATAAATTCACGCTTAAAAAAGAAATGGTAAGATTATTACAAGGAATCCCAAATACCTTTCACCTAGAGCCAGCAATTGTTAACATTTTGCTACATTTACTTTACTATTTCCTCCTGGTTCTTCCTACTACCTGTCACTTCAGAACAAGTTGGAAGTATGTATTTCCTAAGAAAGATACTCACTTACAATGCCACAGAGGAAAATCAATGGTTTTGCTGTTGTATTGGCAGTACTAGGATTTGAACTCAAGGCATCCTATTTGTTCATCTAGTGCTCTACTGCTGTGCCATGCTTCTGGCCCCCACACAGGAAAATCAGATCAGACAATGTAACTCAGTACAGTTCTGTTCTCTAATTTATATACTTTTTTTCCTATTTCACAATGTAGTCATTTCAAAGTGATAAATGAAAACATTGTCAATATTTGAGTGAGTGCACACAAAATCATAAGTAAAGACAATTATTAATGTACATGTTAATTTTAAATCAGAGAACATGTTATATTATGTATACTCTCACAAATCAGAAATTGTTCAGCAGAATAATTTCCTTCAAAGGAAAAAAAGAATTTTAAATGAAAGGAATAATAAGCCAGGAGTGATAATGAGCACCTGTAATCCCAACTCTCTGGAGGCCTGGAGAGGTAGGAGGATGGTGAATTTGAGGTAGCCTGAGCTACATAGTAAGTTTGAAACCAGCCTTGAGGATATGGCAAGACCCTATCTCAAACACATGTGCGTGCACACGTGTGTGCGCATGCGCACATACACACACAAGAACTAATTAAAGTGTAATTATACTTATATTTTAATTATTAGAAAGATATCTAAATATAGTAGCTGTACATGAAGGGATATTGTGAGGGATACACAGCATCAAAATGCTTGAAACACAGCAGCAACAGTAATGTAGGCAACCAGAATTAGGTCGTGTGAAAGTATGTTTCAAATTCTAAAGCACTGTACAATTTATTTATTTATTTATGTCAGTCATGAGCTTGAACTCTGGGCCTGGGTACTGTCCATTCAGTTGAAGGTGAGTGCTCTACCACTTGACCTAGAGCACCACCTCTGGTTTTATGGTGGTTTATTAGAGATAAGAGTCTCACAGACTTTCCTGCCCAGGCTGGCTTTGAACTGTGATCCTCAGATCTCAGCCTCCTGAGTAGCTAGGATCCAGGTGTGAGCCACTGGCACCCAGCTCACTGTACAGATTTTTAAAACATCAGTCAGATACTGACTAACTTCAAAATACAAAATGTACATATTATCAAAGTAGCAGAAGATCTTTGATCATACACAGAAAGTAAATGATGCTAATGAAGCTGGCATCTTATTCACAGGCTCGGGTGAATCGTTGTGCAGGACCGGGGCCCACTCTTGTTACAGCATGCTCTCTTATCTGTGAGCTGAGAATGAATTGGAATGATGTTTTCTTTGAAATTGCTTGGAAATTTGCAAAGATTGCTCAAATACAGTATTTCTTTTTTACCCACCCCCCACCCCCTTCTTTCTCTTTTTCATTTACAGCCTAAGAAGCCTAAAGCCCCAGATAATCCATTTCATGGCATTGTTTCCAAATGTTTTGAGCCTCATCTCTATGTCTACATTGAGTCCCAGGACAAGTAAGTGACAGACTTTTCTGTTGTCTGACCCTCTGGTCATGATAGGTTCTTACAAGGGAGATGGCTCCTTTTAGAAGCTGAAGGAGGGTGAGGAACTCAGCATATTTCTTGTAAGCTCATTAATGACATTTTTGTATCTTTTTTTTTTTTTTTTGTCGTCGTGGGGCCTGAACTCTGGGCCTGGGTGCTGTCCCTCAGCTCTTCAGCTCAAGGCTAACGCTCTACCACTTGAGCCATAGCCCCACTTCCGGCTTTTTTCTGCTTATGCAGTGCTGAGGAATCGAACCCAGGGCCTCATGCATGCAAGGCAAGTGCTCTACCACTGAGCCACCTTCCCAGCCCACATTTTTGTATCTTTTAAGTGTTACTGTTTATTTTATCTGTAACTCTCGGAGTTATTGAAAATACAATGGAAAGAGGGAGGATCTGGGGGCCAGGTAAAACTCAATTTAAATCATCTGTATGCTTATGACTTAACAATTCCTAGTCTGCTTTGTCCTCTTCTGCAGTGAAGTTAATAATGACCTCATCATAGGCTTTATGGTGGGGTGGAAGAGATGACATAGTGGCCATGGCATTCTCTGGTGCTCAGGAACTGGGTCTAACCTTCCTCCCTGTGATCTTGTGCAAGATTCCTGTGTGGGTGGCTTCATCAGTATTAAAAGCTACCTGCAACCTCCCAGCCTCCACCTGCCCAGGGAACAATTTGGCAGCACCCTGCAGAAGACCTGTAGAGCCACTACTTAGGAAGAAAGCAAGAAATGGGGTCCCTGTAGCCACCTCTAGTGCAAGTTGGGTTAAACTGTCCTTACATGCTTTCAGTGGATTTCTCCATGTTTGTTTTTCAAGGAAGATATGAGTTTATCTCCTACGCAGGAATATGTAGTGATCTCTTGCAGAGGAGATTTTCTACATTAGCCCTGTCTTTACTTCATCCTGTGATACTCTTAGTCAGAGAAGTTAATGCTGACTCCATTCCTTCCTATTCTCCTAATTTCTCTATCATAACTATTCTGTTAAAACAAAGTCCTGCTGGGCACCAGTAGCTCATGCTTGTAATCCTAGCTACTCAGGAGGCTGAGATCTAAGGATCACTGTTCAAAACCAGCTCAGGCAGGAAAGTCTATGAGACTCTTCTCTCCAACTAACCACCAGAAAACCAGAAGTGGTGCTGTGGCTCAAGTAGTAGAACGCTCACCTTGAGCTGAAGAGCTCAGGGACAATGCCTTAGACCAGAATTCAAGCCCCACATCCAACAAAAAACAAAACAACAGCAACAAGAAAAACACAGCCCCATCTCACCCCATTCCTGCTATTAGGAAGCCTAGAGTCTTTCTTTTTGTTTGTTTGTTTGTTTTGGGTCCGGTCGTGGGGCCTGAACTCTGGCCTGGGCGCTGTCCCTCAGCAATTCAGCTCAAGGCTAGCGCTCTAACAGTTGAGCCACAGTGCCACTTCCAGCTTTTTTCTTTTTGCTTATATGGTGCTGAGGAATCGAACTCAGGGCTTCATGCATGCAAGGCAAGCGCTCTACCACTGAGCCACCTTCCCAGCCCGGAAGCCTAGAGTCTTTCTATAACTAGTACACTTATGTTTTATTTTGAATTGATCTCAGTTTACAAAGGAGTGACAAGAATTGTTTATGGAGTGACAAGAATTGTTCATAGAGCTTCTGTCTTTCACCCAGACTTTTCAGTTAACACTCATCTTTTTCTCTTTCTCTTTTCTCTCTTTCACACACTCATATGTACATGGAAATTTTTTCTGAACTATTCAATTATCATATATCATGTTGCAGATAAGATGACCCATTACTCTGTAACATATTAGTATGCATTTCTATAGGCAAGGACACAATCTATATAACTACAGTACAGTAATCAGGAAACTCACACTAACATGTGTGTGTATCATATATATATATATACACACACACACATATATATATGAAATATATATATATATATATGTATATATGTCAGTCACCATTTAATCCATAGATCCCATTTCATCTCAACAGTTGTCCCAATCATGTTTTGTAAGTTATTCAAGATCTATCGTAGGACCACAGATTTGTCTCTTTGATATCCTTCACTCCAATGAACTAACAGTATTTTAATCTTTCATGACCTTGAAATTTGGGGAGTCAGTACTGTTATTTAAATTCAGGGCTTTGTGCTTGAAATAATATATGTGTAATTACATAATGTGCATATGTATGTGTTAAAGCCCATGAGCTTATTCTGAGACTTCTAATGCCACAGGGGTTATTTCAGCCTCTCTCTTCCCACAAGGATATAATGTATGTAACTATAGTACAATCATCAAGATCAGGAATTTATATTGATATGAATAATTTAATCCATATACCGCATTCTACCTTACCATTGTCCCAACCATGTTTTTAAATGCAGATCCAAGACCCATCCCATGCAGTTGGTAAAGCCATCCATGACAGCAAGGACCTTGGCTCCCAACATCCTCAGTATGCTTACTGGCTCTGTTTGCCTTTATGTAACCAATCTCCAGACACGCTCAAACCAAATCTTGGTGCTCCAACCTCACTGCCCATCCTAGAACTACCTCCTCAGTTCCAACACAAAGGATGCATAAGGGGTGCATATGTTGGAGGAGGTTTTAGTGAGCAAGTATGGGATCTCAAGCTGCTTGCCTGCTTCCCTGGCCATCTCTTTAACAACCATCTTTTCCCAGTGTCACTGCTATGTGACATTTCAATTTGAATATCATTTCTCTGAATACTGTCTATAGACAGATCTATCAGAAAAGTTTTTTTTTTCTTTTAGCTTGTCTCAGTCTGAAGTCAGATGACTTTATTTCTCCTCTGGTTTTATGGTGTGTGTGTGTGTGTGTGTGTGTGTGTCTGTGTGTCTGTGTCTGTGTCTGTGTTGTTGTTGTTGTTGTTTGCCTGTTTTGGAGCTTGAACTCAGGGACTGCCATGAGCTTCTTTTGCTCAAGGCTAATACTCTACCACTTCAGCCAGAGCATCACTTCCAGCCTCTTCTGTTTATGCGGTACTGAGGAATTGGACCCAGGGTTTCATGCATGCTAGGCAAGCACTCTTAACACTAAGCCACATTCCCAGCCCTCTCCTCCTGTTTTAATCTGTCCCTGTATGGATGTTGCTCTGCAATGGTCTTTATTCTGAGGGCATTTAACATATCAGTGGAACTCCCAGAAAAGAGTGTCATATGATACCCTCAAAGACTTGCATAGTTCTTGGGCACAAAGCCCAAGCTTCAAGGGTGAGGATAGAAGAAACAACATACCAATGCTATGTTTTGCTAAGCTAGGGAGAAAGTAACAACAGTAGTATCATGTATCGGTACTTATGGTATAATAGACACAATTGGAGTCAGGCAAACCCAAGTTCAAATTCCAACTCCATTTTATTGAGGATTAGTGAAAAAGAGCTGGTGTTGATTAGCATCAACCCCCCCTGGGCCCAGAGTAGGAGAAGCTTGTCACAGTTCTTGAATTTTTGGCATCCTTATACTACATAATAAATTATTTAAAAAATAAAGTAGCATATAGAAGTTCCAATTTAGAGAGGATAGGATTGAGTTGGAGTTGTTCAGATGAGGTCTGAGTGGAGTTGAGGAAGAGGGAGAACACTTTGGCTAAGAAACAGTTAGGTGAAGTGCCGGGTGCTGGTGGCGCACGCCTGTAATCTTAGCTACTCAGGAGGCTGAGATCTGAGGATCACGGTTCAAAGCCAGCCCGGGCAGGAGAGACCGTGAGACTCCTATCTCCAATAAACCACCAGAAAACCGGAAGTGGCGCTGTAGCTCAAGTGGTAGAGCGCTCACCTTGAGCTGAAGAGCTGAAGGACAGCACCCAGGCCCAGAGTTCAAGCCCCACGACCGACAAAAAAAAAAAAGAAACAGGTGGGAAGAAGCAGAGTGAAGGCCACAGAATGGTGACTGGCAGAAAGATCTATTGGAAGAGAGGTGGAAGGGTAGATGGAAAAGTAGGTTGTGAGGAATCAGGGTGCTGACTATGGATCTTTCCAAGGTCAACTAATGAGGTCCTTCTCAGCTTGCTGACTCTCCCACAGACAAAGACCTACCCTCTCAGCCCTAAGCTCTTTGAGGGCAGAGTGGCCACATCTGGATATAGTAAACTCTGAATAACAAAAGCACTTGAGTAAAATGTCAGTTTTTTCCTATTCCTGCTAATTGGTGCTGTGTGTGGTTCTTGTCTTTTTCTCCCGATTATATAAATATATTTTAAAAACACAGCTGGATCCCTGTAGCATTAGCCAGCAGCCTAAAAAGATACCACATGTCAAGAGTGAAGCCTCCTATTGTCCACACAACACAACTGTGCAGAGGAAATGGTTATGGCCTTGCTGGATTTGTGCTTACAGCAACTCAGGGTAACCCAGGCAAACTCAAGGATGTTTGACTGGGAAATGAGAGATAGATCACAACCTTCATTACCATAACAGGGCATCTTAGAGCTGCTCCTAGCTACTCTCTTCTCCCAATATTTCATTACATCCCTGATTCTGGAAGATCTAAGAAAAACTGAGAAGTGCATTAAGGAAGAAAGCATTAGGTTTTCTTTTCTCTCTCTTTCTCTCTTTCTCTCTTTTCTTTGCCTTTCTCTCTTTCTCTCTTTTCTTTCTCTTTCTCTCTTTCTCTTTCTTTCCTTTCTCTCTTTTCTTTCTTTCTTTCTTTCTTTCTTTCTTTCTTTCTTTCTTTCTTTCTTTCTTTCTTTCTTTCTTTCTTTCTTTCTTTCTTTCTTTCTTAACAACTTCTCTATTTCAGCATTCACCCTTGGGATTCATTTAGGTCCATGTGTCCAAATCTTGGCTGACACTCTAACCTTATTTATAAAGCAGAATAGTTAAAAGCATATGGCTTGGAGCCAGGCTGCTTGGTTTTGAATCCTGGTTCCTCTGCTTCTTGCCATATAACCTTGGACAAGGTACTTAACTCTTGTGGACTGAACTTGAAAAGGAATGCAGCAGTAGTGCCTAATTCATAAGTTATTGCAAAGAACAAATAAAACTCAATGAAATAATGGTTATAAAGTACCACCCTGATATGTACAAGTATATTACAAGTCTTTGGAAATTAATCGCTATCATTATTATTTAAGGATTTCATTTGTAGAAAGGGGAAATGGTACTAATATAGTAACACCAGTGTACTTACTTAAATGGTGGATTTTAGACACAGCTCTGCCACTAAGTTTTGTGACAGACTTCCTAAGTCTTAATTTCTCATCTTCTAGAGGGGCCAACAATATCCTATCATCAGGTCAAATGTGATCATGAGGTACCCTGAAAAGTATGAAGCTATGAAGCTACCATTATTATAGGGGTAGGGATGGTGGTGGTGGTGGTGGTTATTCATGTTGTTGATAAAAATGGACCCAAACCAGGTACTGGTGGCTCACATCTATAATCCTAGCTACTCAGGAGGCTGAAGGACAGCACTCAGATCCTAAGTTCAAGCCCCATGACCAGCACCAAAAAAAGGACCCAATTTTAAAAAGCTTCAGAGCTGGAGGTATGGCTCAATGCAGTAGTGTGCCTGCCTATCAAACACAAAGCCTTTAGTTCAGTCCTCAGTAATCACAAGAAGCACCATCAGGAATAATTATTTGTGGGAACAGCTTATATACATTGCAAACAAAACACATTTGCTATATCTTTTTTTTTTGGTCCAGTCGTGGGGCCTGAACTCTGGGCCTGGGTGCTGTCCCTCAGCAATTCAGCTCAAGGCTAGCGCTCTACCACTTGAGCCACAGCGCCACTTCCGGCTTTTTTCTTTTTGCTTATGTGGTGCTGAGGAATCGAACCCAGGGCCTCATGCATGCAAGGCTCTACCACTGAGCCACCTTCCCAGCCCCATTTGTTATATCTTTCTCAAAGCAAAATAACATCTTAGGTTTTTCTTCCTCCTAGGAACCTTGGAGAGCTGATAGATAGGTTTGTGGCTGATTTCAAAGCCCAAGGACCCCCCAAGCCCAATACAGATGAAGGGGGTGCTGTACTCCCCAGCTGTGCTGACCTCTTTGTCTACTACAAGAAGTGCATGGTGCAGTGCTCACAGCTCAGTACAGGGGAACCGATGATAGCCCTGACCACCATCTTCCAGAAGTACCTTCGAGAGTATGCCTGGAAAATCCTCTCTGGCAACCTGCCCAAGTGAGTCCCATTCTTCACATTCTGAGTGATGAAGCAGGATTCTAAGTATTCCTAAATATGGGAATCTGCAAGGGAACCCACTCTGAAGTTGTTTACCGAATTTCTATGTGTCAAAGGGAAAAACAGTCTTGCTTGAGTTCCCTAGGGGCCGACACTATTTTTACCCTAACAACATTCCATAGTTGATTGAGACCTTTAGCAGAGATGCTGCCAGTGTTGGTCACACCACAGTGGTGGACACTGGTGAGTCAGTCCTAATGTAGATACGTATGTATTTCATGAGTGTGGATTCAACAATAATTATTTGGCAGGAAAAGTGAAATGATGGAAATAGCTATTAAATAGTCACATTCAACATGATTATGCCCTGGAGTGATAGGTAGGAGATATGCATCCAACTTTCCCTCTGTCTGATGGGTTCCAAAGTCTCTATAGTGGTATATTCCTCTTGTGATGCTCAAGAGTCTGATGTGGAAAGATATAGTAGGATATGGTGGTGAGGGGATTACACAGCATAGCTCCTAATTCCATTCACTCCCCTGTATTCTGAAACATTTAAGAATTGTTATATTGTGAATCACTTCAAATAAGTGAATCATTCAGCAAGGGTTTTAGAGATCTTTTAGTTACATAGAAATTTCTACTGTAATAGAATGTAACCTAACATAATACTTCAGAATTTAATATTTACAAATCATCCCCATGATTAATTAACATTTGTTGAGCCAGTTTCTGTCATTGTCACTAACATATTTTTGAGTATGAGAATTTTATTACTTGGATGAAAAAGAATAGACTCGTGGGCTCTACAGATTTGAGGAGTCAGGTATAGTTACTAATGAGACTTCTTTGAAATAAGAGTTATTTTGAGATTTTTAAAATAATTTCTTCTCTGTTGATCAAGATACTATTAACTCATTATAGCTTAGAAAACACAGAGAAGCATAAGAAAATAAAGACCTATGGTCTCACCATCTAAAGAGAACCCATTTCACTCTTTGTCAGACATTTTTTTCCATGTTTCATCCATGTGTATATGCCGTGGGATGTGCATGTGTTTGTATGTCTGACAGAGTTGAGACTGTACGGCAGCTAGTCTTAATGGCCTACTGGAAGTGTTTTCTCATGAGTGTTAGTATCACAGCTGGAACAAGTGACACTCAGCTGGGGTTTTGTTAATACTAACTCTGCTTCCAGGGACTGGGCAAGGTAAAAGGAAGTGGAAGAATTTGAAGCATCTATATACCAGTGAGTAGTGGTTGGTACTTTAGAAGCCACCCAGGAATGGAGGCTGCACAAGGGGTTTCGTGAACTCCTTTTCTGTCTCTTGAAGCATTCAGAACTGTGGCAGGAACTGTGTCTTAACATTCCTTTCTGTACTCCTCCACAAGTACAACATGTACATTCCATTGCAGAATTTTCTTATAACTGAGACAAACAGTTGGGGAAGCTAAATGAGTTCTACATATCAGGAAATGCCAAGCTCAAGTGCAAGGCAGCCGAGCAGCCTCCTCTGCAAGTATCGGATGATTGTAGCTAGCAGGACTAATCAGTCCTGGCTCATTTTTGGAATTGTCTTTTCCTATTCCTGATGGTAAGAGAATCTAACAGATGACAGTCAAGGTAAGGTCAGGAGGAAAAGGACTCATTGTACGTGAATTTATTTGAACCACAGCCAGCCTTTCCTTCCCTTTTTTCTTTGTCTTAAAATAGGCAGTATCCAGTTCAGGAAGCAAATTAGAAGTTCTAACCTGACCAGTTCCTGTTCCTTTTCTTCAGAACCACCAGCAGCAGTGGAGGGCTAACCATCAGCAGCCTCCTCAAGGAAAAGGAGGGCTCCGAAGCAGCCAAGTTCACACTCGAGGAGCTCTGCCTCATCTGCAGCATCTTGAGCACAGCTGAATACTGTCTAGCCACCACCCAGCAGGTGAGCCAGGTGCCACACACCACCTCCTCTCCTGAACCATCCAGGCTGCAGAGCTGGAGGAGGATGATCCCAACAAGGCTGCACACTACTATGTGGGCAAACCAGTTGGCCTCCCAGAGAGGAAAACTCACTGTTCAGCCAGAAGACTGCCCAGGCAGCCATTTTACAGAGGGCTATTAAAAGGAAACTAGACAAGAAAGTATGACCAGTCTCCTCCCTATAGTTGTATAAGCCACCTAACGGGCATGACCTCTTAAAAGTAGGTCAGTAGCACTGTTTCTCTTGTGAGAAAAGCAGTAATAAACTTAGTGGTACCAGGACCCAGCCTTTGGTGGTGATGAGTCACTCATTTAATCCATTCTCAGCAAAGCACAGTCCTTTGGGCTTTTATATGTCTCCTGAAATTTTATAGTATTTTCAGTATGTTGAAACAAATAACTATTGTTTGAGGTGTTGACGTTCAGGAACTGTGAAGCAGGAAGGGGTGGGTGATGCCTCCCTCAATAGGAGCCCCTAAGTGGCAGAAGTTCAGCAAACTGATTTAGCAAAAGGAAGAGCCAGAGTAACTTTCCATGCAGCCTTAAGGCATGGGATTAGGAGTTCTTTTTCTCATTTGCTCTGGGATCCACCTCAGGCTAAAAGAAAGAGAGTGATTTGGGAGGGTTCTGCTGTCCCACCTCCTTGTATTTATTATTTACACATGTCTAGATCATAGAAAGACAGTCGTAAATGATATTTCAGACATTCCAGTTTCAAGCTCCTGTGGGCCAGGGCATGAATTCAGAAGTATTCCCACAAAGACTCCAACCATTTAGGGCCAGCCAGGCAGACAGAGGAAGCAGCATCACTGCTTGGGGCACTTTGGGTTACACAGGGAATGATCTGTAAAAGTTTGGTCTTGGAACTTGAGAGAGCAACCCATTTAGTGCCAGATAAGCCCAGGGCAGGACATCAGTATCTGAGAGAATCTTCAAAACAGAGGTCCCCAAGTCCTTTGGTAAACACTTTTAAGTATTTAGTGTGTGTGCAGAAAGAAAAATATACACAACACATATAGTATTTTTAGATAAATAGCCATAGTCCACAAAAAGGAATAATTAAAAAATTACTCTTAATCGTATCACATTCAAATAGTCATCTAAGCAATTTAGGTTATTTTTTTCCAATTGTTTTTTATGAACATAGTTTTTTATGCTTGTCTTAATTCATTTTATATCCTTTTATTATCATTTGTGTCTTAATAGTAACATTTCTCCTGTTACTAAAATGTCTTTTTTACTATCATCGTTTATGGCTATATAATCTTCCATTAAGAAATACTATTATTTGATAGTATTCCTGATAATTATTTATGCTGCTTCAAATATTTGCTATAAACAATTCTACAAAGAGCATCTTTCTGAACATAGTGTCTTAAATGTTTTACATTCTTTTATGTGCACACATACGTTTGTGTGTCTGTGTCTGTGTCTGTCTGTCTGTCTGTCTGTCTGGGTCTGTGTCTGTCAGTTTTGAACTCCACCTGAACTGTGCTTGAACTCTACGCCTGGATGCTGTCCCTGAGCTTTTTCACTTGAGGCCAGTGCTCTACCACTTTGAGCCACAGTATCACTTCCGATTTTCTGGAGGTTAATTGGAGATCTCACAGACTTTTCTTGCCCAGACTGGCTTCGAACCATAATCCTTAGATCTCAGTCTCCTGAGTAGCTAGAGTTACAACTCGGAGCCACCAGCTCCTGGCTATGTTATTCTCTTGAACAAATTCTTTGGCATTTTAAAAGTATTAGATCAGAAACCATTTTGATAATTCTTGATACATGTGGCAAATTTCTTTTTAATGTAGTGAACATTTTTTTTTACTCATTATAAAAGTAAACTCCTTCTTGGCCACCTCTACTGAAATTTGTACACACCATTTTTCATTAAAACAAAATAGAAATTCCTGGAGAAAGAACTAATTCCAGATGTGCAGGAGAAAGTATAGAGATGAAATTAGGACAAGTAATATAAAGAGCAAGAAAAATAACAAAAGACCATTAGTGTCATCTCCAAAGGACTCAGAGGGGACTGAATATGCCATCAAAAATAAGTCTTAACTCATAGTACATTCAAATATGGCCTATTTGGAAAATCCTGGGTTTGCAATACAAATACCTAAAGACAAGCTCATCCTGGACATAAGGTAGGCACTGATACAATGACAATGAGAGATATTTAAGGCCATAGATCTAAAGATGCAGTGAGGGCCATGAGAAGATAGAGGCATGACTGGAAGGTTACATCTAACTAGCCATGAGCACCACAGTTTGCCAGCAAACACCAAAATCTAGAAGAGAGGCCTCCTTGAGAATGTCTAGAAGAAATCAGCCCTGCTCTCAGCTGATTTTAAGCTTCTGGTTTCCACAATAAATGCCTGTTGTCTTTAAGCTACTAAGTTAATGATAATTTGTCATAACAGCCATAGGAAACTAATGTGGGAGCCAGCCTTCAAGAGCTCTACTGCCAAGAGATAGAACAAACCAACACCAGTTTACATCAGTTAGAATTTTAATAGCAAGGAATTGAAAACAACAAATGTGTTTAACTCAATTTGGTTATAATGATTGTATTAAAATTCATTTCTTGCATTTAAAGAGGTTAAGCACCATAGGTATGAATCAAAACAAGTAATTAAGAGAAAGCTTTTACCTGCCTTTCCTATCTGATCCACCAAATCATTGATAGTCATACCTGTACAGCAGAAGTTTAGGTAATAATGAAGAAGAAAAGGGAGATCAGTCTAATGGATAATGGATCTGGTCATTGAGCATCACTGGCTGCTGATATGAGAAAAAGGCTGAAGGTTTTAACACAGTACTTGCTTAGCATGTATAAGGACCTAAGTTCAAACCCCATCACCACCTCAAAAAAGAGTGAGGGAATAAAACTGTAAGTACACCGTACCACCATGAAACAGTTTTCTGGGTGTGTGTATGTGTGTGCTCAAGAGTGTGTTTGAATACCAGAACTGGGGGTTAACTCAGGGCCTAGGTGATCTCCCTTAGGTTTTTCACTCAAAGTTACCACTCTACCAGGTGAGCCACAACTCCACTTTGTAATTTTTGCTGATTAGTTGGAGATATGAGTTTCACAAACTTCCCTGCCCAGGCTAGAATGCCACTGGCATTCAGTTTGACTTTTGTCTTAAAACTTTTTTTCTCACTATATGTAGCTCACATCTCTGCCTCACAAGTGCTCGGATTACAGGCATGAATTACCAATCCCAACTGTATTTGGATCTTGATTCATAGTATTTTTGGTTTCTCTTTTTGTCGGTTGTGGGGCTTGAACTCAGGGCCTAGGCACTATCCCTGAGCCTCTTTGTGCACAAGGCAATCTCTTTATTACTGGAGCCACCGCACCACTTCCTGTTTTTGAGTGGTTAATTGGAGATAAGAGTCTTGCCCAGGGACTTTTCTGCCTGGGCTGGCTTCAAACCACAATCCTCAGATCTCAACCTTCTGAGTAGCTAGAATTACAGGTATGAGTTACCAATGCCTGGTGTTTCATAGTATTTTAAAATTGTAAGCAGTGAGGAAAATGTCAACTTTAAACAAGATAAGAAGTATTTGATGTTAAAAGAGTTGGTAACTTTTTAGGAATGAGACTTTTGTTTTTGAAATATCTAAAGAGGAAATGATAGACTGTCTAGGATTTGCTTGAGAACAAGTCAAAGGATGGAGAGACCAGTGAGAGTACAGTAAGCAAGACTGGCTATGTAAAGTTTCAGATATTATAGAGATATAAATAATAGATGAAACATCCCCATAATCTCACTCTTGGGGCAGCTACTCTGATGTATACTGGATAGTAGTATATCCTCCCAAACAATTTTTATGTATCTTTTTTTTGTTGTTGCTGTTGGTTGCAAGTCTTGAACTCTGGGCCAGGCACTGCCCCTGAGTTCTTCAGCTCAAGGCAAGCACTCTACCACTTTGAGCCACAGGGCCACTTCCAGTTTTCTGGTTAATTGGAGATAAGAGTCTCATGGACTTTCCTGCCTGGGCTCGCTTTGAACTGCAGCCTTTAGAACACAACATCCTGAGTAGCTAGGATTACAGGTGTGAGCCACCAGCACCCAAATTTTATGCATAAGAATAGGCCCATACCCTACATTATTACTGTACAATGAAGCAGCATTGTTTTGTCTGTAACTGAGTCATGGACATCTTTCCATGTCAGTGTTGTTTGTTTGTTTTTTTATCACTTGTACTGAGTATTCCATTTATTCTCCCATTCCTCAAAAGAAAAAAAAAGTCTTTCTTGGGTCTGGGGATGTGGCTTAGTGGTAGAGTGCTTGATTCCCCCAATACCACATAAACAGAAAAAGCCAGAAGTGGCACTCTGGCCTAAGTGGTAGAGTGCTAGCCTTGAGCAAAATAAGTTCAGTGAGGGGCCCTGGACTAGTGAGAAAAAAAATCTTTCTTTAGCACTTATTATTTCTCAGATACTATGACAGGTGTTAATAAACAGCAGTGAATAGACTGGACAAGTGTCTTTCCATCAGGAATCTTTAGAAATGATGGGAAGACAGATAATAAGTAGGTCATCACAGATTTAGCTTCTATTTCATGATATGTGTTAGAGAGGAAACAGATGCCAAGTGAGAAGCTTGGAGAGAGTGGGAGTGGGAATACTCCAAGGCAACCAGCTGGTTGGGAGGGGCGGCTCAGATATTTCAGGGGGAGGAAGTATGAATGTTGGGATAAAGGCCCTGAGGAAGAGAGACCCTAGTATGCAAGTGTCCTCAAAACTTCAGAGGCCAGTGTAACCAAACCCTAGCAGGCAGGACAGAAAGTAGTAAGATGGGGCCAGAGAGCTGGACAGAACCCAAGTCATTAGAAGTTTGGGGTTTATTTTCAGTATAATAGCAAAACAAGCCTTGTAAGCACAAGCCTCTGCCACAATCTGTTTCATTCTCCCCTCACTGAAACCTATGCAGAATGCATCCAGGTTTTCCATAATCTTAACCAACACTAGACTGTGAGCTTTTTGAGAACAGCATTCACTGAGTAATTCCATCTCTTGGTTAAATAGGCTGGCACAAGGTAATCTTCCAGGAAATATTGACTAAAATGATGAATGCTGTCAAGAATGTGTGCATGCCTCTGTACATTCTCTTTATATCATTGAACATTATTTCTAGATGTGAACTTCTAGATTAAAAATTTGTATATTTAAATTTTTACTTAAATACATTGCCTCCCACAAAGGTAACACCCATCTCTAAAGCACTTTTAAGTTGAACACAAAGCATACATTATCATTGGAGTATAAGTATGGCGGGTTAGGAGCACTAGATTAACCAAAACTCAGGGATGTCTTCAGATAGTCCCTGTCCTGGGCAACTGTATTTTCTCCAAGGCTCTAGGAGCATGTGAGGGTTTTGTTGGGATAGTTGTGTGGTTTGGTTTGATTCTTTCCAATACTAGACCTCAAGCTTTCACTTGATGTTTTCTTTTCAAGGCTGGTGCTCTATCACTTGTGCCACAGCTCTATTTTCAGCCTCTTGCTAACCAGTCTTGCAGGCAAGAGTCTTACTGACTTTTCTGCTCAAGCTGGCTTCAAACTGAGAACCTCAGATTCCAGCCTCATATATTTGTATCCCAGGCTACTGCAGGCTAATAAAAGTGAAGAGTGTTCTGTGGGTTTAGTCACTTGGTCTCCAACATGTTGATAAGGCATATAGCTTATCATAATGTTCAGTGAATCCTTTTTTTTTTTTTTTTTTTGGCTGCTGTCCCTGAGCTTCTTTTGCTTAAGATGAGTGCCACCACTTGAGCCACAACACCACTTCCAGCTTTTTTGAGTAGTTTATTAGAGATATGAGTCTCACGGAGTATCCTACACAGGCTGGCTTCAAATGGTGATCATCAGATACCAGCCTCTTGAGTAACTAGGATAACAGGCATGAACCACCAGTACCTGGCTTCAGTAAATCTTCTATGAAAGCTTCTGATTCAGCTTGGCAAGTAGTTCATGAGCCAGGGAGTATCTTCAAATTGGGACATTTTCAAAATTAATCCTATGAATTACCAGTGTATCAAGAGAGGTGTAGTACAGGGCTAAAGATTACATGTGCTTCTGAGGAAGTTTATTTCAGGCCCACTGCTTACTATCTCTGGTAGGCCTCTCCTAGTTTCTCATCTGTAAAGAGGGTTATCGTGGGCTGTCTAGAATTGTGAGAATTAACTGAGCCACACAAAATGTCTAGAGTTGTATCTGATTCATCAAACTTAGTAAATGTTAACTATTATTCTGAAACTCCTTTTGCTAATTATTAAACATTTTTCTGTTTCTCTTTTTTCTAACAGCTAGAAGAAAAACTCAAAGAAAAGGTTGACGTAAGTCTGATTGAACGAATCAATCTGACAGGAGAAATGGACACATTCAGCACGTATGTACCTAGCTGGTGTTTGCCCCAGGCCTGTTCTTTCTCTTTCATAGAGCAGCAAGTGTCAGGCTGTTGGCTTTAGTACCACAGAACCTAACAGGATTCTAGGATCTTCTTATTGGATTGGGATTGTTCTCGACTGGCACTAGAAGCAGCTGCCTCCCCTGCCTCTCCCTCAGTGCATTTCTTTTAGCTTACAGATTGTGGGGTGGGTCTTTATCATTACCCCATCATGCCCTGACCATCCCTACAGGAAGATCAAGTTCCAGGCCTTCTACCTGCTGTGTTTTAGAATAAAAAGCATAAATGGTTGGAGTTTAGCATGTACCATTGCATGTGTGCTTTAACTGAAATTCCAGGTTTTGCTGAAGGGATGGCTCAAGTGTAGAGCTTCTGCCTAACAGGTACAAGGCCCTGAGCTCAAGCCCCAGTACTGCAAAAGAAAAAAAAGAAAAACTTGAGCCGGGCGCCAGTGGCTCACGCCTGTAATCTCTACTTCCTAGCTACTCAGGAAGCTGAGAGCTGAGGATCGCAGTTCAAAGCCAACCTGGGCAGGAAAGACTGTGAAACTCTTATCTCCAATAAACCACCATAAAACCAGAAGTGTCAGTGTGGCTGAAGTGATAGAGCACTAGCCTTGACTGAAGAGTTCAGGGACAGTGCCCAGGCCCAGAGTTCAAGCCCTGTGACAGATGAAAAAAAGAAAAAGAAAAAACTTGAGCTTTTGGATGAAATGAATGTAAATTTACACAGAGACCTAAAACATCAGAAGGGTTGTGTTAGTCACTCCAACAATTTTTTTCCAACTATTTTTTGATTTGCAGTGTCATCTCCAGCAGTATCCAATTGTTGGTACAGGACCTAGATGCGGCTTGCGACCCTGCCCTAACAGCTATGAGCAAGGTATGGTTTAGGTCTGACTCTATACTAGATTTCTGACAATTGACAAAGATAGTTTTCCTTAGCCCTGGTCTGGCCTGTGGCTCAGTGTCATGGACACGGACAGCTGAGCGGACAATGGCAAGACCTCCTCTGATTTCCCTCAAAGCACTTACTTCATCTTGCTCCTTAGATCATTGCTTGTCCTTTAAGAATGAGACAGGAGGGACTGGGAATGTGGCTTAGTGGTAGAGTGCTTGCCTAGCATGCATGAAGCCCTGGGTTCAATTCCTCAGTACCACATAAACAGAAAAAGCCAGAAGTAGCTCAGTGGCTCAAATGGTAGCGCTCTAGCCTTGAACACAGAGAGGCTCAGGAACAGTACCCAGGTCCTGAGTTCAAGCCCCGGACTGGCAAAAAAAATAAAAAGAATGAGACAGCGAGCACATGTGTTTGGTGAGTCTAAAGGAGATGTGGTCTTTGATTAGGGTCTGACACATGCTAAAAATCTTCATGTGGTCTCACCAGAAGGGGTATTTCTGTTAGTGCTAAAGCAGTAATCTCTGACTCATGCTTCATTCTTGCTCACTGAGAGATTTTTTTCTGACTCTTTCTGAGTTCTGGTGCCAATATAAGACTATTTGATCAGCTTTTGGACTCTGGTTTTCTAATACCCTGTTGGCCTATCAGTCAGCCCACTCCTCCTTTGGCATCTACCACATGCTATCTCCCCTTGCTGTTTTTGGAATCTATGTGTCTGTGCCTTTTCTTTCTCCAGAAGAATGTACATTCCTGATGGGCATGCTGGTACATGTCTGTAATCCCAATTCTTGTTGGCGGAGGCAGGAAGATCATGAGTTCAAGGCCAGCCTGAGTCCTGTCTCAAAAATAAGAAAAAGAATGTGAATTTCTTAAGTGGATAGACCATGTCTTGTACTATGCTCTGTATCTTTTATTGTCTTGAATATTGAAGACACCCATGTTGCTTAAGTTGAAAATGATCTTTTTAATTTTTTTTTTTATTTCTAAGCCTAATTAACATGAAGCCACCCACTCTAGAACCTTAGAGCAGGCAGGCTAAGTGTGGCCCACTACCTGAATTTGTGAATAAAGTTTTATTGAAACACAGCCACATTCATTCATTTGCCTGCTTTCTATGGTTGTTTTTGTGTTATAACTATAGAACTGGGTTAATTCCAATGGGCAAAGCAAAAACATTTATTACCTGTTTCCTTATAGAAACAGTTGCTGGTACCAAGAATCATGGACTATTACAGCATTCTTATAAATTTTGGAGAAAGAATTTTTCTAGGGCATACTAGCTAGTAGTATAGGGCAGTGGAAAGGACCTGACTCAGATAGACCTAACTCTTCCAGGTTTTTTTTTTTTTTTGAGGTCGTGAGCAACTGACTTAACCTGTCCAAGCCCATTGCCTTCTTTGTATGTGAAATATGGCTGCCAACTCCCAGACTTGATGTAAGGATGTAACATGACAGGGCCTGGCTGGTACCAGTCACGTAATAAGTGCTCAGGAGTGTTAACACTTTCCCTCTTCTCAAGAGGAATAGCCAAGTTTAAGGATTCTGAATTTGGTTTTGGAGTAGACTATAACAGAAGTGGTATTAAAACCAAAGAATTTAGGCTTTGGAGTTTTAAGGAGTAGGCACACAGAATTGGCCCTTTCCATGATCAGAAACAGATAAGTATTCTCAGTGTTGCAGATTCTTGCTCAGCACACTCAGCAATGAGGCAGAGGCTGATGCAGTTTCTGCAAAGAACATGGCTGTGAGATTTTGCGCTGTAGGCTCTGATTGTCCCTGGCTGCTGGTGAGCATTCTCTGCACACTGAATGTGATCTGTTCCAGCTGCCATCTCTCCTGAACTGCCACACTTCAGCCTGGAATGCAGCTGCTGAAAGAATTTTCATTGACCAAAGGAAGAGTGCATTTTTTTCCCCAGTAAAATAACAGTTGGAGTGGGTTTAACACTCCAGGTGTTGCTTATACGAACTGTCAGTTCATTAGGTAGATTTCCCTCAAGCATTCACTACCCCATTGTCTATTTCTCCCCCAGACCCACACCAGCAAACATTAACCATACCTCCAGAATCTTTTGTTTATATCCTAGGAAAAACCACAGACTTGGGAACACAGCAGCTGGGAGATCATTACTTTTTGTCTGAGTCTTCTGGAGTTCTAGCAAAATGAAATCCATGTGATGAAAATAAACATGCCAAGTAGTCACAAATTGATTCAACATACACCCTCTGTTATTTGTGCCTGCATCCTGTTTCATGTAGTTTCTTCTAGGATTTTTAAAATGACTATTTCTGTGTCTCCTTCTCCTCATTTTCCTCCTCTTCTTCTTCCTCCTCCTACTCTCTCTCCCTCCCTCCCCTCTTTCTCCCTCTTTTTTATTTTCTGTGTCACTGGGTTTGACTTTGCCAGGCAGGAGCTCTACCACTTGAGCCACCTTGCCTGGCTTGATCCTATCACTTTTATTATTTGCTGAACAGTTCAGCTAGCATAGTGCTTGGAGTTGCAAGGCTGGGAAAGGCATAGACATTATTCTCAGGTGCTTGGATCCTAATGGTTGAGGGGCAAGATATGTAGAGGTGAGAGGGATGCCCAGATCACTGTAATACACGGTACAAAGAGATCAGTACTGTTTTAAAAGTACCAAGCTCTATATTCGAGACATGAGAGACAGAAGGTGATATAAGGTATGGTCCAGGAGCTTAAGGAATTTATAATTATTGAATATGTGATTAATAGACCATTCCAAACAGGGTGACAGTGTGTGCAAAGGGTTATGATGGTAGGAATTCCAACAGAATGCTTTGTATTTAGATAAAGCTACCCTCAAGGAGTGTGTACTCTTTGGGGAAGAAGAATCAAAATAACCAATAATATTAATGAATATGTTTTGTATTAGTGAGAAAAAGGTGGGTTGGGCTTGCCAAGATGTAATAGAGTTCTTTGATTCTGAACTGGATGCAGGAAGGTTCCTTCACAAGATGGACAGAGGTCACGTCATTTGTTCTTTCTTACCTTGTTAGCTCAGTGTTTGGTTCTGTTGTTGGGTTGGGGCTGGGGTAATACTGAAGGCTTGAACTCAGAGCCTAGGAGCTGTCCCTTTACTTTTTAGTTCAAGGCTAGCACTGTACCACTTCTGGATTGTTGGTGGTTAATTGGAGATAAGAGTCTCAACTACACTGGTTAGGAATCAGAGTCCTCAGATAGCTCAGCCTCCTGAGTACCTAGGATTGTAGGCATAAGCAATCAGCATCTGGCTCTTAGGTCAGTTTTTGCCCCTACTGTGCATATACCCTAGACTAGTCCAGCCTCTGAACTGTTGTGCCTGTTGAGTATGTATTTCCTTTTTTTGCCTTCCCCCCCCCTTTTTTTTTTAAATACTAGGGTTGGATTTGAACTTAGAGACTTGCTCTTGGTAGGCAGGTCCTCTACCAGTTACATTTCTTGCTCTCATTATTTTTTTTTAATAGGGTCTCACTTTTTGCCAAGACCAGCTTGGATCTCAGTGCACCTATTTATTCTTTCCATGTAGCTAGGATGACAGGCATTTATCACCACATCAAGCTTCTTTTTGTTGATTAAGATAGGGATCTCACTCACTCTTTGCCCCACCTGGACTTGCACCACAGTTCTGATTTCAGCCTCCTGAGTAACAAAGATTACAGGTGTAAGCCATGTCTGGCTTGTTTTTCCTCATCCTATTCTTTCTGCCTAGAATTCTCTTCCCACAGTTGTCTACCAACAAGCACATTCTTTTAAGGTTCAGTTCAAATATTTATTCCTTTTTAAAAACGGAGTTATAACTCAGTTTTTATAACACAATTCACTCCCTTTAGAGTGGACAGTTCAGTGGGTCACGCAGTCATTACCATCTAAGTCCAGAACATCTACATCATCCTAAAAAAGAAGCTCTATATTTATTAGCAATTACTCCCCCATCCCCCTTACAGCCATTAATCTACTTCCTTTTTTTTTTGTACCAGTCCTAGGTCTTGAACTCAGGGCCTGGACTGTGTCCCTGAGTCTCTCTGTGCTCAAGGCTAGTACTCTCCACTATACCACTTGAACCACAGTGCCACTTCCAGTTTTTTCTGTTTATGTGGTACTGAGGAATCGAACTCAGGGCTTCATGCATGCTAGGCAAGCACTCTACCACTAAGCCACATTCCTAGCCCCATTAATCTACTTTCTATCTCTTTAGATGTGTCAGTCCTAGACATTTCACATAAGTAGGTTCATACAGAACCAGGCACCAGTGGCTTATACCTGTTATCCCAGCTACTTGGGAGACTGATTTGGAGGATTGTGGTTTCGGAGCAACCCTGGGCAGAAAAGTCTATGAGACTGCATTCCAACAGGAGAGAAGCTTTCCTAGAACCTTGGTTCTCCCAATGTTTATCTCCTAAGTAGCTAAGATTCCTGAGTATCTGGGATTAACTGGCCGACTTCAGTACCCAACTTCAGCTTTTTTCTGCTCGGACACAGTGATGGTCCTACAAGGAAGAAAATGTGTTGAGCAACCTAAGTAAGTATTCTAGTCAGCTTTGTAATTTTCTCCAGAAAATTAATGAATTGCCCTTCTTATATATGTTTGTTTATGTGATTTTCTTCTCATTTTAATACCCAAAGCACGCAGCTTAGGGTAGCAAAGCCAGAAATAAAACTGAGCCTCCTGATTCTTGAGAAGAGAATTATCTGGCATGTGTGGGTGGGAATATGAAGAGTTTGTCTTTTAAATATAAATTCTGCAAATTCTTAGGAATTAGTATGTTCAATTATGGCCTTAAAAGCAGGATTTTAAAAATCTATGGACTCCTTAAAAGGAGCATTGGTCCCATGGTCCCCTCTCACTATGTCCTCTTTACTAAGGTCACTCACTAGATCAAAAGAATCTGAGTCTCTCGCCAAAATCAAACACACTTAGCTTTTTTCCCATTAATAGCAGTTTTAGAAAGGAAAAAAAAAGAAACTAAATAAATTAAATTTCCTTACAGTCTGGCATGTAATTTCTATTAGGTTTCAAGATGTGAACATGTACTAATTTAGGAAACTGCTTTACTATCCCCCAAAGACATTTTGAAATAGCTAGAACAGTCCTCAAATCTGTTCTCATTTTCCTCAGTCATTAAAATGCAGATCTATTTCAGAAGGCCACAGAACACCATGGATAAAAAAAATCTACACGTTTACTTTCCACTTCTAATCAGGACAAATTTTTCTATTTCCACAAATGAATATTTATTTTAAGTATTTTATTCACTTTTAACTTTATAATAAAATTACTTTATTATGAGATAGATGTCAGTGGCTCAGGCCTGTAGTCCTAACTATTCAGGAAGCTAGATTTGAGAATCTTGTTCAAAGCTAGCTCAAGCAGACAACTATGAGAGATTTTCCCCAATTAATCACCAAAAAAACAGAACTAGAGGCATGGTTCAAGTGGTAGAGCTCCAGCTATGAGAACAGAAAGAGCCAAGTGAGAGCACAAGACCCTGAACTCAAGCACATTGCCAGAAAGGCGGGGGAGAGGGAGGGAGGAAGAAGGAGAAAGAAGGAAGGGAAGGAAGGAAGGAAGGGAGAAAAAATTATTTATGTATATAAAATCACTTTTCCATTGGCCCAGTAGTGAATGCAACGGAGTATACACATACATACATATGTACATATCGTCCTAAACCCTTTGCTATTTCCTTCACTTTCTATTCTGGGTGATCTTGACCTTTCCTCTGAGACTCAGAAGCATGTATCCTCCAGCAAAGAGTTATAATGAGTCATTGCTTCCTCTTCCTCTCACCACCATCACCTTCCTGTATCATCTATAAATCTCATCCTCAGTCTAGACAGAGATTTTGCTGGTTCCAGTTCCCCACCTACTTTCAAGTTCATGTAAGGTGGTAAGCCTTCTTTTGGGAGATAACATAGTATTGTGGAAAGAACAAGGGCTTTGGAGTTAGACAACCAGTGTCTGGATCTGGTAACTGGCTGCTTATACCTTACCAGACAAGTCCCCCATTGTCTCGAGCCTCTCTCCCCATCTGTAAAGCAGGAGTTGTACTACAGCCTCTGCTATATCACCGTGAGCAGTAAGTTCATGTCACTACACAGTAGCTGGTAATAAAGTTTCCTTCCCCTCTGGTTCAGTGTTGGGCAGAAATTTGTTATCAAATAAAGCAAATGCTTGTTGTAGACGCCACAGGAACCAAGACAAGCATGAGAGAGTGCAGCAGTGAATATGTGAGCCTGCCTTTGACCCATGGTTCAGCAGCCTAAACCACAACACTAGACCCCAGAGTCTAGATGTCTGAGACCAACCATGCTCTGTATCACACTAATTCAGTAGTCTAAATTAGTAAGTAGGAGTTTCAATTTTTGATTGTGCAAAATTAGTTTCTCAGATTTCTTCCTAATCTTTATATTCCAATAGAAAACAAAACCCAGTTCTATAGTAAGCTAGCTGTGGAGCTAGATTCTCCCTTCAGTGGGTTAGTCAGAATTGTCTGCTACAGTGGATAGCTCTGGGAATCATTATTATCTCAGCCTTCCCTGGGAAGTGTCAACATGGACCACACACTTGACGCAGCAGAAGTAGAGCTGTGGGGATGCTCTGGACCCCATATTGTCTCTTGCAGCTAAATACAGGATCCTGGGGTACTGATGGTTATTATCTCCATTTCCTTGCCTGCTGTTTCTGTCAGCCCTGCATCTGAGGTATATATTTCTTCTGCCAACTGTTTCTTTTTGTTCATGTAGTACAGGTTGAATACTGTCTGGGAGTTGAATCCATTCCATCCCATATCCCCACAGTCAAAAAGCACAGAAGGAAACCCTTTACATGGCAGAGGAGTAACTTTTAAATACCAAATGCAAAGTTGACCTGGAATTGCTTATGTCTATTGGTATCATTGCATGATGCTTGTTCTTCCAGTGCGGACTGTTTGCTTCCTTTCTGAAAGAGACCTTTGTTTGATCACTGCATATTTCATTAGCTTCTCTTGAGAAGCAGGGCTGACCTTGAACTATCCCATTTAAATATTTTCCATGTTTTGTTTTGTTTTGTATTTTAACAAGTGTCTAGGAAGCAGCCTTGTATAGTGCTTGGGCTTCAGACAGACCTCGTTGTCCCAACTCTGTCATTTACCAGCTTTGTAAACTTGGGTATGTTACAATGAGTTTCCTCATTGACAAAATTGTTTTCAGGACTAAATGAGAAAATGTGTGCATAGTAAGTGAAATGATGTGTATGGGTGCCAGGAAAGCACTGTACATGTGGTAGGATCTAATACAGGTTTTGTGTTTTTGGTCTTTTTTTTTTTTTTAAATCATGACACTTAAATTCAGTACGTGGGTGCTGTCCCTGAGCTTTTCCATTGAGTGTTCTACCACTTTGAGCCATAGTTCCACTTTCAGTTTTCTAGTAGTTAATTGGAGATAAGAATTTCATGGGGCTGGGAAGGTGGCTCAGTGGCAGAGCACTTGCCTTGCATGCATGAGGCCCTGGGTTCGATTCCTCAGCACCACATAAGCAGAAAAAAAAATCCGGAAGTGACACTGTGGCTCAAGTGGTAGAGCACTAGCCTTGAGGTGAAGAGCTGAGGGACAGCGCCCAGGCCCAGAGTTCAGGCCCCACGACCAGACCCCTCCACCAAAAAAAAAAAAAGAGTTTCATGGATTTTCCTGCCTAGGCTAGCTTTGAACCATAATCCTCAGAGCTCAGCCTCCTGTGTAGCTAGGATTACAGGCATGAGCCACTGGTGCCCAGCTCTAGTACAAATTTTTAAACAATTCCCATTACCACCTAAACTCCAAGTCATCTAGATGGTTGACAGCACGCACCAGCCATCCAAAGCAATGTCTGGACAGAATCATGACTAACTATGTTTTGTACTTAAAAAAATAAAAGCAGGGCCGGGAAGATAGCTCAGTGGTAGAGTGATTGCCTTGTATGCATGAGGCCCTGGATTTGATTCCTGGGCTGAGGAAAAAGCAGAAAAAGCCAGAAGTGGCATTGTGGCTCAAGTGATAGAGCACTCACCTTGAGCTGAAGAGCTGAAGGACAGCATCCAGGCCCAGAGTTCAGGCACCATGACCAACAAAAAGTAAAAATAAAGAATAAGGGACAGGGGAGGGGGAGAAGGAGGAAATGTAGTTGAGGAGGTGGGAGGGAAGGGATGGTAGGGAAAAAACAAAGGAGGAGGCAACAATGCTTGATAAGAAATGTACTCATTACCTTGCTCATGTAACTGTAACCCCTCTGTACAATATTTTCACATTCAAAAAGTTATTATTAAAAAATAAAAAATAAAAGCAAACTGGGAGAACACTAGGGAAGGGATGACATTGTCCAAAAAGAAATGTACTTGTGCTGGGCACCAATGGCTTACACCTTTAATCCTAGCTACTCAAGGGGCTGAGATCTGAGGATCATGTTTGAAGCCAGCCGGGGCAGAAAAGGCTATGAGACTCTTATCTCCAATTAGCCACCAGAAAACCAGAAGTGGCACTGTGGCTCAAAGTAGTAGAGTGCTACCTTGAATAAAAAAACTCAGCAAGCCGGGGGCTGGTGGCTCACACCTGTAATCCTAGCTACTCAGGAGGCTGAGATCTGAGGATCGGTTCAAAGCCAGCCCAGGCAGGAAAGACCGTGAGACTCCTATCTCCAATAAACCACCAGAAAAACCGGAAGTGGCGCTGTAGCTCACGTGGTAGAGTGCTCGCCTTGAGCTGAAGAGCTGAGGGACAGCACCCAGGCCCAGAATTCCAGCCCCATGACCAACAACAACAACAAAAAAAAACTCAGCAAGAGCACCCAGGTCCTGAGTTCAAGCCCCATGACAAAACAAAGAAAAGAAAGGAGAGAGACAGAGAGAGGAATAAACGTATTCATTACTAGACACTTTAACCCTTCTGTACATCACCTTTATAATAACAGTAAAACATAAATAAGAGCAGAGGCTCATATGGTAGTGGTAACTCAGTTGGTAGAGCACTTGCCTGGCATATACAAGGCTCTGGGGTCTGTCCCTAGCACCACAAAAAAAAAAAAAGTAAAAAGAAAGTAAAAACAATTACTTTGTAATAATTTAAATCATTTTTTTCACTAAGCTGATTCAAATTCAGTATCATGAATCCACTTGTGCTTTGGATTTGATTCTAACTGGCTAAACTAGAATGTCTATCCAGTCTTAGCACATATATTCCACCATGAACATGCCTAGCTTGGCCAGTGGTTATCAAGAGGACTTGGGTGATGAACACACAACTCACCAGGAGGAACCTGAATAAAATGCATATCCTGGACTCTGTCTGGCTTCAGAGCTTCTTGGTAGCCAATGACAGAACATGTCACCGCTTTCCCTTACGTTCATCTTATATGAATGGAGAACTGTAATGTTTAAATAACTATAGGAACTGTTTTCAAAATCTTAGACAGTGCTGCCACTATGGAAAGCAATTGTCATTTCTGTGGACGAGTTTCATGTTTGTTAGATGTGAGGTTATGAAGCCCTGCCCAGCTAGCCATGTTTACCCAGAGCATTCTGTTCCAGGTCTTGCTGCAGAGCTGAGGAATGCAAGGTGAAGTGACTTACCACACCTGTCAGTTTGGGCCTCGCCCTATGAGCTCACTGAAAATCACCTAAGATGCTCATTGTTTGGAAGGGTCAGATCTTTAATCTGAGATGGAAAACCACCTCTCAAATAAGATAATGAGGAAAATCTAACACATAACCAAAGCAGTCAATATAAAGGCTATTCATATGAGAGCTTCAATTGTTTCTCTGTTATGTATTTGTTTTTTCTAAGTTAAAAACAATTACTTTTCCTGCCAGGAAAGGTGGTACATGCCAGTGTCCCAGCTACTCTGTAGGCAGAGATGAGAAAATCACTTAACACAGATGTTCAAGGTCATTCTAGGCAACATAGCAAGACCCCATCTCAATTTTTTTTTCTATTTTGCCTTTTCCTATCTGGACAGTATGTTGCTATATAGCCCAGACCAGTTTGAAACTCAGGATCCTCCTATCTTAGTCTCCCAAATGCTAGGTTTACAGATGTGTACCACCACCACACCTATCTCTAGAGCCTGGTTTTGAAACCTTGCACGAGACAATTTGTCTCTGGGCCTTGTTTCCCTACCTGTAAAATGAATGTGTTTGTCTATGTCTTGTGTTTATATATGCCTAAAGCTTTTAGAACTATCCTATCTGCTGACCTCAGAACAAAGCAGAGTCCTTTGCACTGTAATCACCATAAACAAAAGGAGTCTTTCCCCAGGAGTTCTATAAACCTAGTGTCTTTTTACCAAAGGCATTAAACATCAGAACTACTGACCTATGCTTTGAACAGTGCCTCTGGGTTACTTGACTTACCATCAAATATGCACCTTCCATGGGCTGGGAAGGTGGCTCAGTGGTAGAGCGCTTGCCTTGCATGCATGAGGCCCTGGGTTCGATTTCTCAGCACCACATAAGCAAAAATAAAAAAGCCGGAAGTGGTGCTGTGGCTCAAGTGGTAGAGCACTAGCCTTGCGCTGAAAAGCTGAGGGAAAGCACCCAGGCCCAGAGTTCAGGCCCCACAACTGGACCCCCCCAAAAAAGATGCACCTTCCTACCCTTGGCAGAATACTAGTGCCCTCTCCTTACCAGCTGGGACAGGCTGCAAGCCAGTGCTGCCTTGGCCCCCTTTGCATTCCCAAGAAGAAAGAGACACTATGGTTGCTTCTTTCTGTTGTCCAGAGTGTGTCCCCAATTCTCCTCAGAGTATAGCTTAAGCTATTTTTGGTTCATTGCCAAAGACCATATTAGTTCTGTTATGTTCTTCTCCCCATCCTCCCTCCTCTACAGTCCCTATGATGTTTCCTGTCTTGTCCCCTGTTGCCATTTGATCCACACTAGTGTTTGCCAGACATCTTACTTCCTTTCCTCAATTGAAGTCCCATCATAATCCCAAAGATTTTAGAACCATAACATTCTATGCAGACCTTCAAGAATGTTTTTATTAGCTGGGCACCAGTGACTCAAAGTGGTAGAGCACTAGCCTTGAGCAGAAAAGCTCAGGGATGGTTCCCAGATCCTGAGTTCAAGCCCCACAACCAACGGGGGGGGGAGGGGGAAAGGATGTCTTTATTGTGGAAAATATCAAATACATTCAAAATGAGAGAGAACAGACTAGTGAGCCCTGTGTACCTGTCACCCAACCTCTCCATCATATATACCCATCCTCTCCCTCCAATTCCAGATTATTTCAAAGTGAATGTCACATTATTTCTGAATATGATTCTTGAAAGAATCTCAAACATCTTCCAATTGACTTGAGAAAAAAGAAAGATGTTAAATAATTCTCTTCTAGGCTTTACTGCATTAGGCCAGTCCTCTCCAGTTTCTCAAACAACATGTGCTTGGACATAGTTGTTCCTCCCCTGATCTTCCATTTCTGTGAGTAGAGCCACTGCCAGAAGGATAGAACCTCATTCCTCTGCCTGTGAGGGTTCTATGGCAAATGGTAACTTAGACAGCAAAGGAAGTCTGTTGGGAGCATGTCAGGGACCAGTAGGTGCAGGAAAGATGGCTGAGTTCCACTCCACTGTCAAGGACAAGGTGTTTATTCGTAATCAGCCACCATGACGCTGAACAGGTAGTGCAGATTCCCTAAGATGAGCTAATTAGCAATTAACTAATTTTGCTGTCCAAATAACATGTGATAGTTTCCCTGTGAAGGGTCTCAGCCTGCTTATATCCTGACTATTTCAGATGCAGTGGCAGAATGTGGAGCACGTTGGTGACCAGAGCCCCTATGTCACCTCTGTCATTCTTCACATCAAGCAGAATGTCCCCATCATCCGTGACAACCTGGCTTCCACGCGGAAATACTTCACTCAGTTCTGCATTAAATTTGCAAAGTAAGTCCCAGTCTCATCACTGAGTTGTAGGATTTTTTCTTAAGAAACTTCATGTTTTAGAACAGTTGTAGTTTCACAGGATAATTTCATAACCCTCTGTTCCTTGGCATCCCCATCCTCACATCCAGACTCCTCCATATCAGCTTTCATGAAAGTTGTCTCTGCCTATGCTGGCACACTGTCACTGAAAACCTAGGACTTCTCTGAGGATTCCTTGCTGGTGTATCGCTGTGGGTTGGGCAGAGGGCTACAGTGGTATATCCACCATTACGGTATCATACTCAGTGGGTTACTTTAATGCTGTGATCACCACCCAACATGCTCACCATGCGTATGTTCTGCCCAATCAGTCCTCATTCTAGTCCCTGCAGGCCAATATTAATACTAATCTGTGCCAAAAAAGAAACCAGATGTGCTACTTAAAGTTGTATATGCAGTAGCAGCAGCACAAACACCAACCACCTAGACAAACAAAAATGAGTGGGGGAAATCCTTACACACACACACTCACTCACTATGGGACATAACCACCCATTGTCCAATTGAAGTAATTAAGATTAGTTTTTCAATAATCTGGCGTATGCATTTTATCTGACTAAATTATAAAGTGTGTGTGTGTGTGCATGTGTGTACCATCCTGGGGCAAGTCTAGCACTCTACCTGTTAAGCCACAGCCCACTTTATTGAAGTTTATTAGAGATAATGGAGATAAAAGTCTCATAGACTTTCCTGCCCAGCCTGGTTTCAAGAGTTCAGCCTTCTGAGTAGCTTTTTGTTGTTGTTATTGCTTCTGTTTTTTTGTTTTGTTTTTATCCTTTTTTTATGGTACAGGGGTTAGAGCTCAGGGCCTTATGCTTGCTAGTCAAGCATTCTACCACTTAAGCCATGCATGCCTCCAGTCCTTTGGGTTCTAGTTCTTTTTGAGAAATTTTTCTCGTTATTTTACCTGGTTGGCCTGGGCTACAGTCTTCCTGTTTATGCTTCCTGCCTTAGCTGGATAACAGGGGCATGCCAGAAGCCTAGCTTTTTGCTCTCAGAAACTTTTCACCCAGGCTTTCCCATCACTAAGGTGACAGGCATATATACCATGCCCAGCTATTGATTGAGATGGAATCTCACAAACTTTTTGCCTGGGTTGGCCTCAAATCATAATCCTCCTAAGTAGCTAGGATTACAGACATGAGCCACCAGCATTCATCTTAGATTATAATTTTTATTTTCCTGGATCTTGAACTCTGGGCCTGGGCACTGTCCCTGAGTTCTTCAGCTCAAGGCAAGCACTGTACCACTTGAGCCACAGAGCCACTTCTGGTTTTCTGGTGATTTATTGGAGATAAAGAGTCTCCTGGACTTTCCTGCCCAGGCTGGCTTTGACCCACCATCCTCAGATCTCAGCCTCCTGAGTAGCTAGGCTTACAGGTGTGAGCCACAGGCACCTAGCTATAAACTGTTTTTTTTAGATATTAGGATTTGAGCTCAGCACCTCACATTTGCTAGATAGGCACTTTACCATTTGAACCACACTGCAAGCCCAGATTATAAACATTCCAAGAGTAGGAATCCTTAGTTGTATTTCTTCTTCCTTCTTCAATACTTATTACTGTGGCTGCTAAATTTATCAACTTGTGGATGTCTGACTCCAGGGAAGATACTAGAAATTGGGAAGATCAAGTCAGGGAGCGCCATTGCCAAGGTAGATGGAGAGGCCTGAACTGCATGTCTTCCTGTTATGTCCTCGTGTGTGGCCATTTCTAGCTTGAGTTTTGAAGCAAGAAAATAGTTGGTCCTTTGCCAATCAGCATCTGGCCGCAGTACTGTTTCCCATGAGACCAGGCAATGATGAGGGCCAGGGTCTCCTATGACCAATTATCAAATATG
Organism: Dipodomys ordii; assembly: GCF_000151885.1. NCBI lineage: Eukaryota > Metazoa > Chordata > Mammalia > Rodentia > Heteromyidae > Dipodomys > Dipodomys ordii. The sequence goes on from NW_012267247.1 coordinate 6,472,505, forward strand.
CATTTTGGCAAACTTCTGGGAAGGCCTACAGGAAGGTCAGCCCTGTCCAAGCTACTGTATTTAGGCTGTTCTTATCCAGGTCCCAACTGATGATTCAGGACTCCAAGTTTCTGTCTTTTCCATATCTCTCCCAGTTTGTATTCAATTAGGGCTTTCCCTGTCAGACACAAATCCCTAAAGAATAACCCTAACAGTGGCTTGTAGAGTTAACTAGTTTCTACCTTGTCAAGAAAGGCTAGAGTTGGTTCCCCAAGGAGACATTCCTGTTTGCAGTGTAGCAGCTGGACCAGGACTTGACATTCCCTTCTCTCTCTAGGTGCTCATTAATGTACATTAAAAGCATTGCTGATAAATCACATTATGACACTCCCTATAACTACTGCTAGAAGTGTCTCTGTAAAAATTTACTGTGGCTAGAAATCTCCAATGGGGCCGCTCAGGGGTCTGATTGAGCTTATGTTGAAGTGAATAAGGAGTCCATTGATTACCTAGTGCAAGCATCACCTTACTTTTTCTCTCACAGCCCTTTAGTTTTATAACTAAGTTAACACTGAGTGGACTAGGAATAGGAGACCAATCTCACACACGTGGCCAGGTTCAGCCTCAGATCTAGAGAATATTTCTGTTTTAATCTGTGGTGCCCCTTCACCCTTGAAAAGCCCCAGCCTAACTCTAGAAACTTTAGAAGGACTGTGAGGGGACCCTTCCCAGCCAAGGGCAGTAACCACAACCTTGCTGATGGCCTGGAGAAGCCCTTGGCAACTTCCCATCACTTTGCTGAGATGTCTTCCCCCAAAGATGTGTCTGGTCCCAGGTTTCCCTCAACCCAGCCCCTGTGGTTCAGCGTACACAGCCAGTTCAGCCACAACCACAGCTTCTCCAGTGTGAAGTAACTTAGGTTATAAACATTGCACAGGGACTAGTCAAGAATTTAGCCTCACATTGCTTGTCTGGCTTTGGTTTTTAGCTCTGAGGAAACCCTTCCAAATAGTGCCTTGTTGGCACACCCTTCTGAGCAGTAGGCATGCCATTGGACCAGACCTCCCCAGTACAATTCCCTGCCTGGCTCATTTGCCTCCATTGGATGTCTGCATCCAAGACAGCCTTCCTGGTTAAACATCAAGGTCACCCCTGGTTGAAACAGCAATTTGTATCACATGACAGCCGATGCTTGTTCAGTAATGGAGATGATAAGACACATCTGTTACTGTTGATTGGGAGATAAAATGAGAAGTCACCTGTGAACTTCCTGCACTGATGCAGGAAGTACTGGTCTTGCACTACACTCAAACAGTAGTCATTACTGTAATCCTACCTACTCAGGAGGCTGAGATCTGAGGATCATGGTTTGAAGTCAGCTCAGGCAGGAAAGTCGATGAGACTCTTTATTGCTAATTAACCACTAAAAACCTGGAAGTAGAGGTGAGGCTCAAGTGGTAGAGTGCCAGCCTTGAGCAAAAAAGGTAAACAATAGCCCCCAGGCCCTGAGTGTTGGCATACAAACATACATATGCAAAAGTTGCTGCTACATTCCTTTTTTTTTTCTTTGCTGCTACATTCTTAGAACATTTATTATTTATTCAACACACATTCACAGGAGCTGTGTCCCATACTCAGGGCTGATTTGCCTCAGTTGTCACAATCCCTATCTTCATTTGCCTAAGTCAACTGTGAAGGGAAATAGGCATATACAAATAAGTATAATAAAATAGGTTAGACATTAGAGGCCTGAGGACTCTGAGAATATGGTGGAAGAAAGGCTCTGGCCGGGTGATGGTGGCTCACGCCTGTAATCCTAGCTACTCAGGAGGCTGAGATCTGAGGATCACGGTTCAAAGCCAGCCCGGGCAGGAGAGACTGTGAGACTCCTATCTCCAATAAACCACCAGAAAACCGGAAGTGGCGCTGTAGCTCACGTGGTAGAGCGCTAGCCTTGAGCTGAAGAGCTGAGGGACAGCGCCCAGGCCCAGAGTTCAAGCCCCACGACCGACAAAAAAAAAAAGAAAGGCTCTGGAGAAGGGCAAGGACAGAGGAATACATAACTACTGATCTCCAGGATGCTGGGAAAGGGCATTCCAGGCAGAGGGAACAGAGTAAGCCAAAGCCCAGAGGCATTGGCTACCTGTAGAACCAAGAAATCTGTGGCTTAACGAATAAGGAGCCAGGATTCAGCATGCTGAGGCTGAGAACAGAGTATTCAGATGAAGAGAGTAATAGCCACTGAAGTACTGTCTGTAGTCCAAGTGACCTGAGATGCTTTAGCAGGATATCATTGGAGCCCAGTATTTCAAGTTTGTTCTGGACCACCTAGGGAAACTCTGTTTTAGCAAATAAAATAAAGAAAGAAGAAAAGAAGATAGGAGGGAAGAAAGGAGGAGGAAAGAGAGAGGAAGATAATAAGATCTTATTTGCAGCCATTGAGGAGTTTTAATTAAGGAAAAAACTTGGTCAAGTTTGCTTTTGAAATTGCTAGAGAAATGAGGCCAAAGGCAGGAAGACCCCATAAGAAACAATTGAAATTTGTTCAAGTGATGGGCATGGCAGTAATCAGGAGGGAAAAATCTGAGAGCTCAAAGGAAGAACTGGAAACAAACTGGATGTTGGAATCCCCATTCCTGACTTGGTGACTTGTTTACTGAGCAAAATCTAGTCCTTGAGCTTGGAGGCCAGGATGAGCTGAGTCTAAGTGTTTGCTGTAGTTGAGGTTCTGGTGGCTCATTAAGATGTCCAGCTTGGAAGATCATGCCTATAATCCTAGCCACTTAAGAGTCTGAGAACTGAGGATCATAGTTCAAAGCCAGACAGAGAAGAAAAATTATTGAGACATTTATCTCCAAGTAACCACCAAAAAGCTGTAAGTGGAAGTTTAACTCAAGTAGCAAAGCTCCAGCCTTGAATAAAAAAAGGTAAGAGAGCCCTGAGTTCAAGACTCAGCATTGACGCACACATGCATACATACACACAGAAGTAAAAGAATAGTTCAGTGAGTCCTTAGCTATTCAAGTGAGTGCAAGCATGTAGGAAACAATGTGTAGAGGTTGAATAAGGAGGGGCAGGACTGGAGTCTGGGAGCTTCATCAGAGGAGTGAAGTGGGGTGGCAGCCAGACTCTATCCAAACCTTCAGGTCTTGCTCTGACACTACTCTTCCTCTGGGGGTTCTGGGTACTTCCTCATCAGCTCATTCCAGATCTTGCCTTGATTGTGGACTTTCTACATATGCTCAGCTTTCTGGATTCAGACTTTGCAGCTTTTTCTATAAAGCTCTTCTGACCTGCTACAGTCTCACTCTCCCTTTCTCTCAAATAGCCATCAGTCACCCTCCTGTCTAGGTTGCTATCTAGTTTTCAGCATATTTTTGGAAGAACTTATATTTTGTTTCTTTCTTTTTTTTTTTTTTTTTGGTTGATCATGGGGATTGAACTCTGGGCTTGGGCGCTGTCCCTCAGCTCTTCAGCTCAGGGTGAGTGCTCTACGGCTTGAGCCACAGCACCACTTCTGGTTTTCTAGTGGTTTATTGGATATAAGAGTCTCGTGGAAGCCCGGCACCGGTGGCTCACGCCTGTACTACTAGCTACTCAGGAGGCTGAGATCTGAGGATCATGGTTCAAAGCCAGCCTGGGTAGGAAAGTCCATGAGACTCTCATCTCCAGTAAACCACTAGAAAACCAGAAGTGGCACTGTGGCTCAAGCGGTAGAGCACTCGCCTTCAGGGGAAGAGCGCAGGGACAGTGCACAAGCCCACAGTTTAAGTCCCATGACCAACCTCCTAAAGTATAGGAAAATTTTTTCCCAGCCTCCCAAGATCATGTTTATCTAAATAAAACCACGGCTTTGGTTGGAAGGAAAGAGACAGCAGTAGATGCTGATGGGCAGCAATAGTATCTCCCTCTACTCAAAGTTTGTATGGGAAGGAGTAGAACCTTGAAAAGGTTTCTGCATGCTGGCTGCAGGTAGCTCATGCCTGGAATCTTAACTACTCAGAAGACTGCGATCAGAGGATCACAGTTTGAAGCCAGCCCTAGCAGGAAAATTCCAAGAGGCTGACAGTAGCTTGAGCATAAAAACTCAAGGACAGCATCCAGCGGGCGCGCGCACACACGTATCTTTACTGGAAAGAGTAAGCCTAATTCTTACCTGTGTTTCACACACACACACACACACACACACACACACGTACGTTTCTTTACTGGAAAGAGTAAGCCTCATTCTTACCTGTGTTTGTATCCACAGCTCCTTCATTCCCAAATTCATCACCCACCTCTTCAAGTGCAAGCCAATTAGCATGGTGGGAGCAGAGCAGGTGAGATGAACTTCACACTTTGCCTTACAGCTTTTGTCATTAGTCTAACCCCTGCACTATGACTACTGCTTCTTAATTCATTCACCCATCTATGTAAAATTATTTGTGGAACATCTGCTAGGAACCAAGTGTGGTTCTAGGTACAGTGTCTGCCCAGTGAACCAATTGGAAAAGGCCTTTCTTTTGCGACACTCCCATTTTGGTACGAAAAGATTGATACTATGTAAGTTGGCAGATGAGTTAGAAGACAATGTCAATCTCAGAGAAGTGTGCTAAAGAGTATAAAACAAGGGTACCTGAAAGTATCTTGGGGTTACTACTTGGGGTGTAATCATGAGGTGGTCAGGAAGGTTCTGTTGAGGCCTATAGAAAATGTTTCAAGTAGAGGAAGCAGCAAAAGCTCTGAGGTTTTGAATCCACAGAGGCCAAAGCAGAGACCCCTTTTGAGTCCAAGCAAAGAGAGGCTTAACTAAGAGGCTGATCCCAAGAAGCTCCTTTGATCATCTCCCCTCTGCCCTCTTCAATTCTGTGCTTGAAGACAACTCTTCTGCCAAGCATGGTGTTACACATTTGTAATCCCAGCACTTGGAAGGTAGAAGCAGAAGGATAGGGAGTTTGAGACCATTATGAGCTATATATATAGCAAGACACTGTCTCAAAACAACAACAAAAAAAACAACAACAGAGCCAGGCGCTGGTGGCTCACGCCTGTAATCCTAGCTACTCAGGAGGCTAAGATCTGAGGATCGCGGTTCAAAGCCAGCCTGGCAGGAAAGACCGTGAGACTCCTATTCCAATAAACCACTAGAAAACCGAAAGTAATGCTGTGGCTCAACGCCCAGGCCCAGAGTTCAAGCCCCACTTCCGACCAAAAAAAAAAAAAAACTAATACTTAGTTTATATCACATTGGCCCTGATGAGTTGAGTTCTGTGCTATAGCAAAGTTGCCTCTTTTCTGCTCCAACCTTTTTATACTAGCTGAAATTTGAGCATTTTAAGTTCAGGGAGCACTTTTACCTACTTCAAAAAGACAATACCCCTAATTCTTTCAAAACACCACTTAAATACAAACTATTCATGTGCGAATCAAAAATGCTGCTCATATTTGTTAAAATGACTCCTTTCTAGACCTCTCTTGTGAACACTTAGAAAATATGTAAGATGATTATATAGTTCAAGACATTTCCATAAATCCTTCTCTTCTAGCAAATGAAATGTTATACTAGGTTCAGCTGTGTCACAGTCCATTGGGCTGGTCCCAGGCCTACATCAGTAAGATGCTGAGTTAGTATATGTTGTGTGTAGTACGCTGTGGTCTCTCATGCAGAGAACCAGAACCAGATACATAACATGTGGGCATAGCAAGCTCTGGTAAATGTTACAGTGCAGTTTTCATCTGTTCTTGTTAGCAAACAGACCCCTGGTTTGTAAAAAAGGCACGGGCAGTGTGAAATTCAGGTTGTGGGCTTTAGAATCACAAAGGTTAAAGGTTGAATCCTGTGTTTGCACAAGTTACTTAATCTAGCAGCACTCCTGGCAAGACAATGGGCCAGGAATTGGTGGTGCTTACTTATAATCTCAGCAATTTCAAGTCCAAGGCCAACCTGGGCTATCTAACTAGAACCTGTCTCAAAAAAAAAAAAAAGAAAAGAAAAGAAAAGAAAGAATAAACTACAGTGCCATGTGGCCAGCCCTCATTTTAACCTTCCTAAGCCCAGGGACGTGACCTCATTTCTGTTTTCATTGCCCATTTTCCCTACTACGTCTTGCATATGCAGCCAACATAGAAGCATCTAGTCAGTGCTTGCCACTGTCTGCTTGCTGTTGGCTGTCTGGCTAACCAGCTTTAGCTGGGTCAAAAATGTTGTTTGGGAAAACTCCCTGGGAGGTTGCACAGATCCAGACACAGATCTCCCTGGGCCTGACTGCAGCAGTCTGTTCTGAAATCCTTGAGCCTCGCATGTCATAAGCGCAGAACTCATTCTCTCCATCAGAAGCAGCACACTAATGCCCCAGCATGCTGTCTCCGGTTTCCTAGCACATGTTTGCTGGGGATTCATTCTGTTCTTCTCTCTCACTGCTGTGTGTGAGCTGAGAGGACAGGGAGTGATTAAAATCTGTATCTGGGAGAAACTTTAGACTCCTCACTTACGTTTCTGTCTACAGACTTGATGATCCCCCTGGAACACAGGGCTGACTCACTGGGAACTCCTTGTGTTTTCATGAATTTGTAGTTTTGTCTCAGCCTTGCAAACTTATTCGTTGTCTAATAACCATGATGTTTTCCTTTTGTCACAAGAATCCCATTTCGTGTCTATTTTCCTCTGATGTTTCTCTTCTTTGAAGAATATTAGAATAATCAGCTCAGACTGAAAGCCAGGATCTGCAGAACAATCTCAGATTGTTTTTATGATGTGGGTGAAAAACCTATCTGCTCGAACTGGAGATTTATTTCACAGGCTCCAGGCAAAGACAAGTGGATAAAGGGGAGGTGGGACTCCACAGGCTCATCCTGGGGTGTCTCAATGTAGTTCTTCAGGGATGCCACATGAAGTTCAGGTTCACTGAACAAAGACTTGCTGTGAGCATCTGGGCTCGGAAACCCAAACCAACATGTAGCTGGAGACCTGTTCACTTAGGTAAGAAGTGAACACAGAGATGTACATGAGCTAAGGAGATTCTCCCTCAAGTCAAGGAATAGCTATAATCTAAACTTTAAAAGAAGCTGTGAAAGTCAAGGCTATGGGCTAGCCTCCTTTGAGCTGTGTCTGCTATGCCACAAGGTGCTACATCCTAAACTGAAGCCACGCCTCAATGCTGATCCCAAAGATGGCAATGGAGGCTCTTTTCTGTTCTTCATTCTTGTCCTGATGATGACATAAAGTGAGGTATTTATCTTTGGGGCCCCAAAGGCCTCTTCAGCAATTACAAGGGCTCATGGATAAACTACTCCAATATTCATAATGCTTCTGGCTAATTTGTGATTTATTTTTTTCAGAGAACCTTGTAGGGTTTACAAGGTCATTAATTAGTCTTATGACTCCCTGTATTTGAGCATACAGCTCAAATGGCATTCACTCACTCACACTTACAATAGAGAAAGAAGCACAGTGTGGTATAGAGAAAGGAGACCTGGGGTCCATTCCTCTCTGCTGTCAGTGGTCCTTGTCAGCTGCCTCCCTGCTTTGGGCTCAGGTACCTCCTTTGTAAATCAAAGTCCTGAATCAGGAGCTCTCAAAAGCTCCTTCAAGTCTGTCATATTGTAGAGTCTAAAATACTTTGGAATATCAGCTCCAGACTTTCTTTTTTTTTTGCTAGTCCTAGGGCTTGAACTCCAGGCCTGGAAGCTGTCCCTGGGCTCCTTTTTGCTCAAGGTCAGCACTCTACCACCTGAGCCACACCTCTACTTCTGGCTTTCTCTGTGATTGATTGGAAGTAAGAATCTCATGGACTTCCCTGCCTGGGCTGGCTTCGAACCATGATCCTCAGATCTCAGCCTCCTAAGTAGCTTAGCTAGGCATGAGCCACTGGCACCAGAAGCTCCAGGCACTTTTATCTTTCCAAACCAAACCTCACTACCTTCAACGCACCTCCTCCCTGCAGCCCCTAACAGTTATACTTTACTTTCTGTCTCTCTGAATGTGACTGCTCTAGGTACCTTATATGTGTGGAATCAGACAGTATTTGTCATTTCCACATGGTTCAAATCCGAAATACTGAAAACAGGCGAATGGGAGGGGAGAGAATTGTGCCTTTTGGTGTACAGGGAGTGAATACAGCCAGGTTTCTTAGTGCTTATACTGCCAGCACTTTAGGCCAGAGATTCCATTGTTGTGGAGCACATTAGGCTGTGTGTGTTACTCCTCCCCACTAGATGGCAGGGACACTGGAATGCCAGGTATAATTACCAAGGATGTCTCCAGGCATCGCCAGATGTTTCTGGGAGTGGAGGTGGGAAGCAAAACCACCCCAATTTGAACCCTTCTGGATTCAAGACAGATGACATGAAAGTGACAGGATTGTTTTAGTTGTTGAGCTGAGTCCTGGGTGCTTAAGGGCTCCTGAGACCAGTCTGTTTAGTTCACATATGTTTAAAATTCCCCATAACAAGGCTTTAAAAAGTGTTCTTCCCCCACATATACCAACTCATGTGTAATCCAAAGGAAGATTTTACTTGGGGAATTGATACACAATTCCATACTTCCTGGAATTAAACTAGTTCCTTTCCAGATTTTTTTTTCCAGTACTGTGGATCAAACCCAAGGCCCTGCATATGCTTGCAAGCAATTCCTCCACCCCCTGCTTCCAGATTTTCTGATTGCAGAAGAACTGAGCTTCCTCCCTCCTCTCTTAGGCATGTATGCTCCTGCTCAGGAAGTAGAGCCTCTGCCTTTGACACTTTTTTTTTCCTAAATAGTCTTTTGAAGGTTTTACCTACCCACGCTCTCTAGTTCCTCCTCTTTTTATTAAGCTCTGGCCCATCTTGACATCTATGAAGCCATCCTTCCCACTGTGAGCTACAGCCTCTCCTATCACTCAGTTAAGAGTCCTCACTTTGTGCCATACAAATGTAGGAAGTAGCCCCAACCATACCCCACGGGGCACAGCCGAGGAAATGAAGGGACCCGCCAGCACTAAACAAGCATGTGAAATAAATGAACCAAGTAATAGAAAAGATTACCATAAGCATCATGTTTAGGGGCTAGCCATACTATTATCTACAGATTACAAATATGACTAGAGTGTCTGCTATCACTGTTTCTATCCTACATTGCCCTTGAACTCCTACTGAGGGCAGCAAAAGCAAAAATAAAAAAATTTTAAAGAAAATTATACAGATTATAAAGAGAAAAAAACTGTGATTTTTCAGAAAATGTGATTGTGAATAAAAATATCTAACAAAAGCTCCAATTGGGTACCTGTGGCTCATGCCCATAATCCTAACTACTCAGGAGGCTGACATCTGAAGATCATGATTCAAAGCCCAGGCAGGAAAGCCCTGAGACCCTATCTCCAATGAACCACCAAAAAGCCAGAAATAGGGCTGTGGTTCAAATGGTAGAGCATGAGCCTTGAGCAAAAAAGTTAAGGGACAGCACCCAGGATCTGAGTTGAAGTCCCGGAACCAGCACAAAATAAAAAACAGAGCTGGATGCCTACCTAAGCCATGTCTGGTAGTATTTCGCCAACCTGGTATGCATGAGGCCCTGAGTTCAAACCCTTAGTACCTCTCCCCCCAAAAAATAATAACTAAGGCAAAAAGGGCTGGAGGCATTGCTCAAGCAGTAAAGAGTCTGTCTAGTATGTACAAAGCCCTTAGTTCAAACCTCAGTACCACAAAAAAATAAGGAATTATGAGCACTAAAAGACCTGTACAGGAACGTTCAGAGCATGTTTATGAGCAAACCAATGTTTATGAGTAAACCAATATACAGAGATTGAGGGCAATGGAGTGGTGACCTTTGTTGAAAGAAGAGGAGAATATAACCCAGAAGAGATCACAAGGAGTCTTCAAGGAAGCCAGAGATGTCCTGTGCCTTCCTTCAGTCAGAACATGAGCATACATAAAAGGTTATTGAACTGTATGCTGGGGATTCATGTACTTTAATGTGTACAAGTCAAACCTAATTTTTCCCCCAGTACTGAGGATTCCCCAGATAGCCATAAACTCTGATCCCACCTTCACTTCCTGAGTAGCTGGGATTATAGGCATACACTATCACACCTAATTTTTTTTAAAGGCAGGAAGGGGGCTGGGAATGTAACTCAATAGTAGAGCTCTGGGCTAGAATGCCAGAGACCCTGAGTTTAATCTCCAAGTATCCCAAATAAGAAACAAAAAGAGGAAAGATAAGAAACTGGGCATATCTTGACCTTGGTCCATCCTTTCTTCAAATCTCACTATCTCCCTGTGCTGCCAGACTAAAGAACTCCGTGTGTGTGTGTGTGTGTGTGTGTGTTGGTTTTTTGGAGGGTTTTTTTCCCCTTTGCTTTCTCTTGTCTATTCAAGATGTTTCATTTCTGCTTGTAGCGTGGTGACCTCCCCAAAATTGCAGGAGGTTCTTTAAGAAGTAAGGGTCTCATGGAGCTGGGATGGTGGCTCAGTGGTAGAGCGCTTGCCTTGCATGCATGAGGCCCTGGGTTCGATTCCTCAGCACCACATAAGCAAAAAGAAAAAAGCCGGAAGTGGCACTGTGGCTCAAGTGGTAGAGTGCTAGCCTTGAGCTGAAGAGCTGAGGGGACAGCGCCCAGGCCCAGAGTTCAGGCCCCACGACCGGACCCAAAAAAAAAAGAAGTAAGGGTCTCAGCATGGTAGTCACATGCCTGTAATCCTTTCAAAGGTATCCACTGCTGGGTGATGAACTTTCATAGGTACAGCTTATTAGTTAACCTTTAGCCCAACAGCAATGTAAGCCAGCCAACACTATCCCAAAATTTATCTCCTAAGTGCAAACAAATTTGGTCATTGCCACCTCTTTCCAGTGTCCCCTGCCTTAAAGAAATGAACAGCGGTTTTCAAAGGTGAAAGCCAGCAGATTTTCAAGATACATGGGACCTTTTTTTTTACTTCCTCAGACAGCTGCTCTGTCTCTCCTAGTTCCTTCTTTCCTTCCTCCCTCCCTCTTTCCCTCCTTCCCTCCTTCCTTCCTTCCTTCCTTCCTTCCTTCCTTCCTTCCTTCCTTCCTTCCTTCCTTCCGTGTGTGTGTGTGCTGGTACTAGGGCTTGAACTCACAGCCTGAGTACTTTTCCTTAGCTCTTGTGCTCAAGGCCAGCACTCTACCACTTGAACCACAGCTCCATTTCTAGCTTTTATAAAGTTATAGTTAATTAAATAAGTCTTGACTGACTTCCAACTGCAATCATCAGATCGTATCTTCCTAGAATTACAGCTGTAAGCCACAGGTGCCCAGCTTCATACTTTCCTTTTTAATTAGAACATATTTGGTATTGTGTATTAATATTTCCTGGAATTATTTGCTTTATTTACTTCAGTTGTAACTATTATCTGTACTGCTTGTTACCAGCTAGCCATGTTAGGGAGATAAATCTTGTGTTGAAGAAGCCAAAATAATAAACTCTAATTGCTAAGTGAAAAAAATTAGCATACATTAGTTGTACAAGCGGAGTTTCATTGTGACATTCTCACATATGGACAAATTGTATTTCAGTCACTCTCTCCTTCCATCTACTACACCTTCTTAAAACAATTTCATTGTTCTATTTTCATAATTGCCAGTAAACTGCTTTGACCATACTCACATTCACTCACCATGTTAGCCCACCCCCTTGATAACCCATCTCCCTCAACAGAGTCAGTTTAAGGCCAGGTCCTGGTGGCTTACGCCTGTAATCCTAGCTACTCAGGGGGCTGAGATTAAGGATCACGGTTCAAAGCCAGCCCTGGAAGGAAAGTTTGTAAGACTCTATCTCTGGGCTGGGAAGGTGGCTCAGTGGTAGAGCGCTTGTCTTGCATGCCTGAGGCCCTGGGTTCGATTCCTCAGCACCACATAAGCAAAAAGAAAAAAGCCGGGAGTGGTGCTGTGGCTCAAAGTGGTAGAGAGCTAGCCTTGAGCTGAAGAGCTGAGGGACAGCACCCAGGCCCAGAGTTCAGGCCCCACGACCGGACCCAAAAAAAAAAAAAAAGAAAAGACTCTATCTCTAATTAACTAGAACAAAAGCTGGAAGTGGAGCTGTGTCTCAAGTGGTAGAGCTCTAGCCTTGAGCAAAAGAACTCCGGGATATTGCCCAGGCCCTGACTTTAAAGCCTCAGGATCGGCACAGGAAAAACAAAAAACAAAGTTTGTTTTCTGTTGCTCATTTGTTCCCATCTTTTCTGACTGCATTGCTTTTCTAAAATTCTGAGACAGAGGTTTTCATCTCTTCAGCTGTCTGGTGGGCAGATTTTTATTGTGACTGGCCAGGGAATGAAAGTGTTATATCTCCCAAAGACACAGAACACTGGAGAATTATGTATGGTTCATTCAGAATTCCTCCTGTTACTTAAAACTATACAATTATTTATGCATATAATATATCTCTGAGAAGTAGAAAATGCTGAAAATGTAGGAAGTACTTTAAGACATATGTATTCCCATATGTTTTAAAACATAATCATTGGATTTTTTTTCTACCAACAAATGAATGCTAAAACATGGCTTTGATTTTGACAAGGATCTTAAAATTTGCCACATGGAAGACAAAATTGAATCCTTGCCAAGACTCAAAAGGCATGCTTTTTAAAAAAGAAAAAGCAAAAGTATTTCCAGTTAATAGTAATACAGAAAATAATGTAAAGAACACCAGCACCAGCACTCAGCTCAGTAAAATCTGTGACATGTTCCCACGTTTGCTTTAGATCTTCTTTACATAAAGTAAACAGTTACAGTAATTACGGAAGCCCTTGTAGATCCCATTCTTCTCTCTTTGAGCCTGGAGGTAAACACTATTCTGATTTTGATTTTTACATTCCCATATGTGTTTGGCATTTTATATGTATATGTATTCCCAAATGATACATGGTTGTGTTTGCTTATTTCTAAGCTCTATATAAATCGTACTGTACGTATCATTTCCTCTCTTGCATTTTTCGCTCATTGAATGCCTTTTGAGATTTACTCATGTTGATATGTGTCATTTGTGTTCACTCATTTTAGCTCCAGTCTCCTTTTCCATTGCATAAATATGCCAACATTTGTTTATTCATTCTATTTTTATGGACTCTTAGGTTGTTTCCAATCTTTTGCTTTTGCAAACTGTGGATTCAGGGATCATTTTTACATGGGTGTTAGGGTTTGAATATGAAATGTCCCCCACAGGCTTCTGTGTTAACATTAGGACCCAGCTGGTGGCGCTATTTGGGGATGTAGATACAGTTGGAGGGAGTAGGTCACTGCGGACTTGTCCTGCCCTGGCCCTTTTGGTGTCCTCTCTGCTTCCTGTGGCAGGGAAGTGAAGAAGCTCCTGGGCCTCAAGTTTGTTCCATTTGTTCTGCATATACACACGGGCCAAGCATTCTGAAACTGATCCAAGATAATCCTGTGTTCTTGCTGTTGTTTTGTTTCGTTGTGCCAGTACCAGGGCTTGAACTCAGGGACTTGTGCTCTTCCTTGGCTCTCTTGCTCAAGACTTGTACTCTACTACTTGAGTCATAGCTCCACTTAACAGCTTTTTGGGTGGTTAATTGGAGATGAAAATCTCATGGACTTTCCTGTCTAGACTGGCTTTGAGCCCCAGCCCTCAGATCTCAGTCCCCTGAATAGCTAGAATTACAGTTGTGATCCCAGCACCCAGAAAGGAGATTTTATACATATACACACACACACACACACACACACACACGTATATATAATTTTGTGTGTGTACATGTATACATGCACACACATGTTCTAGAGCTTGCACTCAAGAGTCTCACACTCTTACTTGGCTTTTTCGCTCAAGGCTAGATTCTACCACTTGAGTCACATCTCCACTTCCTATTGAAGAATTTTCACGTCTAGAAATCTAGAAAGATTTAAAGTGCACTGACACTTTGCTGGCCTGCATTTTAGTGACTTGCAGAGTGTAGACCTTTGATTCAAAGTCATAGTTCTGCCTGAAATTACTCTGTCCTTAGGGTAGCCTTCTTACCTTTTGGGGGGAGTATTATTTATGAGTTACTCTGAATAAACCATTAGTATCCTTCCTAAATCTTTATATGATTGTGAAAATTATAATCACATTGACCATTAAGTTACTAGATGCTCTCATTATGTAATCTTTAGTCATTCCACTCTCCAAAGCAAAGCACAGGGAAAAGCAGAGTATGCCCAAGATTTTTATCCTCCTACTTGCCCAGTTATGGAAGGCTTTCCATGAGGAGCAAGCAGTGGCAAGTATAGCACCTTGTTCTAAAGGGCATTGTAATTCCATTTTCCCACATTATCCTCTGCCTTCAGAATAGCCTTTATTTTCTTGTTTGTTTGTTCATTGTGCATAAATTGTGGGCTAGAGGATGGAGCCTAGGGCCTCAGGTGTGCTGGGCAACACTCTCCCAGTAAGCCACTCTTTAGCCAGCCATTTCTGTACCCTCTAGTCACCAGGAACAACAGGACAGTGATAGCAGCAAGAGGAAGAAGCCTCCTAAACTTCTAAGCCACAACCGCCCAAGGTCATTTGACTCCCCACCTAACCTGGCCATCTTCTGAGATAAGTAGAACAAATTGTTAAAGCTCTAGAATGTTGAAGCCATCCTTTATCAAGTGGGAACAATAAATCCCTTCATCTGGGTAGGACTTCTTGAAACGAGATGTGATAAATCATCCCTAGCAATTGGTGGTCCAAGGAACGTTGATATCTTTCTACATAACTGGCATCTAAGATAACTGGAACAAACAGCTTTTCAAAGCCATGTCTTAGTATTGTTGCCAAGATACACTTAAATTTTGTTAGATTTCTCATCTCTTCATGAGCATCCAGAAACATAAAAAAAATACAGCAATAATGAGTTAATCAGTTTTTACCTAGTAAGTAGGTAAGGTCTTTGTAACAGTTTTCAAGGCTGAGGGCCCATTCTGCATTTCTGGCAAGTCTGTAAATAGGTAATATTCCATTTGGAAAGAGGTTTGGATAGATATAACAGGAACTTCAAAATGTCCTTATGGTTAGGCTGTCCCATAACGCCTAGATTATATGTAGAAGGCTGAAGCACAACATTTGTTAATAATAACAAAAATCTAGGTGCAAGTTAAATAGGAGAATAATTTAAAATCTGAAATTTATGCACTCACCATAGGCTATTAAAAATCATAATATTCTTAAGACTGCCAAATGCAAAAACTTTACAGTAAATGGACAAACAAGGCCATAAAACTATACACACACAGTATGACTGATTTAGTTTTTTAATACTCATATAGTGACCAGCAGCAATGGAGCTGTGCTTTCTTAATGCTATTTTTCTTGAGCACTGAGAATTAAAAAATTTTTCTTTTATAGTTTTGTTTATTTTTCAAGTTTTCTGCAATGAGAGTATACAGGTAATGGATAGTCTGGAAAATTTGATTCATCTGCATGGATCCACCAGGTGGTGTGTCTTGTGAGGTGGCTCTAACCCTCTGCTTTGCCCCCCAGCTGCTGCTGGACACCCACTCCCTGAAGATGGTCCTGCTCGACCTCCCATCCATTGGTTCACAGGTGGTGAGGAAGGCACCTGCCAGTTACACCAAAATTGTGGTGAAAGGCATGACCCGGGCTGAGATGATCCTCAAGGTAATGGGTTTGTCTTCCTTGTTATTCTGCTGCTCTTGTGCTGGCTCCCTTACTCCAGGGAGTGTAGGCTTTCAAAGCTCAGGGTTGGGCCTATCCCTCCAGTCCCAGAGAATTTTCCACATTCTTTGGTCAGACTGAAGTTTGGCCTTATCAGATGTTATTCAAAGTCAGTGGACTTGGGAGAAAGTAATTCTTCCTGACAAATGAATCCTTTGTTGTCATGGGATTCTCTTGTAATAAGATTTAGCCAAGGCTAGGAATTAGGTGGCGTTGTCACAGTGAATCAGTGTAGAGTCAGAGATCCCTTTCCTTCTCAGCAGGGCTTTTGGGCCCAGCTGCCACATACTCCTTCCGTGTAAGCCTTTTTGGCTGTTCATGCTTTGCACCTTTAAATGAACTTCTGACAGATGTTGTAGTAACTGAATCTAATTGGTAAATGGGTTTTTAAAGCCTCATTTGATAAAAGACTGTGCTTAAAGTACTAATGTCAAAAGTGTCTGCAGCCTGGAGCATCTGCCTCTGCCTGCCACCTGTGCTTGGTGGGTCAAGAGGGGGGGCTAGAGAGCACATGTTACTTTCCTGTTATGGTCTGACTGAGTCCCACCTTCAGGCTCTGACACTGTGGCCGCTGCTGTCCATTTCACAAACAAAATGACTCTAAGGACCACAGGAGTAAAATATAGCAAGGGCACAGATGCTGCAGGACCACAGCCAGGCATGGATTCTGCACAGACCTGAGCTGTGGCCTGAAGGAATGGAAGCAGCACCCAGGAGAGACCATACAGTCCTGCAGGGGACTCTGAGGGAAACTACTTTTAGAACTTTGGTACATTCTCAGGAACCCAAAACAAGTCAGTCCTTGAGGAGAGAAAGTCATATACCACAATCCAAAATGGAAGTGAGTCTGAAGACAGCAATGCATCAGTTTGTGTACTAGTAGATGGTTGAGCTCCACAGTGTAGATCTCCAAAAGAGCGAGGCAGCTTTGGAAGCTCTGATTTTGAAAATAGCCATTGAGGGCTGGGAAGGTGGCTCAGTGGTAGAGCGCTTGCCTTGCATGCATGAGGCCCTGGGTTCGATTCCTCAGCACCACATAAGCAAAAAGAAAAAAAAAAAGGGTAGTTTTTGTGCCGGGCACTGGTGGCTCACACCTGTAATCCTAGCTACTCAGGAGGCTGAGATCTGAGGATCACGGTTCAAAGCCAGCCTGAGCAGGAGAGACCGTGAGACTCCTATCTCCAATAAACCACCAGAAAACCGGAAGTGGCGCTGTAGCTCAAGTGGTAGAGCACTCGCCTTGAGCTGAAGAGCTGAGGGACAGTGCCCAGGCCCAGAGTTCAAGCCCCACGACCGACCAAAAAAAAATTAGCCATTGACATCAGTTGCTTTTACTTCCCATCTTTCAGGAGTAAACAAAAAGAGCATGCACCCCTAAAAGGATCCTAGCAGTAGACTGTGTGTCCCAAATGTCCTGTACAGGCTCACTGAATGAATTAGAATTCTCAGAGGGACCCAGGAATCTATGCATCCAAAAACAGTCTAGGATAGTTGTGCTGGGACTCTGTGCCTATAATTCCAGCCTTTGGGGTATGGAGGCAGAAGGATCTCAAATTCCAAGCCAAGCCTGAGCTATCCAGTGAGACCCTATCATAATTAAGTAAGTGAATAAATAAACATCAATCCAGATGATGTTTATGATTCAGCAGACCTTAGAAATTAGAGCAATTAGAATTGCTCTAATCAAGTCTGAAGCTGAAATAGCCCATGGAGACATTTCTGGGTTTGGGATTGCTGCTGGTTCAGATCCTCTGTTCAGAATTTGTCCCTCTCATGTCCCCTCTCTTGATAGGTGGTAATGGCCCCTCATGAACCGTTGGTGGTATTCGTTGACAACTACATCAAACTCCTTACAGACTGCAACACAGAAACCTTCCAGAAGATACTGGACATGAAGGTGAGCTCTGGATTGCATTCTTCCTTCTAATACTGTCTCAAAATAAGAGGTCGCCACCCACCCCCAACAGGATTCCAAGAAGCCTTTCCAGAAGATGAATCCTGGCCACGTGAGCTACAGGATCCTGAGCACCTCCCTGCCCGGTGGCAAGCCTCTGCTCTGGACAGGGTTGGGGAGAAAAACCAGCAGAGTTATCCTCTATCTATACCTGTCCGTCCTTTCCTACCTCCAGCTGCATCTGGTGTTTCTTTC
The DNA here is from genome assembly GCF_000151885.1 of Dipodomys ordii. Classification (NCBI taxonomy): domain Eukaryota; kingdom Metazoa; phylum Chordata; class Mammalia; order Rodentia; family Heteromyidae; genus Dipodomys; species Dipodomys ordii. The sequence goes on from NW_012267247.1 coordinate 6,490,259, forward strand.
CAGACCACAACCAAGGGCCACTAATTCCCTGGAGGGAAGCTGTAGTCCTCTCAGCCTGGAGGAATTGTGCTGGTTGACAGCTGGCTAACTACAGGCCCAGAGGCGCACTTTGTTCTGACCGCTCTCTCTCCTGGCTTCCCCCTCAGGGGCTGAAGAGGAGTGAGCAGAGCAGCATGCTGGAACTCCTGCGGCAGAGGCTCCCCACCCCACCGGCAGGCCCCGAGGGCTCCAGCTCACTGTCCCTCATGGCACCCACACCTGAGCAGGAATCCTCTCGAATCCGCAAACTCGAGAAACTCATTAAAAAGAGACTATAAGAGGTGGGAAGGGTGGTACCAGCAACCTTCAGTACCCAGTTCTTGGAAGCCCCCATGACTCTCAGAGCCCAGTTCTCCAAGTTCCTGGGACACTGAGGTTGTTCATGCCTTTCCCCCCTACCCTCTCTTTTTGTCCTTGTAGCAGAAGCTACAAGGGTTATGAAAAAGGTTATAGATGATATTCCCAAAGTGGAGGCAGCAGTGGGAGAAGGTCCAGGTGGTTTACTTGCTGTTTGTAGGCTGCCCTTGACAGCTGAGTTGTCATTGGCTCAAGTTGCCTCACCCCCACGATACATCCTCCCTTCAGTACGTGGGTTCTGTTCCTTACAGCATACCTGTGCCAGCAGCTTGACTGAGGAAGCCTAGCTCCCACCCTTCCCCCCCGTCACTGGGTGCAGCTGTATGGCCTGAGTGAGAAGGCAGGTTGCAGAATAGGACATCAGCCTTTCTTCATGAAGGCAATGCAAGCACGTGCACTTTCCACGAAAGGCACTCTTTCCTGGTTCACGCTTCTGAAAACTTCCATGACATGGCCAAATATCTCCCCCATGTTCTCCCCAGGGGAGAGCTGCCCCTGTGTCTCCCCAAGATGTGTGCACCAGGCCTTGGCAGCAATGTCGTGTCAGCCATAGGGCTCCTGACTTGGTGTGCAGGGAGACCCAGAGCTGGCTTAGAGGCTTCTGCTTGACACATCACTGTGTTCTCAAGCCGTCTGTTTGCCCTGTTTCACTCTGCTCCTGATTTCCAAGGAAGGGATTGCCTTCTAAATGGGGAGACTAGAAACTTCTCGGAAAAGCTTTTTGCTGAAGATGAAGCAAATAAATAGGCCTATGCTGTTTGATCTGCTTCCTGCTCATTCATTTTCAAATCCACAGTACTTTCTGGAGTCACTTGAAACAACCATGGTAGTTCTAGAACAAAGTACTTCACTGTGCTACTAACAAGAAAGACTCATATCCATGAGTACCTAGGGCTACAATATTCACCTTTCTTTTTTGGGGAGGAGGGGGTCCGGTCGTGAGGCCTGAACTCTGGGCCTGGGCGCTGTCCCTCAGCTCTTCAGCTCAAGGCTAGCGCTCTACCACTTGAGCCACAGTGCCTTCCAGCTTTTTTTCATTTTGCTTACGTGGTGCTGAGGAATCGAACCCAGGGCCTCAGGCATGCAAAGCAAGCGCTCTACCACTGAGCCACCTTCCCAGCCCCAATATTCACCTTTTATACCAACCAGGCTTAGAACCTGGCCTGCCCTGGCTCCCCCACCTCAGATTCTTCAGAGGAGAATGTCCCCACAGGGCAGCTTCAGTCTGTTACCCTGCAGCCTGGGTATAGGCTCCAGACCAGGTGAGTCCCTTGAAACTCAGGCTCAGTTATCTGACTACCATCTCAGAGTAACCACTTTAGTACCAGCTTTTGTCCAGGCATTATAATTGTTAGTCAGGCAGAACAGCACTTAGCAGAAGGGTTCAGCTCTCTGCAGAGAATACACCCAACAGGCCTGAGCTGGGTGTGTTGTACATGCCTATAATCCCAGCACTTGGAAGGCTGAGTCATGAGGATTGACAGTTCCAAGCCAAGGAAGGAATACCCTCTCCTGGGGAGACACTGCAAGACCCACAAGCCCAGAAGCAGGCTAATTGTCTGGAATCAAAACCTGAATCTGGAATCAGACCCAGTTCTCAGTGGACTTGCCCTAGCTGCTTGGGTGATCTTGACATGCAGCAAAGTGGGTCATTATGGATCCAGGGGTTCTGGATTAGAGCAGCTGGAAATGACTGTCAAAGCCCATTGGGAGGTAAGGACTGTGGGAAGACTAAGGACTTGCCTGGCTGTGTTCCAAAGCCATTTGTTCCCATGGCAATATACACATGCATTTATATACATACAACAATGTATACACACGCACACACACATACATACACACACACACTTGAATATAATAGATCTCTGAAATAAACTCAGGCATGTCCATGCATGTGTCTGAATACATATATGCATGTATATATGCATATCTGTATCAATACACATACCTTGTGAACCCTTGTTGAGGACATGCTCTATATGACAGCCTGTTTTGAAGGACAAGGCCTAGGTGCTTGGAAGCCTGCACTGCAACCACTAGCCTCCACTGTGCTAAGAGACAGAGGGGTGGGTGTTTAAGCATGCTGACTATGCTGTTGTGGACTTGAAGTGACTGTATTATGCTGTGTCTCAGTTTCCCCATTTGCAAGCTGCAGGCAGGCATAGCATCCAGCTCCTAGAATTGTTCATTCATCTGAACTCTGAGCTTGCTTCACTGGAGACAGGAGCACCTAATATAAGTTGTGGATCTCTGGCTGGGGGGAGAGGAGGAACTGTTCCCTACTAACTCTATACCCTTCGTACCTTCCATATTTTGTGCATGTGCATACATTATCTAGATTTCTTAAATTGTCTAATAGAACATTCTGTTAAGGAGAATTAAACTACACTGAACTCTAAACAACAACAAAAGTCTGGGCCAACCTGGGCTATATAGTAAAACCCTGTCTCCAAAACCTATCTATCTAGAGAGAAAGAGATTTTTTTTTTTTTGGTCTTGTTTTTGCAGTCCCCTGACCCCTCCATCAACTTTTCTCTCAGACCCTGGGCTTGGTGCTCAGCCACATACCCATCTCCAGAGCCTCGTTTCTTTAGCTTCCACCAGTCTTTGTCCTTGCTTTAGTAGGACTCAAGTATTGAGCATTTTAAATTCAAGTACACAGAGAAGAACAATGGTGAAAGAGGCATGGCCTTTAGTTGAACTCTATTAGGAAAAGACCCTATGACAAATTTATAGGTGGGAAAGGGGTTGGAGGCTCAGCAGAAGGCTCCTGTCTTCCTGTCTCTCCTGAAAAGGTTATGTGTCCAGGCACTATTGCCAAGAAGGGGCTGTGGACCTGTCTCCCAGCAGCAAAGCCAATTCAGCCACCTGTCATCAACCTAGGGGAACTAGAAGAGCCAGGGAGACTCCTACACCTGGTTCTTGTCACTCAATGTTTATAGATCCACACTTCTTGTCATGAAAGAGCCATTTTCTGGATGTCTCCATAATGGCATTGAGATGTCAAGCTGCTGATTTTCCCAGTTGGTGGTCACAGGCAGGGAAGTTGCTTTCTTGATTTATTACATTGTCAGTAATCCCCAAGGAGCCAACAGATGTCAGTAGGAGTTATGTTAAGTGTCTCCTTGATGCATACTGTACACAGTGTGCATCCTGTGGAGCCAGAGCCTGTTTCTCACCTGAGGGATAAAACAGAATCACTGGGGTCCTTTGAAAAAAATGTAGATGTCTAGAGACTGAGTCAGTCTAGCTGTAGTGGGGCCTGATGTGCACTTTTACAAGCTCGATAGGTGATTATAGTTGTTTGTTAGTATCCACACAGGACTGGCTCCCAGGCCACCCTCTGGATACTAAAACTTGTAGATACTCAAATTCCTTATAAAATAGCACTGTATTTGCATGTCATCTAAGCACATTCTCCCATATACTTTTTTTTTCTTCTGGTCATGCGGCCTGAACTCTGGGCCTGGACGCTGTCCCTCAACTCTTCAGCTCAAGGCTAGCACTCTACCACTTGAGCCACAGCGCCACTTCCGGCTTTTTCTGCTTACGTGGTGCTGAGGACTCAAACCCAGGGTCTCATGCATGCAAGGCAAGCGCTCTACCACTGAGCTACCTTCCCTGCCCCCATATACTTTTTTTTTAACTGTACTCTGTTCTGAACTCAGAACCTTGTGTTCGCTAGGCATGCATTCTATCACTTAAGCCACACCTCTAGTCCTTCCATTAGTTTTTTTTTTTAAATAGATCTCAAAGTTTTGCCTGAGGCTGGCCTCTGGACTTTGATCCTCTTATGTATACTTACCTTAAGCTAGAATCATAGGTCTTGCAAACTTTTTTCCCAAACTGGCCCCTAACCTTGATCCTCCCTATCTCCATATCTGGGCTTAATAGTATAAACCACTACACTTGACTTGCCTATTGCTGTGTGTGTGTGTGTGTGTATAGTATAAACCACTACACTTGACTTGCCTATTGCTGTGTGTATGTGTGTGTGTGTGTGAATAGTATAAACCACTACACTTGACTTGCCTATTGCTGTGTGTGTGTGTGTGTGTGTGTGTGATATTGGAGCTTGAACTTGGGGCCTCTTGTTCTCAATTGGCTTTTTCCACTCAGCCACACCTCCACCTTATCACCTTTGGTTGAGTCCACAGATCCAGAGCCCTGCCTACAAAGGACTGACTGTATAATGTTCTCTTCTTGCTAAGAACCATTCTAATAGACAGAAATTTGCTTTATGGAAGGATTCTTGTACCCCATTTGATAAATGTACTTTTTTTTCTTATTCTGTAAAAATAGAGCTTTTATTTAAATTTTGTGTTGGTAGTTAGGACCATGCCAAAGTCTAAGATCTTGGCTGGGCATTGGTGACTCACAATTCTAATCCTAGTTACTAAAGAAGCTGAAATCTGAGGATCATAATTCAAAGCCAGCCTGGGCAGGAAAGCCCATTAAATTCTTATCTCCAAATAGTCTCCAAAAAGCTGGAAGTAAAGATATGGCTCAAATAGTAGTGTACCAGCCTTGAATGAAAAAGCCAGGTGAGAGCATGAGGCCCTGAGTTTAATTTAGCTTCAGTACCGGCACAAACAAGCAAACAGAAAAAAACCACATCTCCGGCCGAACAATAGGCTAGCATCCAAGGCACTTGAAGAGGTGCTTTCCTCCCATCTAAGATGTCAGTGCAGATCAGACAGGAACAAGAATTGGAGACAGCAGTACTGGGCAGGCAGGGTGAGAGAGCAGGCCCGGCTGCCACCTGCTGCAGGAGATGTTATACAGTTCCATCCAGAACACTGTTAGACCCACAAGCCGCCTTCCTTGTGTACAGAATGTGGAGGCAAGTGCCAGAAGTGCACAGCTGGAAATGTTATTCCCTCTCCAAAGGAAGAGAACTCTCAAAATAACTGTCTTGCTTGAAGGTGAAGGCAAGTATTCCACACTCCTCATCTACTCCAAGTCAGATTCCTAAAAATAAAATCGTTAGAACTGTGTATTGGACCATTGAAGCAGTAGCCTCCAAAACAGACTCAGGAAAAGCCAGGAGATGTAAAGTACCATTGCATTTTATACGTGAAATAAAATTTTCCAGGCCCATCCTTGGATCTATCCAAATAGCCTTTTGGACCATCAGAGTTTTACACCTTTGAGAGATCTAAATTTCTTTAAAATAAGAATTGCTTTTTTTTTTTTTTTTCAGTCATGGTGCTTGAACTCTGGACCTAGGTGCTGTCCCTGAGCTCTTCAGCTCAAGGCTAGTGCTCTACCAATTGAGCCACAGCGCCACTTCTCATTTTCTGGTAGTTAATTAGAGATTAGAGTCTCTCAGACTTTCCTGCCCAGGCTGGCTTTGAACCACAATCCTCAGATCTCAGCCTCCTGAGTGGCTAGGATTACAGGTGTGAGCCACCAGCACCCAGCAGAATTACTATTATTACTAATTTTTTCATATAAATATCTCTCATTTTGCCCATCTGGAATTGATTTCTTGGAGCATGAAAATGCTGCAGTTAATTAAGGCATTACTGGATATCACTTGCTAGAATGACCTTCCCTATTGCTGACAGAGAGCAGAAGAGATTATAGGAAAGAGTTAGCAAGCCCATGAACCTTGAATTATCCCTCTAGCAACTGTCCTTTTCCCTGATGAAGGGGCAGGTAGAAATGTACCCACTTCCTGAAGGTCCAAGAAGGCAATGCAGGAGAAGGAAGCATGATGGTCCTGTGTCAGGTCCTGGCCTGGTCTGGCCTGCTGCAGTGGCAACCTCTCTGAATGTGTGTAAAGTGTTCTGCTTCTGATTTGGAATTCTCCTTGCACTGACTTTCCACACTGTTGACTTTCTCCTCCCTACCCTTCCTGTTCCAATCTCAGCCTGCTTTCCCATGTGGCTGCCAAGCAACTCCTCTCCTGGACCCAGTCAGTTAATCCTGTTTCCTTCACAACTGGGTGGGCATTGTGCAATGAAAACTTTGGGGGGGAAGTTTTGATGTTTCTTTCAACGATGGAAAAATCTGCTACAGTGCTTCCATCAGTTTGGCTTTGGGATCTTTACCTAGTTTCCATTCCTTGTCACCAGCCCCCCTCAGCCAGGAATCGGTCTCATGAGAAAAGAAACACTGAGCCAGACACCAGTGGCTCACGCCTGTAATCCTCCCTACTTGGGAGGCTGAGATCTGAGGATCATGGTTCAAAGCCAGCCCAGGCAGGCAAATCCAAAAAATCAGCAAAAAAAAAAAAGCAAAAGTGGAGCTATATTCAAGTGGTAGAGTGCCAGCCTTGAACAAAAAACAATAAAGGACAGTGCCCAGGCTCTGAGTTCAAGCCAGGCTCTGAATTCAAACCCCAGTACTGGCACAGAGAGAGAGAGAGGAAAGAGGAGAGGAAGAAGAAAGGAAGAAAAAGGAGGAGGACTAGGGGGAAGGAAGAGGAGTCTGAGTAATGCACCCAAAAGGGAAGGGCTGAGTGAGATCACTTACCCACCAGTTTCCCACCTCCTCACTTAGAGAAGCAGACATGGGGAGTGAGGCTGGTGAGCCCATGAAGAAAGCTAAGCCAACTGGAAATGGAAACTTCCACAGAGGCTGTATTCTGCCGATCTGGTTCTAGCATTTTGACCTTGGGGTGTGATCTCTGAGCCCCAGTTTTTAACCATCCACAAAAGGGGACCAACCATACTAGGGCTGTGAAAGTCATACAAGCCCAGTTGGATTGTGAATATGTCTTCATAAGCCACAGGCAGTGGGAAGTGGGAGGTAAGAGTTCATTATCAATTGCTGTGGCCAGAGGCTGTGGCTGGCCAACTAGCTGGATGGTGTTGTAATCCCATGTGGCCAGCTTGTCCTCCTGGGCTGACTTTAATCAAATGGCCAAGTGGTGACATATCCTGCCGCTATGTGCCGGCTGCATCCGCAACAGCAAGCGTTGGAGTATCTAGTCTTTGCCTTTTTAGGACATAATTGTGAGGTTCATGGTACTCAAGAGTTCTAAAATGCTCCATTCTGTCTTCCCTTTTGCCCAAGCAGCTGCTGTTTCCGTAACACTTGGGGATAAACCTGTAGACAGAGAGTTTCCTCCCTCCTCACACCGCGGGCTGGGCTGCCTGTTGTGGAAAATGGGACATGTTTCCTTTGAAAGCAAGTCAAAAGGGTTGGCAGAGGCTTCTCTCCACAAAACTTCTTTGCCTATGGCATCTGGTCCAGACTTGATTCTTCAGTGATTTGCTCCTGGAAGGGGTAAAATGCTTTTTGTGGGGAGAGGGGATAAAATTCTTACCTGCACACTTTCTGTTGTATTTTGTTTTAGGGGCTTTGTTTTTGTTTTTTGACCTACAGTGCCCCCCCCACACACACACACCACTGCCACCACCAAACTAAGCAAGATTGTCTTTAGACAGGCTGTACTAACTGGAAAGGCTGCAGTTCATAAACTGGAGTATTGGTATCGCTGTCTTTCAAAACAGTGTAGACCTTTCTTGGAACTTTCTGAATCTCTGCATTCAGAAGTAAAATTCCTACTTGGCTCTTTCAACCCCCTTTGGGGATGTTGATTCCACACGTGTATAAATTTGAATGCTACTGGTATAGAGTAAGGAACCCAAGTGCTAGAATGAGACTTTTGAAATGTTGAGTAATGTTGAAATAAAAATTATGTAGAGATGGGCTCAGTGGTATATGATTGTTAATCCTGGCACTCAAGAAACAGAGTCTGGAGGATCACAAGTTCAAGGCTAAGTGGATACTATAAAAAAATAGTGTAAGAATGTAGCATAGTAATAGAGCACTTCCCTACCTGACATGTGCTAGCCCCTGAGTTCATTTACACACACACACACACACACACACAGAGCCGGAGCTCGTGGCTCATGCCTATAATCCTAACAACTCTGGAGGCTGAGACCTGAGGATTAAAATTAGAAGCCATCCCAGGCAGAAATATTCATGAGACTCTCCAGTTAACCACTAAAAAACCAAACATGGATCTGTGGCTAAAGTGGTAGAAACCAGCTTTGAACAGAAAAAGCTAAGGGACAGCACCCAGAACCAGCACCAAAAAAAGGCCCACTAATGTTAAATACTTTGTCTTCCATGAACGTTTCTCACTTAATCTGAGGGCTCTAGTAACTTCTGCTCTGTAATCAAATGGAATTTGCACCATTTCCGTGCCTCCTGTTTGGAATAATCTTTCAAAAATTAAGAACAGCTTCTCAACCAATTCCTTCCACTTCCGGGGCCAAGAAAAGTATTTGCAAAGTGCACAGCAGTTTTCCAGGGCACCAGGTGAAAGAGCAGCAGGGGACTGGCTGCTTCCAGCCACCTGATAGCTTTTGTGCTCATGGAAAAGGAGTAGGGAAATGCCAGTGCCACTGAGGCCACATTCCTCAGGCTTCCTCACCAAACAAAGCTCCAAGACTGGGCTACTGCCTCAGCAACTGTTGGAGGAGTTATCAAGCCCATGGAAAAATAGCAAGGGAATGTCTGTCCACACACAACCTCATACCTAGGCTTTTGCAGATCCTCACTTATTCCCTGCTTAACTCTTTTTTTTTGTTGTTGGTCATGGGGCTTGAACTCTGGGCCTGGGTGCTGTCCCTCAGCTCTTCAGCTCAAGGCGAGTGCTCTACCACTCGAGCTACAGCGCCACTTCCGGTTTTCTGGTGGTTTATTGGAGATAGGAGTCTCACGGTCTCTCCTGCTCAGGCTGGCTTTGAACCGTGATCCTCAGATCTCAGCCTCCTGAGTAGCTAGGATTACAGGTGTGAGCCACCAGTGCCCGGCACAAAAACTACCCTTTTTTTTTTTCTTTTTGCGTATATGGTGCTGGGGAATCGAACCCAGGACCTCATGCATGCAAGGCAAGCGCTCTACCACTGAGCCACCTTCCCAGCCCCCAACTGAGATTCAAGGCCTGGTATTGGAATTAAAAATAAAAAGAATAGGTATGAGAATTTTATTCGTGTATTTTTAGCTTTTAGAGCAAGTCTGTGAAAACACCGAAACTATTTCAGTAAAGAACATTTTGTTTAAGATTATGGATGATAATTTGTTTCTGCCCTAGCATCCAATTTATTTCCCTTTGTTTTGGTTGCAAAGAATAGTGAAATCTTGATTTGGTCCAGCAAAGAATTTTCAAATACTTTAAACAGCTTTTCTTCCAACCATGAATATGCTTATTAAACAGAAATTCCAAGAGACCCAGGGGCTCCACCAGCTCACCTGTACTTTGATGCTGTGATGCCATGTTAGGGTTGTGTGCTGAACTCAGGGCCTATGTACTGTCCCTTAGCTTTTTCACTCAAGGCTGGCACTCTACTGCTTTAGATAAAAGTCTCATGGACTTTCCTGCACAGGTTGATTTCAAACCTCAATCCTTATATCTCAACCTCCTGAGTAGCTAGGATTACAGGTGTGGGCCACTGGCATACAGCTAAGATACACATTCTTGATGTGGATTTAGACTATAATCTGTGTAGAGGCTCTTTCCCCTGAATTCCAGGTGAGCCCACTAGCACCCCAGTAGTCTGAAAACTGTGGCTGTTATTAGCAAGCTCTGTTCTGTTTCCCCCCAGTGGATGGAGCCTTAGCAGGAAGGAAGGAGCACCCTCTCATTTGAAGTACACCACCCCTTCCACAATAGCACCTGAACTGTCACCCAGATGCTATGCAAAGTAACCCTGGGCCCAGGCCTTGTGGCCTCTGGGAAGGTTTAGGGAGAGCTCTGCCAAGTAATGACTGTGCAAGGTAGTTACAAGTGTATGAACTAAGACACTGTACCCTGATTGGTGGGAGCAAGCCAATCCTTCAGTTTGAGACCCCCAAACTTCAAGTCCTGTACACCCGAGGCTTCACACAATCACCTGTGCAAAGCTCTCTAGCCTTTTCAGAATGTAAAACAGACTAACAAGGGGCGTTTCTGTTGCCTCTGGGGCAAGTCAGTAGGAAGAGCTGGTAGGCAGAGAAGATGGGTCTGGGGATTGTGGGTACCCAGTACCTCCTCCCTCCTTCTACAGCCCGGGGGTAAGGGAGTCAATAAACTAGGCCTTTGCCAAGCACCACAGCAAGACCCCAGTGCTCCAGTGGGGAAGTTCTGAAATGGAACAAGAGGGTTGGTGGTGTGTTGGTTTTCTGGTTTGGGGACTTGAGTCAAAGCCCTTCATTGTAGAAATGGAATACTCAGGCCTCAGACAAAGTTATTTGTTTACTCCCTGCCATGAAAGGGTTGGCTGTCCTGGTCCTTCCTACTCTCAGCTCCCCAGGTTCCTCTCCCCGCCCCTGGAGTCTCCTCCAGTTCCTCAGCCCTCAGCTCCTTTTGCCTTCAGCTTGCAGAAGTGAATCGGAGTTTCCATACTTCCTGAAGCCTGCTGCCCTTCCAGCTTCCCTTTCATTCAGCTTCCATCCCAACACCTTCCTGAATCTTCCAAGTTCCTAGTGCACTGGAGGCCAAGCTCCCTTTCCCTTTGCACTCACTGAAGATCGGAGTCCTCCTGCCCCACTCCACATTCTCCTTGTAACTCTAGACTTCCTCCACTGGCTCCAGTACTTCCTGGTCTCTCTCCTTTCCTTTGGTGCCTTCCCTTTGGCCAGGCCCCCCAGAGCCGAGGCCTTCTACTGTTCTCACTCCAGCCTCCTTCATCCCAGGAGTTGTGAACCTGCTTTCTGAGGTCAGTGTACTTGCATGACCCTCGTTGATTCCTGTGTGGCATTTCAGGATGTACCGGCTCCCTTTGCCTTCCCTAAACCTCCCAGTCTCAACACCTTAGAAGCAGCCATTCCTTCACACTTTTTGTCAGCCAATATGATATCATTTACAGAAAAAAATTATTACTCGGTTCCAGAGACCTACACCTAAAATCCTAGCTACTTGAGAGGCTGGAGATTGGGAGAGGATCCGAATTCAAGCCCAGACTGGGCAAAAAAAATTCATGAGATACCATCTAAACCAATAAAAAGTGGGATGAGAGGCTGAAGGCATGGCTTAAGTGGTAGAGCACCAGACAAGTAATCAGTTCAAACAGGGTTCAAACTCAGTTCAAACCCAGTAACTCAGGTGGGTGCTGTGGCAAATCTAAAGAGGAAGATCATGGTCCAGGCAAGTCTGGGCATCAGTTAGAGACCCTATTAGAAAAAGAATGAAAACAAAACAAGGGCAAAGGGCATAGTTCAAATGGTAGAGTACCTGCCTAGCAAGTACAAGACTATGAGTTTGAACACTAGGACTCAAAAGATAAATAAAAACAGAGGTCTGACTGTCCTATACTTTCTGTGCATAGAAGGAGGAGAATAATACATTGCAAAAGTATTCAATATTAAGCATATTTTTCTTCACTAACAATATACTTGGAGATCGTTGTTCTCAACAAATCTACCCTTTTTTTTTCTTTTCTTTTTTTTTTTTTTTTTGTCAGTAGTAAGGCTTGAACTCTGGGCCTGGGTTCTGTCCTTCAACTCTTCAGCTCAAGGTGAGCGCTCTACCGCTTGAGCCACAGCAGCACTTACAGTTTTCCTAGTGGTTTATTGGAGATAAGAGTCTCACAGACTTTCCTTCTGGGGCTGGCTTTGAACCGTGATCCTCAGATCTCAGCCTCCTGAGTAGGTAGTAGCCGTGAGCCACCGGCGCCTGGCAACAAATCTACTCTTTTGCATGTGTGTAGAACTCAGGCCCCACATATGCTTGGCAAGTGCTCTACTACTGAATCTACTTCCCTTGCCCACATTAAAAAAAAATAATGGCTGCATGTTGTTTTATAGATCAGATTATACCAGGCACTGGTTGCTCATGCCTGTAATCCTAGCTACTCAGGAGGCTGAGATCTGAAGATTATGATTCAAAGCTAGCAGGAGCAGGAAAGGCTATGAGACCCTTATCTTCAATTGGCCACAAAAAGCCAGAAGTCCAGCGATGGCTCAAGTGATAGAGCATCAGCCTTGAGCATAAAAGTTAAGGGACAGTACCTAGAGCAGAAATTTTAAAAAGCTAAGGGAAATGCTCAGGCCTCGAGTTTAAGCAGAAAAAGAAAGGTGGGTGTTTGTGAGAGCTGTTCAGCCCCTTGGCCTTCTGGCAAATAACCAGTTGGCAACAAGGCACATCTTGGAAGCAGTGAGCAGTTCTCACTGGACATTCAATCTGCCAACAGTCTGATTGATTTTGGACTGATCCTCTAGAGCTAGGAGAAATTATGTTATTAATGAATTACCCAGCCTGGGATATTTTGTTATAGCAACATGAACGAACTGAGACTGCCAGCCTCCTGTCAATATGCAAACAGGTTTCCTATCCTTGGTGAAAATCTTTCTGTAAATACTATGCTTATTTGTGCTCACATATTTGCAGGATCCTCTCCTAAAATAGTTAGTATATTCCCACTTACAATGATGAAAGGGTATTCACATTGAAAATCTTCCAGCTCTTGCCTGAATGCACTCTGCAAGGTGGTTTTGCTCTCCTTCACAGGGTGTGGGAACCCAATTCTCCACCTCCTCACTTGTTCACAAAGTTTCTTCCTGCTTCTCAAACTATCTGTAGAAACCCCATGGGCAGATGTCCCACCTTTGGTTTTCATTGCATAAGACTAAATGTGGCCCAACCTGGGCTGTGTCTTGCAAGAAAGCTTCCTATTTCGATGTCTGTTGAGTCACAGCATTTTTGCACTCAGGGTTTCTAGAGAACATGCTCCATAGCTCATTCATGAAAGCAAAGGATGAGTGGTCATGCTTTCTACACCTATTGATGTAATCTGATATTAAAGGGAGTATTTTTCCAGTTCTTTCTACTATAGCCCTTCTCCTTGTACTCCAGCAATAGGCTCACAATCTTACATCACTGTCCTCAGGCTCCAAGTATAGAGATAATAGCTTCAATTCATAGCTTTTGAACTTATATGTTGATTCTTGCAATTCTGTAGTAGAGGTATGTGTGGAAATCCAAAGCTGTGTACACAAGAGTGTAGCAGTCTGGTTTAGGGTTAGTTTGGTTTTGCTTCTTATTTTTAAACATGTGTCTTTAAATTGTGTGTGTGTGCACCCATGTACACATGCACATGCATGCACACATGCCCAGTGTGGTTGTGGAGCCTCACGCTTCTCTTTGTTTTTTGGCTCAAGGCTGGTGCTCTACCACTTGACCACAACTCCACTTCCAATTTTTTGCTGGTAAATTGGAGGCTGGCAGCTCTTGGATTTGGCTATCTAGGTTGGCTTCGTATCAAGAGCTTCAGATCTCAACCTGAGAGTAGCTAGGATTAGGATTACAAGCCTTGCATGTGCTTTGATTTATTTATTTACTTAATTATTTATTTATTTTGCCAGTCCTGGGGCCTGAACTCAGGGCCTGGGAACTGTCCCCGAGCTTCTTTTGCTCAAGGCTAGCACTCTACCACTTGAGCCATAGCACCACTTCTGGCTTTTTCTGTTTATGTGGTACTGAGGAACCACTAAGCCACATTCCTAGCCCCTGCTTTTAAATTTTAAGCACAAAAAAATCCTGGGAGATTTTTTCATATAGTCCTCATCATAAAGACAATGTGTCTTGATCTTAACAGGCTGCAAGCAAAAGGAGGAGAGAAAAACCAAAGCAACTAAGTTTTAATGTTAAGGCTGATAGTTCCCTGTTAGTGTGGGCTGTGCCCCCAGTGTGAAAAGAAACCCCACCAATTTGTGGGCGCTCCTAAAGTGGAAGCCATCGCCTGGCTTCTAGCTAAGAACCTGGGAGAGTGCAGCCCTATATAAAGAGAAGTCTTGGGATGGAGGCATGGCTCAGTTGGTGGTAGAGGACTAACCAATGAGCAAAACCATCAGGTACTATGTTGGAGTCCCAATCTCAGACCAGAAAGAGAGAGAGAGAGAGAAAGAGAGAGAGAAGTCCTGTGCTCCATGGCACTAAAGGAAGGAAGTAGGTATCTGAGGCAGTTGCCTAGCCAGACAGGCCTCAGGAACTGTGAGCCATGAGGAGCCCTCACCCTTCATTGTGGGCAGTGTTCACTGCTAAGACTTCTTAGGTTTCCAGAAACTGTAAAAGGACTAGACCATTGCAGGAGATCTTAGATTGGGAAACCTAGGATACAGAACAGAACATAAGTATACAGCACAGAACATAAGCCTCCTAGATACCACCAGATTAGAGCAGTAATTACCCAAAAGCCACATGCATCAATAACCAGAAGGTAAAACAAGCTATGTGGAGTTAGTAAGACAGTTTTCCAATTTTTAAAGAGAATAGGAGCCATGAGCCAGTGACTCACACCTACATAATCCTGGCTACTCAGGAGGCTGAGATCTGAGGATTGCAGTTTGAAGCCAACCTAGACAGAAAAATCGGTGAGAGTCTCATTTCCAAATAACCAGTAAAAAACCTGAAATAGAGCTGTGGCTCAAGTGATAGAGCCTCGTCCTTAAGTGGAAAAAAAGTCAAGTGAGAGTGTAAGGCCCTGGATCCAAACACCAGTACTATTGCACATACACACACACACACACACACACAAGCAGTAGCCAGGCACTGATGGCTTACACTTGTAATCCTAGCTTCTCAGGAGGCTGAGAGCTGAGATCACAATTCAAAGCCAGCCAAAATCCACAAGACTCTTGGTGGTGGTGGTGGTGGTCATGGGCTTGCCTGGGTTCTGTCCCTGAGCTCTTTCACTCAAAGCTAGAACTCTCCCACTTTAAGCCACAGTGCCACTTCTGGTTTTCTAGTGGTTAATTGGAGGTAAGAGTCCTAAGAGACTGAAGCTCCCAGGAAGGACATAGCAGGCCAATTGTCACTGTGAGCCGCTGCCTGGCTGCTTCAAGGACTCCCATTCTCCACCCGTTCCAAGGCAGTCCTACGACCCAAATCCTAAAGCAACCATGGAGACCCTCAATACTGCCTTTGGCGTGTGGTCTCCCAGACCTGCCATTTGTTCTCTAGGGATAATGACAGCACACCCTTCTATCATGCCTTTCACCCAAGGAGTCAAGAAAGGCTGAACTCCAGTTACTCAACCATAAGCTGTTTTTCTGGCTTGCAAGTCTCTGTCCAGTCTGGATATGCAGAACGGAGCCAGGACTACAAGTGCATTGATGCGATTCCAAAGAGGCCATGTGCCCCAGCTCTTTGTAAAATCCCATCTGGTTTTATTTTACAGAGGCCGAGGAAGGCCCTTCTCTGTGTAAGCAGGAAGCATTTGGGAGAATCAGTTCTTAGTCTACAAATGAGGGGAATCCAGAGCACAGTGGTTTGACCCCCATATCAGCTGCACTGGGTTAGTGCTGCCAACTGGCCTTGGGCAGACCCCATCTCTCCAACCAAACTGGTGATCTCCCAGGAAAAGAAGCCCCTTGATGCATCTAGCTTGCTTAGCTCAGAAACTGCCAAGCAAGGATTTTGGTATCCCCTTGTGAGAACCAAAGGCTCAAGATCATTAACTTACCAACATGAGTGCACCCCATTCTTGTGGGCCATGCTGGGTTAGAGTATATCTTTTTTTTTTTATTTTTACTATTATTTGGTTCCCTTCTTTATTGAATGTGGCAGGTCCCTTTCAATGTTCTTTGAAAAATCTTAAGTTTAATCTTCAAATACTTAAGGGATAAAATGAAGTTCTGGGTTATTTGGGGGTTTTCGTTTTGTGATTCGGAGTTTGTATTTGTGTGCATGCATGTGCGTGTGCATTTGTGCTGGTCATAGGGTTTGAAATCAGGACCTCTTGCCCTTGTCTGGCTTTCCTGTTTAAGGCTGGAACTTTGCCACTTGAGCCAAGCCACACTTCCTCTTCCAGTTTTTTGCTGGTTAACAGGAGATAAGAATCTTGAATTTGTCTGGCTGGGCTGACATTTAAGCACAATCCTCAGATCTCAGCCTCCTGAGTAGCTGTAATTAAGCACATAATCCACCAGAGCCCAGCTAAGTTCTGTTTTGTGTTTTTTAGCCTTTGGTTGACAGGACCTGATTAAACACTGAGGCAAGTCCTCTGAGCCATGGACCGCAGAAAGATGTGGGACTCAGAGGCTGGGAGCTGCAAGGTGCCATGGGCATCAGCAAGAACCGGTAAACTTTGCCCAGGATTTTTTTTTTTTTTTTGGTCTTGGGGCTTGAATTCTGGGCCTGGGCACTATCCCCTCAGTTCTTCAGCTTAAGGCAAGCACTCTACCACTTGAGCCACAGTGCCACTTCCAGTTTTCTGGTGGTTTATTGAAGATAAGAATCTCATGGGCTTTCCTGCCCAGGCTGGCTTTGAACTGTGATCCTCAGATCTCAGCTTCCTGAGTAGCTAGGATTACTGGTGTGAGCCACTGGCACCCCATGCCCAGGAGTGTTTTTAAGCTGGCTGGCTTTACTGAAACTGATTGTTCTAACATAAGCAGCCCCTAGCAGAGGCACTAACTTAACTCTCATTTGGGCATCAGCTTAATTCAATGCAGAAAAAAAGGATTGGCATCCATTGGTAGGTAGTTTTTGTTCCTCAGCCCCTGCCTAGAGAAGCCTCAGGCCAGAGGCCAAGTCCTCTGAGGACACGGTGTCCCTGCAGTGTCTCTATGATCCAGGCAGGGGAACCATGGCCCTACTCTGAAAAGACAACTTTGAGAAGAGGCCAGACTTTACTCAGGCTCCATAGTCTCCCTTGGCTCTGCTTGTTTTGCATAATTCATCCATGATTTCCAGGGGAACCCCAGCTGTTCCTATCCAAAAAGGGCCAGAGAAGATTGTGAGAGAATCTGGCAAGTTTCCCCTTCTCCCCCAGTACTGGAGTTTTGAACTCAGGCTTGTTAGGCAAGAACTCTACAGCTTGAGTCATGCCTTCAGAAGCCCTTTTTCCTCTCATTTTTGAGATAGAATCTTGCTCTGTGCTTGGGCTAGTCTGGACCACGATTTTCCTCTTTATACTTCCTGGCCTGGCTTTGTCTTGTTGAAATGGGATCTTCCAAACTGTAACTTTTTGCCTAGGCAGGCCTGAACCACAGTCCTCTCAATCTCGGCCTCCTCAAGCCTTCCTTAGAGTTTTTAAGGCAGCATCCTTTGGATGCTTGGAGTAAGATGTAGAGTGTCTGGGCACTGGCGGCTCACGCCTGCAATCCTAGTTTAGGTTGGTTGATGTTATTTATTCACTTATTTTAGTGGTGCTGGGGTTTGAAGTCAGGGGCTCCCTCTTTCTAGGCTGGCACCTAACCACTTCAGCTACACCTCCATCTCATGTTGGCAGCTTTGATATCTCCATGGATTCTCTGGCTAGCATGCTGGATTTCCTCAATCTCCCCTCTATCTCTTCTGGGGCAATGAATCTTGAACCAAAAAGCCTTTTCTTTTCCTTTTTTTGTTGTTGTTGGTCATGGGGCTTGAACTCTGGGCCTGGGCGCTGTCCCTCTGCTCTTCAGCTCAAGGCTAGCGCTCTACCACTTGAGCTACAGCACTGCTTCCAGTTTTCTGGTGATTTATTGGAGATAAGAGTTTCCTGGCCTTTCTTGCCTGGGCTGGCTTTTAACCACGATACTCAGATCTCAGCCTCCTGAATAACTAGGATTACAGGCATGAGCCACCAGCATCCAACAAGCCATTTCTTTGAAGCAGCTGCCATCTTTCTTTCCTACTTTGACCAGACTGGGGAAAGATTTCTCATGATCTGCTTTGAAATGTCTCCCATTTTTGACAGATTACCTTTCACAAGCCCAGAAAAGAGAGCAATCCCTCCTGTGATGCTCTGGGTCACGCTTGCCCTGGCATGTGCAGACAGTGGGTTTCACAGGAACAAGCAAGTGTGGCAGCATAGATGTCCTCGCACTAGCCATTTGTCCAGGACTGGACAGTGTGGGTTTTGTAAACTATTCCCACATGTCCTAAATAAATGAACAACCTACCAGGCCACAGGCATGTAACCCAGCTTCATTGTCTGTAGAAGGGATGTGCCAGGCTTCCTGTTCATAACAAGATGCCTGGTACCAGCTTTATGACTTGTGTGTGCACAGGTACCAGGGCTTGAACTCGGGACCAGCTTACTGACCTTTTTCCACTCAAGCCTGGAGCTATCACTTGAGTCACACCTCCTCTTCTGGCTTTTTGGAGGTTAATTGGAAATTAGAGTCTCTCAATCAGACTGGCTTGGAACCATGAATCTCAGATCTCAGACTCCTAACCAGCTAGAATTAGAGGTGTGAGCCACCCGTGCCTATGTGACTTGGAGTAAGTCCCTCTGTTTCCTTATCTGAAAGTGAAAGGGGGAGAGGAAGAAGGAGTGGACTTTGCCAGCAAATCTGCCCGCTCTAAATTTCTGCCTGCTCTAAATTTAACAGGTCTGCTCTAAGTAAGGTAAATACCCTTCATCTCTGCAAGTATGTGGATGGGGCTACCATTGTGTGCGGGGCACAGAGCCTTTTGTCTAGCAGGGAAGCCATCCCCCCCCACCCCTCCACCCCGGCCCAGAGTAGGACACCTTCTTAGAACAGGTACCTGCTGTGTAGATCTGGGGGAAGCACCAGCTCTAAGTCCTCAGCTGAGCACCCTCTCCCTTCCCCTCCCCTCCAGGGGAAGACACGTGGCGACTCTGCACACTTGCTGTTGATCCTGGAACACTGGATCTGGGAAGATCTCAGCCTTACAGCCGCAAACATGGAGTTGTGGCTCAGGAAGGGCTTTTTCTTTCTTTCTTTCTTTTTTTTAAAGAAAGTCTCCAGCTTCTCCCCTCCCGCCGGGGTGGGGCACAGGGTGGAAAGTTCCTGTGAGTGAAAAGCTGTGACCCTCACTGGAAGGAGGGGTGCCCTGGCACTTGAGCAAGCCTGTGGGCAGCCCCCTGAGCTAGACCGTCTTGGAAGCCGAGTCTGCGCCCCCGCAGAACTTCCTGCCCGATGTGGCCACAGCCTGTTCAGCCAAGCACCGGGGACGAGGGAACGAAGGAACGACTGGCGTCCCGTCCCCGGGAGCCTCACGGAGTTACAAGTAGGCCGTCTGTCCTCGGGGACAGACGTGAGAGCCAGAGCCCGCCCCGCCGCGCCAACAGGCGGCTGGAGCCATACGAAGCGCATTAACTATTAATAATTTCCAGTTGTTTGCTCGCTCCCCCAGGCCTCAGCAGCCCGGGACTCGGCTCGGGCTCCCTTGGACCGTCCCGGGTCTGGAGTTATATTAGCGCCTCCCGGGCACCGCGGGGACACTAAGAGGTCAAGCGCGCCCCCCCCCCCAGAGCCCGGGTGCGAGCAGGATCTTCACGCCCCCCCACTCAATCGGGGTGAGGGGCTGAAAGTAGGGCCAGG
>NW_012267247.1:6510484-6543069 GCF_000151885.1 Dipodomys ordii
GGCGGGGAGACCATCGCACGCCGCCGCCTCCAGGTCCCGCCGTCGGCGCTGCCATCCGCCCGTCGGGTTGGCGTGGCTGTCGCCGGGAGCCCGGGGCGGGAGCGCCGCCCGGGAGAGCCTGGCCAGCTGGAGCCGGTGGCTGGAAAATTGTCATCGCCTGGGAGGCGCGGGAGCCCCGGGAGAGAGGCGAGCCGCCGTCTCCCCCCCCCCCCCGCACCGGGGGCTGCCAGCCTGCGGCTCGACCACATTCCTGCCGTGGCAGGGCGGGACGCCGACCGGGAACCCCAGTGCCCCCGGGGCTGACGACTGACGGTAGGCCCTGCCCGTGGCCAGCGGGCCGCTCCCCCCGGCGGCCTCCTTCCTCCTGCCCGATCCCATCCCGGGAGCCTGGTGTGCTCTGGGCTCCCCGATTCAGAGCAAACCCAGCCAGCCTTCTAGGCCCTTTAGAGGGGAGCCACTCATAAGCCTCCAGCCCACCCCTCCCCCTCCCCTTGTACTCCCCTAATCCTGAACAACTCACCCTGAACTTAATTAGGGAGCGTGAAGAGTTCAGAGGACCGTAACTTTTAATATGCTACTCTTTTTTTTTCTTTAAATAAAACGTATTTAAAGAAAAAAGAAAACCCACCAACTCTGTGTTGCCTTTAAGTAGAGCTCTGGGGAAGCCACATCCTGTCTACAGACAAAACGCAGCAGCATTCGGGCTAAGGGCAGCTGTGGACTGCCCGCCCACCTAGGGTGATGTATTCAGGGGCAACAGGTTCCTAAGGACCCACCTTGGAGCTTTGAGGGTACCTGGCCTTCATGACCAACTGACCCTGTCTCTCAACAGGCACTGTTACCTCTTGTTTCCATTCCAAGACCCTACTGGCTTCTGCTTGGCCTTCAGAGCGCTCTGAATCACCCTTTCTAGTCTCATCTTCCACCTGCCCTGACCTCAGATCATGGGTGCTTCCAACATTCCCTCTTCCACCTGGCAGGCACATAACCCCTTCCTCTAGTCCTCCTCCTCCTCCTTCCCCTTCATTTTTTTCCCCCTTCAAGACTGGGATTCAAAGTCTGTATCTGATGCTTTCGCTCTACCACCTAAGCTCTGCCTCCAACCCCAACTCCAGCCCGTCTATGCCCAACTCTTATCTCCTCCTCTGGGAAGCATCCTTCCCAGAGCCCATGGCTTTATTCCTCAGTGGCCTCTCATACAGGATCCTGTTATAACACAAGCCTCCCCATCCCGCACCTGCAGCCAGGCGGGCACTCAAGGATGTGTCTGATGGGAAAATAAGACAGAACAAGGGTAGCACATGCTTGCGTGGTTACCTGGGAGAAGGTTGCTGGGTGCATGTTAGAGAGCAGACACCTCCAGCCCAAAGCCATTAGGACTCTGTGGGAGGTGCTTCTGCCACTGGGGAGTGTCTGGCAGCCCTAGAGCCAAGGGCAGAGCAGGGCCCACTGTCAGTATTTGAAGACTGTTTCCAGAAGGTTTGTAAGCAGCCAGTGCCCACATCTTAAAAAAAACACACACACACACACATATTCTCTATGAACTTTTTTTTGGTGCTGGTCCTGGGGCTTGAACTCAGGGTCTGGGCATTGTCCCTGAACTTTTGTGCTCAAAGCTAGCGCTCTATCACTTTGAGCCACAGTGCCATTTCCAATCTTTTAGTAGTTAATTGGAGATAAGAGTCTCATGGATTTTTCCTGCCCTGGCTGGCTTTGAACCTCCATCCTTAGATCTTAGCCTCCTGAGTAGTTAAGATTACAGACATGAGCCACCAATGCCCAGCTGTGTTTTTTTCTTTTTCTTCTGGACATCATGCTTGCTTGGTTAGCTACTCAGCTGGTATTTTATCACTTAGGCCACACCTCCAGTCTTGCTTTTTTTTTTTTTTTGGTGGTTATTTTGGAGATGGAGTGTCATAAAGTTTTCTGCCTGAGCTGGTTTTGAACTCCAGCTTCTGGATCTTCACTTCCTGAATAGCCAGGATTATAAACACGAGTCACTACTGCCAACCTTGACCTTATTTTGAACCCACACTCTTCCCAGCCTGGGCTTATTGACTTTAGGAGCTGGACCTTGACAGCTCTTCACTTCGCCCTTTCTTGGTCCTCTTTGGCTTTTGCACATTTGTACCCTGCAGCCCCACTTGATGTGGCCTCGCAGAGTGAGGGTCTCAGAGCCCACTTCCTAGAAATGCTTACCTCTCCTGTCCTGGCAGACCTAGGGGTGGGACTGCCACTTCCACACCCTGGCCCACATGTAGATCCTTCTTTCAAATTAGGTAAAGAAAATAACAGATTCTAAAAAAAAACCAGCTGCTGTGAGGTTCCTCTGCATTGTACTTAGCTTCGCATCCGGAACACAGAAGCTCTGAGTTTAGCAAACTGGGTGCCTGGGATGGAACTGTCTGATGAATCAGTGCAAACTGGAGATAGTCCCCCTTCAGGAGGCTGCACCCCAGTGTCTGAGTTTTCAGGATAGTGGAGGAGACATGAAGAAAATGTCAATGCTCCATAGTGAATGGAAGGGTTTCTCTGTTGAAGGTGGTTGGGGTTCTTAGGACCCCAGAAGCAAAGGATTCATGGGAGTGAGCCCTTAGTGAAATAAAATCCCTGGTGGCATCTTCCCCTTCTCTTTCCTTCCCTTTACTACTCTTATTTTCTTTTCGTTTGCCTTTCTAGACTGCTGCCGAGACAGTGTCAGAGGGGGTGCTGTATATTGGAAGGTTCCAGAGAGTTAAGCTGGGGTTTGTGCTTTTCTGGCTGCATGGTCGCTGTGGCATAGGGCCCCTGGCTCTGGCCACCATCCTGGTGTGTCATGCATCTGTTTCCTCTATTCTGCCCTTCACAAAACCACACAGATAGAAGAGTGTGTAGAGGAGGTCCCAGTGCACGGCATGACTTCTAAGGGTACTGAGCATTCAGGATGGGCCTGACATTTGAACACAGACCTCCTGGCTTGCTGTTCAAGGTTGTACCCCAGCGGGTTCAGGATAAGGAGGCCCAGGTCCAAGTGAGGTATTCTAACCACCTTCTTCTCTGTCCTAGAAGAACCCAGCATCTCTCCCCCATGTCCTGGCTGCTGGCTACTCACCAAGGCTCTGTCCCCTGTCTTTTGGTGAAGGAGTTGAGTTTAACCCCTTACCACCGAAGGAAGTAAGGTAAATACAGCAGTCCCTGAGTTGATTTCTTACATTTTCACTTAAAAAAAAAACCAGACATAATTATTTTTTAACTTAGTTCATTGTGAAAATATACCAAAGATTATTAACCATATGGTAGATATTTTTCCCTAACCAATTAAATATGTAAACACTGGTTTTGAAATACAAATGAGCTCCTGGGATACATAAAGTTATGCAAAGTGCCATAGGCACTTCACATACCGTGGCCCTGGGATGCTAGAACCTGTGTGGAATATGGCTTCCTCTTTCCAGGAGTTGCTGTCTGGGTCCCCCTCTTCAAGGTGCTGTGGGCGGTTTCATGCTGTGTGTGGATGAGCAAGTACCAGTCTTCCTCTGGGCATGAGCTCATGCAGGACTCTCAGGGCAAAGAGTCATGGAGAGGCTCTGTTAAAGGTCTGACTTTTGGAGCAAGGATTTCACTTTTGGTGTCTGGGGGGTTTTACAGCAGGAGTTGCAGTTGGTTAGCAAAAAAAGGCTCTTTGATGTGGATCAGTAAGAAATGTGTCACTCTGCTGAGGTGAGCAGTTAAGCCTTGATTCTTGTGAAGTTTGTGTTTCCAACAAAGTAGGACGTGACTTCATGACATTAGTTCCAACAGCCTCTTTGCTGCTTGTCCAGGGAGAGCAGAGGCGTTTCTATCCAGTTCACAGAGAACGCTGCCCCTCGCTCTCCCACCCATGGCCAGGGGCTGCCAGGTGCAGTTCTTTTTAATTTTTTGTGTCAGTACTAGGGCTTGAACTCAAACTCAGGGCTTGGCATTCTTCCTTAGGTTTTCACTCAAAGCTAGTGCTCTAGTACTTGAACCACCACTCCATTTCTGGCTTTTTGGTGTGATTAATGGAAGATAATAGTCTTATAGACTTCCCTGGGCTGGCTTTAAACTTGGATCCTTAGATCTTAGCTTCCTGAGTAGTTAGGATTACAGGTATGAGAGCCACCAGTTCCTGGCTTGGTAGTTTTTTTTGTTTTTTGTTTTTGTTTTTTTAAGGTAATACACACACACACACACACACACACACACACACACATATATATATATATATACATATATATATATTAGTGTCTTTGAAGTTGTAAAAATAATAAACACTTTACTTCCCTAAAAAATATTACTCCTCCCCCCCAAAAAAAAGCTGGGCACCAGTGGCTCATGCCTATAATCCTAGCTACTCAGGAGGCTGACATCTGAGAATCATGGTTCAAAGCCAACCTGGGCAGGAGTCCATGAGACTCTTATTTACAGTAAACCACCAGAAAACCAGAAGTGTCACTGTGGATGAAGTGGTAGAGCATTCGCCTTGAGCTGAAGAGCTGAGGGACAGTGCCTAGACCCAGAGTTCAAGCTCCATGACAGACAAAAAAAAAAAAAACAAAAAACCTCCAAAAAGAAATTTAATAATACTCCAGGAAATGGAAACAAGAGGCTTTTTTCTTTGTTGCTGTTTTCATTTTCTTTTTGTCTTGTTTGTTCATTTATCTGATTTTGGGAGTGTAAGGGGAGACACAGAAATGGAAGGACTAAGGGTAAACAAATGCAGCAGTGGCACTCCCTAGACACTATATTGAAAATGAACTATACAACTAGTGGGTGAGGATGGGAGGGAAAAACTGGGAGAGAGCGAGGGAAGGAGTGACATTGTCTGAAAAGAAGTATACTCATTACCTGACTTAGGTAACTGTAACCTCTCTGTATATCATCTTTATAATAACAAAAAACATTTTAAAGGTAAAGTCGTAGATAAATATAAATGGGAGCTTATTTGATGAATATCAACACTGTAATCAAGCTTTTGCTCAGGTCCCTGAGTACCTGGTGATTTCCAAAGCAAAGGCCAAGATGGACCAAATACTGGGATCTAATATAGCCAAGTTCCCAGAACCAGCAATCAGAAGTCTTGGTTTTTCCTCCTCTAGGTGCCAGTGGCTCACACCTGTAATCCTAGCTACTCAGGAGGCTGAGAGCTGAAGCTCACAGTTCAAAGCCAGCCTGGGCAGAAAAGTCTGTGAGACTCTTATCACCAATGAGCCTCCAAAAACCTGGAAGTGGCCTTGTGTCTCAAAGTGGTAGAGCGCTAGCCTTGAGCAAAACAGCTCAGCGATGGAGCACAGGCCCTGACTTCAAGGGCTACAACCAACCAAAAAAAAAAAAGTAAATAAAAATAAAAAGCTGATTGTGGTCCCCTCAAGGGACCTCCCCCATGGAGCAGTCAAGTCTATATCATTCTGTAACACAGTCATTCTTGCTCCACCACAGGCATGTTAGGGAAAGGTAGACATTTTTATTATTGCATGCAGTGTTCTTACACTGAAATGTAACCTTACACCGCCCATCATTAACTAGAACACTGTTATGTTGTGGATGACAGCACTTGCTGTGTGTTGACATTCTGCCCCTTTATTTTTGGGCACCCTTTACAGAAAGAGGAAACTGAGGCCAGGACAGTTTAAGCCACTTGACTTAAAGTCTCCTGGCTTATGTAATCAGAAGCAAATCCAGCATCTGCAGCCTGCAGTGGGAATCTTGTCCCAGCTTTGGGCTAAGGGTGTGTCTCGGTGGTAGAGCATTTGCCTAGCATGTGCCAGGCCTTGGGTTGGATCCCCAGCACTGCATATGATAAGTCCTGGACCTACCACTCCGTAGCACCCTGACCTTCATCTCTGCATTTCCCTTTCCTGCTCCCATTTTTGTGAGGGAAATTAAGTTAGATCTTCTGGGTAAAGTGCTTGGAATATTCTTCCTGGCCCAGAGTAAGAGACTTCATAAAGTCTCTCTGCTGCTTCTCTCTGTATAGCCACAGCTCAGTATTTATATCCCAGGAGGGAGTTAAAGTCATAGCCAGAGCCACAGGGTCACGTTTGTAATCCTAGCTACTCAGGAGGCCAAGATCTGAGGGTCATGGTTCGAACCCAGCCTACACAGGAATTTCCACGAGACTCTTTATCTCCAATGAACTATCAAAAAAGCCAGAAGTGGAGCTGTGGTTTAAGTGATGGTATGCCAGTTTTGCCTGATAAAGCTAAAAAATACACCTAGGTTCTGAGTTCAAGCCTCCAGTACTGGCACAAAACAAACAAAACCAAACAGTCACAGGCAGGTCCCTGGGCTTCCTAGCTGCGAGGAGCAGTCTCATGCTGCCTTGTGTCTCCCCTCCAGGTACACGTCCTCGGTCAAGTACGACTCTGAGCGGCACTTCATCGACCATGTGCAGCTGCCCTTGGGCCTGGCAGTGGCCTCCTGCAGCCAGACGGTCACCTGTATCCCCAACTGCACATGGCGTAACTACAAGGCCGAGGTGCGCTTCGAGCCCCGCCACAAGCCCATGCGCTTCCTCAGCACCACCATCATCTACCCCAAGTACCCCAAGACCATCTACACCACCACCCTGGATTACAACAGCCAAAAGAAGCTGAGGAGGTTTTTGTCCAGCGTGGAGCTGGAGGCCGCAGAGTTCCTGGGCAGCGACGGCCTCTCAGATGACTGCTGACTTGTCCTCCCCAGACCACCCGGGGGCAAGTTGGGCAACGTTGCTCTTGTGTTATTCCAATCCCAGTCCCACAGAAGTCTAACCTGGAGATACCTCTAAATCCAGCCGATGGGGGGCAGAGGGGAGAAGAAAATCACTGCATCTTATCATTACGGAGAGACTCGGTCTGGGTTTTGCATTTTCCAATCGCTTTTTACCAGGAGTACATTTCCTGGTTTGTTGCTGTGCTTTCTTCATTGAGGAAAGTCAATGAGGACCAGAGGGAAAGGACAGTGGAGCTGTGTGGAGGAGGGAGGGTGGAGGCGAGCTGGCGCTCTGGCAGCCAGTGTGAGTGTGAGGAAGAGCACACACGGCCCCGCAGTGGAGACGCCACAGGGTGGAAACAAGTCAACTGTAAGAAATTTCAGCCCTGGGTCTCTTTGCTGCTTTCAAGAGTGGAGTGAACTCAGTATGCTATGACCCCCATATGTGTTCAATCTGGGGAAAGCCGAATTCCATTTCATTTTTATTTCCACTTCCATTTGAATTTCCTGTTAACCAAAACTCTTGGAATTTCTCGAGATCATTTTCATGATACTGAAAAAAAAAAAGGGGGGAGGGGAAAGAAAAGCCCAAACCACAATATGAGATGCTTTTAAGAAGGAAAGTTCGCCCTGTTCTTGTCTGCTTTGGGTTGGGGAGTGGGGATGTGGGGGAGGGGGGGAGATGCCGGATGGTCAGTTTGGGAGCCGGTGGCTTCTGTCTGGTTCCAGGTTAGGCTGGTTCCAGGCGTGGCTCTGAAAGAGCCTTTGCGTGCTTGGCATCTGGTTAATGTCTCCGCAGGCTGGAGGAACTCTCTTGATAGGTATTTTGGGGTTTCACAATACTTTCCTAGAGTTTTTTTTTTTTCCTAAGTCAAAATGTAGTGGAGGGCTCTTTTGGAGAGAAATGGCATTTTAAAAGGATGCTTTGGAAAAACACTTTCTGGAACTCCTTGAGGAAGGTTTCCACTCTGGACTTCCCGCTGAAGCCCCGTGGCCCTCCGGAGGAGGCAGCGGCGGTGGCGGTGGCGGTCGCCTATGCTCCCGAGACCCAGTCATCACGATTGCCCGCACAAACTGAGGCCGGATGGATTGATTCCTAAGGCTTGGGTGGTGACCGAATGGTGGGAAAATTGGGTTTCAGCCAGAAGGCAAAGAATCTGGTTTAGTCCCCTTTCCCCTCTCCCCACCCCCGTGTGAAGCCACAATGCAGTGGAATGATGTCACAATCCAAACATCACCTTCTTGGACATTTCTACCACCGTGGACACAGAAGTGGCTATCACAGAGTCAGCCATGAACCCATGAGGTCCCCTAGCCATTGTGTAGGTTAGACCGCCATTGTATAGGTTAGACCACGCAGCTACAACAACACAGCCAGAGCCAAGTGGTTGTAGCACACCAGGCTGCTCCCTGCCCACCTACCTCCCATCATCACCCCACCACCCAGGCCTGGCCCCATCCCAGCCCGTGCTTCTTAGAACCTGCCAACCCTGTGATGCTGGAGGAAAGAAAGAGTCAGATGGATTTGTTTTTTACCCCCCTCCAGTATTGAAAAGAACAAACCATACATATGTCCTTTGACTACATCCGAGAGGTGTCAGGTCTTCCTGGAAGCTTAGCCTCCGCTGTATCTCTGGCTTTCTGTGATGGCTTCATCAGTCCAGAAAGTGGAGCCGAGAGCTTCCTGGGTCACCAGGACCCACTGCAGGGAATTTTGCTACCAGAAAGCTGTAGAATGAGAAGTGTTCTCACTTAAAAGTGACAGAGCCCAGAAAGCCAGAAGTGGTGTCATGGCTCAAGTGGTAGAGCACTAGCCTGGTGCACAAAAGCTCAGGGTCAGCACACAGGCCCCGAGTTCAAGTTCTACAATGGACAAAAAAGATGCCAGAGCCCTCAGGCCACACTGTCCTCAGTTCCCCACTGACCACAATGTCTGCCATGTTGTGTCCCTGACCAATGGACACAAGCTGTTAGAGTCATAGCTGGCTTCATGGTTCCAATTTACCCAGGTTCAGCTTAGCAGGGACCCAATAAAATGGGCAGAGGAACACTCCAGAACCCCACAGCCTCCTCAGTCATGTGCACAGCAACCAATAGTGCCTTGCAAAAAAAAATCAAATTATGCAACCTTTATTGGCAAAAGTGGATTTTCATCTGACTTTGTCATGTCACTTAGTGGTGAATGTAAATTTTAAATGGATGTTAGCATTCCCAAGGCTTTGCTCTGCCCCAGTGGGGACATTTAGACAACTGGGAATGACTTTGTGGGCAGCGTAGCAGGAGAGAGAATGTGGCTTTTGAATATAGCTGTGTTTTGTGGTATCTTGAAGATTTTTTTTTTTTTGAGGGATTGTGTTAAGTTCAGACGGCTCCTTCTGGGTGTGTAAAGAGCCGGAACTGTATCTGTAAAGTAAGTAAGCGAGCGATGGTGGATGTGTACTGTGAGTGGAAAAGCAGGCTTTATTTTGTTAAGTTATTCACTGTACTTCTTTCTCATTTTCTCCTGCTTTCTTGAAAGTTTTAGAACCCGGAAGCGAGGGAGACATGGGGCACTCTGATGGCCGATCAAGTGTCGAGTGTCACCAGTGGGTAGCGGATGCCAGTCTTTTGTTTGCAAGGTAGAAGCTGTGATTTTGTTTTCAAACTCACTGATTCAAAAATAAGCATTTCCTAAGTGTGCAGGAGAGAGATACTTTGTTAATTAAAAGGCTTTTGGGTCAATCTCTCAAGTTATGGCTTTGATGTCCTAAGGATGGTTTGCATTTTCAGAGGAAACTTGCTTTCCTTTCAGATCACATACACTTTTAGATAGACTTCCTGTGAACCAGTATCTTTTCATTTGACACTTTTCCTGGTTTGAACCTTAGAAAATCCAAAATAGTATTTGACAAAAACTGTGTTAAAAAGAAAAGGTCCTTGACACCTGTCCCACTCAGTTTTGTTTTGTGATTTGTCATTTAGAAATAAATTATCTTAAAAAAATAATAAGCTGAATGATGCTTCTCTCTTTTTAAAGTAAATCATAATGTTTGGTTGAAGAGAATATCTTGTTAATATGCAGATAAGGAATGGGAACTGGGTGGTTTTATTTGTCTATCTTTCCGTGTGTGTGTGTGTGTGTGTGTGTGTGTTTACTGCTACTAGGGCTTGAACACAGGGCCTGGGCACTGTCCAGCTATTTTGCTCAATGTTGATGTTCTGCTGTTTGAGCCACAGTTCCATTTCCAGCCTTCTGCTGATTAAGAGTCTTGGGGATTTTTCAGGCTAGCTTTGAACCGTGATCCTTAGATATCAGTCTCCTAAGTAGGTTGGATTACAAGTATCAGTTCCTGGCTCCTGGCTGCTTCTCTTTCTTTAAACTAAAATGATTATGCCCTGCCTCAGCAAAATGAAGAAAACATCTCATTTTGAGAAATGTTAAGACATGATCACATTAAACAGTGTTACTGTGCAGGTATTTGAGGAGCTGAACACAGAAATTTTATTTATCTGTTTTTAATGGTCTATATTAATTGAACAGATGGGTTTCATTGTGATATCCCCATGCATCCCTATAATGTATTTGCCTTTCTATTACTCTTTTTTTTTTTTTTTTGTCCATTGTAGGGCTTGAACTCAGGGTCTGGGCGCCATCCCTGAACCCTTTTGCTCAAGGCTAGTGTTCTACCACTTTTAGCCACAAGTTTTCTGGTAGTTAATTGGAGAGAAGAGTCTCCCAGACTTTCCTGCCCAGGCTGGCTTTGAACTGTGATCCTCAGATCTCAGCCTCCTGAGTAGCTAGGATTACAGGCATGAGCCTCTGGCACCCAGCTTCCCTCTATTACTCTTTCTTATCCCTTCCCCACAAGAGAATTTGATTCTGGAACAGATAGGCACTCATTCCTCAAGTCCATCCACCTGGACCGCAGCTGTGATTGGGGAGGTAGGGTCATTTCTTTCTATCTCCCTTTCCAGTGTGCCCCTCCCCCAACTTTCCAGGACAAATGCACACTAACCCACCCTTAATTTTATTGTGGTGCATGGCTTTGGACTGGAAGAACCTGCAGACATTAGACAATTAAAAGAAGACACTAGTACAGGAGCTTGTGAAGGAGTTTGCACCTGTGAACTCTGGGCCTGGATGCTGTCCCTCAGCTCTTCAGCTCAAGGCTAGCACTCTACCACTTGAGCACTCTACCACTTCTGGCTTTTTCTGCTTATGTAGTACTGAGGAATCAAACCCAGGGCCTTATACATGCAAGACAAGCACTCTACCACGGAGCCACCTTCCCAGCCCCTGACATGTAATTCTTTTATGGAGGGACTATGATAGCAGGAGCAAGGAGTTGGGATGTCCTCCCTTCTAGTACCTCACAAAGGGAGGCCAGTGGAAGCAATAATACTTTTCATTGAACACTTGGATCTCTTCAATCTCAGGCTATCCTCTTCCCTATGGATACAGTCCTATAGGGGACCTGGTAAAAGGTTTATAGTTGAGACTCCTGTAGCAAAAGACTAACAAGAGGGCTAGGAATGTAGCTTAGTGGTAGAGTGCTTGCCTAGCATGCATGAAGCCCTGGATTTGATTCCTCAGTACCACATAAACAGAAAAAGCCAGAAGTGACACTGTGGTTCAAGTGGTAGAGTGCCAGCCTTGAGCAAAAAAAGAAGCTCAGTGACAGTGTCCAGGTCCTGAGTTCAAAGGGGGGGGGCTAGCTAGGGTTGTGGCTCAGGTGATAGAACACTCGCTTAACATGACGACTTGAATCCCCAGTACCAGCACAAGGAAAAAAAGGAGATCTGTGTAGTTTGCAAAGCCATATAGAGGTCTGACTGGAGGACAGAAGGGTAACAAACTGGGGTTTGAGGTGCTTAGGAGGGCATGTTTGTTCACTTTCTTCTTGGCATTCCTGTGTGACATTCCATTCCTCCCGGATTTAGGGTAGGACACCTGGCACAGGCAGGTCTGCAGAGAAAAGGAAGGAGAGAGTCAGAGCGGGAGCTCCTTGCGGATTTATGGTCTGCCTCAAGGCAGGGGTACCAGGAAGGAATTCCTGACTTTCACAGCCTGCTTCAAGGAAGGAATGAGGTAGAGAAGGTCTGAGAACTTCCTGCTTCTGTAGTTTTCTTATCTTCCTGAAGCTTAAAATATGTAGCTTACAAGCCTGGTGCTTGTACATTCAGGCCTGAAATCCTTGCTATTCCAGAAGCTGAGATCTGAAAAGCAAGGTTTGAAGGTAACATAGGCACCAAATCTGAGGGCCTCTTATTTCCAATTAGCCAGCAAAAAGCTATGAAGGTGTAGTTTAAGCTGAAAAAGAATGTGAGGGGGCTGGGAAGGTGGCTCAGTGGTAGAGCGCTTCCCTTGCATGCCTGAGGCCCTGAGTTCAATTCCTCAGCACCACATAAGCAAAAACAAAAAAGCTGGAAGTGGCGCTGTGGCTCAAGTGGTAGAGTGCTAGCTTGAGCTGAAGAGCTGAGGGACAGTGCCCAGGCCCAGAGTTCAAGCCCCACGACCGGAAAAAAAAAAAGAAAAAGAATGTGAGACCCTGAAGCCAGGTGCCGGTGGCTCACACCTGTAATCCTAGCTACTCAGGAGGCTGAGCTCTGAGGATCACAGTTCAAAGCCAGCTGGGGCAGGAAAGCCAGTGAAACTCTTCAATAATCCACCAGGAAACCGGAAGTGGCGCTGTGGCTCAAGTGATAGAGCACTTGCCTTGAGCTGAAGAACTGAGGGACAGCGCCCAGGCCCAGAGTTCAACCACCACCACCACCAACTAAGAGAGTGGGACCCTGAGTTCAAACCAGATCTGGCTTGCAGGTGTGCGCGCGCACACACACACACACACACACACGTCCATTTCTAGCCAAGAAAAGAGCATGAGACATGAGAAGGTGAAGAGTTGGACAGAGCAATGAGAGACAGTCTAGCCAGGACAACTTAGTGAGACCCTATCTTAACAAAGTAAATAAAGATTGGAGATGTTAACACAGAGGTAAAGCATTTGTATGTTTCCAGACCCTGGGTTTGATTCCCCAGCACTGCAATAAACAATTTGAAAATAGACCGGAAAAAATAGAAACCACTGAATTTCTCTCCAAAGATTAAGCCATCACTAGTTTCCTGGGGAACTGCAGCATTTTATTCTGTTTTTTTGTTTGTTTTTTTAGCAGGGTGCTGGGGCTGGGGCTTGAACTCAGCATCTGGATGCTGTTGCTTAACTTTTTCATTCAAGGCTGGCATTCTACCACTTGAGCCACAGCTCTATTTCTGGCTTTTTAGGGATTAATTGGATATCAGAGTCTCAAGGATTTTTTGGGGGGCAGGGGGAAGGAGGAGTTGGGCTGGCTTTGAACCACAATCCTCAGGCTTTTACTGTTCACAGTAGCCAAGATATGGAAACAACCCAGATGCCCCACTACTGATGAGTGGATCAAAAAATTGTGGTACCTATATACAATGGAATATTATGCAGCCATTAGAAAGGACAAAATAATGGCATTTGGAGGAAAATGGACAGAACTAGAACAAATCATGTTGAGCCAGGTAAGCCAAGAGACAAACAGCACATGGTCTCCCTGATATGTGGATGATAAAGCCAAAATGCAAGGAGATATGACAAAGTAAACAGGACTCGAGAAACAAAGGACAGCCACTCATTTGTCATATCATTGCTAAAGGACCCCATGTTCTTGACCATAGATATATCTATGCACGCAACGGAGAGAAGCTAGGAGGAGGACTAGAATAAGTGGGAAATGGAACAACATACAACAAAGTGGCGCATCAGCTGCACCGGACATAGATGAAAAAGAACTAAGCAAATTAGAGACAGCGATGGGAAGGGAGGAATGAGAGGGAAAGAAGGAACAGCCTACACTAAGCCAAGGAAAGAAATGTAAACATCACCTGATATGGAAGAAATAATTGTATTGTCAAAGCTCATAGAATTCGCAACCTTTATAGACCATGATAATGACAATTTGCCTTGTGAAGGTTAAAATGTGTTTGTGACTTTAACTAAGTATCACTATCCTACAGTACTGTGAAATATATGAAATTTATGTAATCACCTAATCTCAACTTAATAAAAAAGAAGAGTGAGAGAAGGGATGCGTTAGGAGCAATCGGTGGCAATGTTGTCAGACACCTTGTATTCATATACTGTTTTGTAGAATGGGAACTTCTTTGGACAACTACTTACAGATAATAATAATAATAATAAATGATTTAAAAAAAAAAGAATTCTGGCTTTTGTCACAATGGGCCACCACAGAAAAATGTTCCCGTTAGTGACAGCCTTGGAAACACTGTTTGTAGCCTTGTCATAAGTAGTGTAGGCGTGCAATCGGGGAGCAAGGGAGAGTGGGAGGTTCTCTTCTTTATGTTTGCTGGCTTGTTTTACAGAATCACCATGCAGGAGTCTTGGGTGCTACTAATTACACTCCCTCCTGTTGTTGATTAGGTAATTAAGTGGGACAAGTGCAATTAACAGGAAGTTCCCAGTCAGCACCACACCTTCCCCGCCCAACCAGAGTTCTTGTTAGAAAGGAAGGCTCTGAAAGGTTAGTGCAAATGAATTGTTGTACTCTTTGAGTGTGCCTGCCTGTGTGTGCCCATGCATGTGTGTTTATTTGCATCCACTTTCAAGAAGGGACAGAGTGACTGTGGGAAGAAACAGCAGGGTGAAGGACAATGGAGGGAAGGGGGGAAGGCCATCAGAACTTAGACTAAATACTGGCTTGAGTGGTAGAGTGCCTGACTAGCAAGTGTGAGGCCCCGAGTCAAACCCCAGTAGTGACAAAAAAAAAAGGCATACAAATCTCTGTGTGTGTGTGTGTGTGTGTGTGTGTGTGTGTGTGTGTGTGTGCACGTGTGTGCGTGTACTGGGCCTTGAACTTGAGGTCTTGCAGTCTTGCTTGGATTTTTCACTCAAGGCCGGGGCTCTACCACTTGAGCCACACTTCCACTTGCAGGTTTTGTTTTGGTTTTGCTGGTTCATTGGAAATAAGCGTCTCTTGGATTTGTCTGCTCGAGCTAGATTTAAACCATAATCCTCAACCCTCAGCCTTCTGATTAGCTAGGATTACAGGCATGAACCACTAGCTCTCAGCTTTAATTATCTTTTGACTTGTAATTTCACTCCCAAGAATGTATTCAGAGCACTGGATAATTGTACTAAAATGTGCATATAAGGATATTCATTTCAGAATTGTTTAGAATAGCAGAGAAAAAGAGAGGAAACCAACTAAATGTTTACAAATATGGGGTCCAGTGAATGGAGCTGTAGGCAGGCATTGCAGAGTGTGACTTGTGGGTCAGTTCAGAGAGGTTGAAGGATTACACAGCCGGGAATTCCTCGTTACATTTCCATACATGTTTACAATATGTTCCACCCAATCTCACCCTCTTCATGCCATACTTTGAAGAGAACCATTACAAGACAACATGTGTATTATTACTCCATTAATTTTATTTGCTTACATTGCAGATGCCTTAATAGTAAAAGATCAGGAGGGTAATGAATGGATACCAAACCCATGAGACTCACTGTCTGCATTAATGCTGGGACTATCAGGTGTTTGAAAACTTTATTTATTTTTAATTTTTTATTTTTTTTGTCGGTCGTGGAGCTTGAACTCTGGGCCTGGGCGCTGTCCCTCAGCTCTTCAGCTCAAGGCGAGGGCTCTACCACTTGAGCTACAGCGCCACTTCCGGTTTTCTGGTGGTTTATTGGAGATAGGAGTCTCACGGTCTCTCCTGCCCAGGCTGGCTTTGAACCGCGATCCTCAGATCTCAGCCTCCTGAGTAGCTAGGATTACAGGCATGAGCCACCAGCGCCTGGCTGAAAACTTTATTTATTTAAACCTATATTTTCCAATTTGCTTGTAATGCTTACTCATTTCTTGTGTGATTTTTGAAAAGTTAACACCTGAACATCCGAGAATCCAAAGTTGGGACTCAGTCACCTGTCCCAACGGGACAATAAGGAGGAGGCATGAAGAGCAGAGAAAGAAGCCACAGCAGGAAGAACACATAAAAGAGTTTAGAGACCCCAAGTCTGTTTTGAGGGTGCTCATATGAACTTTCAGATTATAGAAAAAAGGAATAAGAAGTGTGCATAACCAACCAGTCTTGGTCAAAGTATGTTGTGATGGATCGCTATGTCAGGATTGGTCAGGTGAGCTATGTCACAATAAGAAAGTCCTTGCTGAGCCAGACACCAGTGGTTCATGCCTATAATCTCAGCTACTTAGGAAATTGAGATGTGAGGATTGTAGTTCAAAGCCTGTCCAGGCAGGAAAATCCATGAGACAAGAGTCTGCAATTAACCACCAAAAAGTCAGAAGTGGTGCTGTGGCTCAAGTGGTAGAGCACTAGCTTTGAGCACAAAAATTCAGGGACAGCAGACAGGTCCTGAGTTCAAGCCCAGAGACTGACACACACACATTAAAATAATTTCAAAAGTCTTTGCTGCCTGCCTGGGGGTGGAAGGGTAGATTTCACTGTGGTCACAAGATTTATGTGTGTATGTGTGGTAGTGGTACTGGGGTTTGAACTCAGGTCCAGGGACTGCTAAGGCTGGCACTCTACCCTCTGAGCCATGCTTCCAGCCCTTTCTCACAATATGATTGTTCATCAGACATGTTCTTTCTGGAATGCAAGGTGATTGCAGAAGAGACAGGCTCAGAGCAATAGAGATAAATACAAAATGGAGGCAGAAATGCCAAGTTTTCCCTCTGCTTGTGGTATCTATCCCTCTGCTTTTGGTATCTATCTATCTATCTATCTATCTATCTATCTATCTATCTATCTATCTATCTATCTATCTATCTATCTATCTATCTCCCTCTCAACTCTCTCCTCTCCTCTCTCCCTTTCCCTTCTCTCCTTCCTTTAGTGCTAGTACTAGGGTTTGAACTTAAGACCTGGGTACTATCCTTTACTTTTTCTACTCAAGGCTTTGAACCATAACTCTACTTCTGCTTTTTGGTGGTTTATTGGAGAGAAGAGTCTCACAGACCTTCATTCCTGAGCTGGCCTTGAACCAGGATCCTCAGATTTCAGCCTCCTGAGTAGCTAGAATTATAGGTGTGAGCCACTGGTACCCAGCTTCACTCAGCGTCTGATGATTTAACTGTAGAAACAAGAAAGCTAAATGGTAGTCTCTCTCTCTAGAGGTGGAGACTAGGGTGGAGAACTCAGAAGGTTCTATGATTTGATGCTGTTGGCAAGTTAACAGTCTATCATAATTTCATAGATGTTTCAAAGATAAACCTTGGGTCAGAGACAAAGTGTGGGGTATTAAACACAATAGTGTTTTTGTGCTGGGCTCCAGAGCCTCATTTTCCACAGGGCAATGTAACCAGATTCCAGGCAACTAACACTGGGCCATCGCGCAGGGTGACACAGCATGGGAAACCAGAGTTTCAGGCTGTAGGTCCAAACTCTTGATTTCCACATGTCAGGTCTGCCATTCACCCCTCTATGTCAAATAAAGAGACAGGGAGTATGGCAGAGAAAGTGGTTTATTATGTGGCATGGGCAGCCACAGGAAGACAACACCTCCATTCATCTTCAGCCGTCTTCAGTTTCAGACATGAGCTATGGGTTGAAATAGATGAAGAGCTGAGGGTAGAGGGAAAGAGGTATGCATGATGATGAAACATTCAGGTGTGGCCTAGCTGACCATTATCTCAGTCCTTATTTGAGACGAGGTTCTGGAGAAGTTGTTATCTTTACTTCTGGGAAGGCTGTGCCTTCCCTTCCTTTGGAATGGTTTCCTCCATCCTTCCTTGCCAATATGCCCTT
Source organism: Dipodomys ordii (assembly GCF_000151885.1). NCBI lineage: Eukaryota > Metazoa > Chordata > Mammalia > Rodentia > Heteromyidae > Dipodomys > Dipodomys ordii. Next base: position 6,527,967 of record NW_012267247.1, read on the forward strand.
AGTGAATGACTTAGACAGAGACAGGATGCCTAGCTTTTCTCCCACTCTTAGTTAATTCCTGGGCCCATGTAGGGAATTGATGCTTTTCAGTAAAAAGCAATTTGGGGGGAAAGGAGGTAGGAGGGCATCTTGGGGCTTGAATTTAGGGCCTGGGCAATGTCCCTGAGCTTTTGTGCTCAAGGCTAGGGCTCTACTACTTGAGCCACAGCTCCACTTCTGGCTTTTTTAGTAGGTAAGTGGAGATGAACATCTCAAACTTTTCTGCCTAGCCTGGCTTTGAACCACCATCTTTAGGTCTCAGCCTCCTGAATAGCTAGAATTCCAGGCATGAGTCATCTCTCCTGGCCAAAAGCAATATTTAATCACCTGTTACACAAGGAACACAAAGATTATTTGAATGCTGGGCCACTGGTAGCTGAGACCTGTAGTCCTAGCTACTCTGGAGGCTGAGAACTGAAGATCATGGTTCAAAGGCAGCCCAGGCAGAAAAGGCCGTGAGACTCTTTTTTGTTGTTATTGTTGTTGTTCGTGGGGCTTGAACTCTGGGCTTGGGCGCTGACCCTCAGCTCTTCAGCTCAAAGCGAGTGCTCTACCACTTGAGCTACAGCGCCACTTCCGGTTTTCTGGTGGTTTATTGGAGATAGGAGTCTCACGGTCTCTCCTGCCAGGGCTGGCTTTGAACCTTGATCCTCAGATCTCAGCCTCCTGAGTAGCTAGGATTACAGGCATGAGCCACCAGCGCCCGGCTATGTGAGACTCTTATCTCTAATTAACTACCAGAAAACCAGAAGTGGCGCTTTGGCTCAAACTGGTAGAGTGCTAGCCTTGAGCAAAAGAGCTCAAGGACAGTGCCCAGGTCCTGAATTCAAGCCCACGCACTACCACCACCACCACCACCACCACAACAACAACAACATCATCAACAACAAAAAGAGATTATTTGAGCCACATAGGCTCATACCTATAATCCTAGCTACTCAGGAGATTGAGATTTGATGACTGTGGTTCGAAGCCAGCCTAGGCCTAAAAGTCTGTGAGACTTTTACCTCCAATTAATCATCAAAAACAAAGACAAAAACCAAAACCAGAAACCGAGCTGTGGCTCAAGTGGTAGAGTGTTAACCTTGAGTGAAAAAGCTCAGAAACAGCTATGTTCAAGCCTCAGTACCTGCCCAGAAAGAGAGAGAGAGAGAGAGATTATAGTTTGGAATAAAAGTACTTGTGGCTGTACCAGTCTGGTGACTGTCCCCACTGACACACTGAAACATGAGACACATGAGAATTTTTCTGAAGAATGATCTCCCAACAATCAAAGCTTCTCAAATTTATTCTGCATTATTCAACTTTTGTGAGGCTGTGATTCAGCGGATCAGCAGGGGAGGGGGAGGAGGGGGACACCTGAGAGTTGCTGACAAGACAGCCAACCTTCTCCCAAGTTGTGGGAGCATGTTTTGAGCAGCCAGGCCTCAAACACCCCTTCCTCAAAGCTAAGAACGGACAATAGCTGCAGGCCAAGGGTACTGGGCAGAGCCTAGCATGCTAGTCTGGGGAGCGATGACTGAGGGAATACTTGATTGAGGTAGTGAGAGCCATGTGCAATGTAGGAAACCTAAAATGGAAAGTATCCTTCAAGTCCTTAAAGGCACACATGTTAGCAAAGAGCCGCAAAGAGAGAAAGCATTGTACTGTAATAAAAATTTTCCAACTCACAGGTGACCTCCACCCTGCAGGCTGGATCCCAGGAATCTTCACAGGTCATCATAAATACTTAAGCCCCAAGCACTGCTCTGCTCACCCCTGAGGCAACTTACTTTCAGTCAGTTGAAAGTACCGTTAGAACAGGTTATTTTGATGTGTGTGGACGCCAGTACTGGAGCTTGAAGTCAGGGCCTCCCATTCTTGCTTGGCCTTTTCCACTTAAGGTTAGTGCTCTATCACCAGAGCTACATCTCCACTTCTGGCTTTTTGCTGGTTAATGGGAGATAAAAGTTTCACGGATTTGTCTGCCCCAGGCTAGTTTCAGACTGTGATCTCACATCTCAGCCTCCTAAGTAGCTAGGAGACAGCACCTGATTTGTGACAGGCTCTTAAACTGACTTTCCTTTCCTTTTTTTTTTTTTTTGTTGTTGGTTATGGGATTTGAACTCTGGGCCTGGGCACTGTCCCTGAGCTCTTCAGCTCAAGGCTAACCACTCTACCACTTGAGCCACAGCACCACTTTCAGTTTTCTAAGTGGTTTATTGGAGATAAGAGTCTCACAGACTTTCCTGCCTGGGCTGGCTTTGAACTGTGATCCTCAGATCTTAGCCTCCTGAGTAGCTAGGATTAGAGGAGCAAGCCACCTGAGCCCAGCTAAACTGACTTTCTTTTGCTGAAAAAAAGCCAAAACCCTGATTCCTTACTTGTACCCCACAAATTCACTAAGAGCAGGAGAAAAGCCTGGCATCTCTGCCTCCATGTTGTATTTGTTTTTGTTCTAAGCAATTTGCAGGACAGATCACCCCCCCAAATAAGGACAGTTACCCATAATTAGTAATAAGAGGAATAATAGAATTATATTGTGGGAATTGTAATTAGTATAATTAGATTAAGTATAATAGAATGTCATAATTAATTACAATATAATTGATTATAATATAATTAATTATAATCAATAGAATAGAATAATATGATGGAAATAATATAATGGGACTAGACTGCTCCACTTAAGTAATGACAGCTGTAGAAACTTTGCTAGCACCTGGAGAGAACTGGAACTGAGATAATGATCAGCCAGGCCACACCTGTAACTGAGACTCTATGCATATCTTTGCTCTCTACCCCCAGTGCTTCCTCTAATCCTAATGCTCCTGTCCATACCTAGAAGATGGCTAAACATAAGCTGAAATGCTTCCCATGGCATCAGGCCATGTAAAAAATTCTTTTCAGCTGGGAGCTGGCTGCCTCCACCTGTGATCCTAGCTACTCCTCCTACTAGCTGAGAGTTGAGGATTGAGGTTCCAAGCCAGCCCATGCAGAAAAGTTCATGAGACTCTTATCTCCAATTAATCACCAAAAATCCAGAAGTAGAGCTATGTTTCAAGTGGTAAAGTGCTAGCTTTGAACAAAACAGCTCAGGGACAGCTCCCAGGGCCTGAGTTCAAGCCCCTGGGCCAATACACACACAAAATAATTCTAGTCTGCCCTTCACTGTGTCTCTATTTGGCACATAGGGGCAAATGGCTGGTCCTGACATGGTCCTTTCCTAATAGACTTTCCTATGGCTTCAACTGTGTTTCACATCTTGCCTGAATTATCCTCTCACCAGGCACAATGGCCAATAGCTGTGCCGAGTCTGGGATAGGAGACCCTTTACCCTGCCAGGCCACAATGAGGCAGCCAGCTGCATGGCTGCATAATGTCTGGTGGTGGATCAAACAGTGAAGAGCAAGACCTTTCCAGAACCTTCTGGGAGCAACATGGCCGACCCTGACACCTGTCAAATGTCTGTGTTTCATTATAATGACATTTCCACATTAGCTTTGCAGGCTGTGACCATTCCCATCATGCATCTGTAACCAGTACCTAGAAGCTGCTTTGGCTGGGAAGCTCTGACCCCTCACTGTATCTTGCCAATGTCCACGGGGTAACAAAAAGCCGATAGAATGTTGGCATCTCAGTCTCCATTTTGTATCTCTAATCCAGGAAGGACTGTTAGGAGAGGAAGCCCCCTCCTGCCAGGCTCCAAGGACTTTTTTTTTTATGGTTACAAAGCAGGGCCTCAGATTGATGAACAATCTGACTGCACCTGTGATTGGGGCTGGGCCTGTTTGATTAGGCAGGCTTGTCTTCCTGTCCCCAATTCTCCCTCTATTTAAATCTAAAGCTTATGTCTGTGTGGGAAAGACAGGCAGAAGAGCTGACTTTGACTCTCTCTGCAGTGTGCGTCTCTGCTCTTTACCACTTCTAGTTTTTTACTTTGGTGTCTTGGGAAATGAAGCCTGACCTGCATGATAACCTGTCTCTTAGACAGCATGGGGGGAAAAGCCAGGCTTGAGCCAGGTGCCAGTGACTCATGCTTGTATTCCTAGCTACTCAGGAGGTTAAGGTCTGAGGATCAAGGTTTAAAGCTAGTCTGTCCAGAAAAGTCTATGAGACTCTTAGCTCCAGTTAGCTAACAAAAAGCTGGAAGTGGAGCTGTGGTTCAAGAGGTAGGGTGCCAGCCTCAATGAAAAAAGCCAAATTAGAACTCGTAGCCCTGAGTGCAAGTCCTAGTACCAACTATCCTAAGCTCTCAGTAGTGGCAACAAGTGGGGACTAGGCCAGTGATTCCAAAGGTTGGATTTGACCATGAACATGTACACAGTATGGCCAGGGAGTCTCTCTGGCAGCCACAGTTCCCAGAAAGGACCTGAGGCTTCTAACCCAACCTACCCAATATGAACCACCACCAAATGCAGGCTGCCTGATGCTGGGCTGTCTGCTGTTGCTGAGCTATGGGAAGGTGTGCAGCCTGCCTCCCACCTGTTTGTGGACATCAGTGGCAGCAAGAAAGGACAAGATCTCTGGAAGTGGCCACTCCTCAGTCCTTGTGTGACCTTAGGCTCGTCTCTTTCCCAATCTGTGCTGGTTTCCTGGTAGATACATTGATATCCTAACACTTTCTCGCGGCTCAATGATTACTGTGCAGTGGAAAGGAAGCGGTGTTTGTGAAATGACTAACTCCATGCTGGGTGGAGGCAGGTCTGAGAAATAGAATTGCTACTATTAGAATTGTGTCTGCAGCCAAGAGAGAACTGCATGTGTAGCAGGTACTGGACAAAAGAATCCTGCGAAGACAATGGGAAACCTTAGATGAAGCTCTGCGGCGCTGTGTGATTTGAGCAAGTGACCTCTGCTAAGGCTCAGTTGTGTGAGAGAGAAATGATCATTCCTTCTGCTCAGGCAACACATGTGTAAGAACAAAAACGAATGACATTTGCTGGCTACTATGAGCCACTGCTTGTGCCTATAATCCTAGCTACTCAGGAGGCTGAGCTCTGAGAATTGCTATTGGAAGCCAGCCTGGGCAGACAAATCCAAGAGACTCTTATTTCCAATTAAATGCTAAAAGCTAGAAGTAGAGGTATGGCTCAAATGACAGTGTACCAGCCTTGAACAAAGGACCTGAGTACAAGCTGCAGCACACACACACACACACACACACACACACACACACACCATAAATAATACAATTATAACTAAGGTTGGAGACAGGTTTTACAAAAGTAAATTCAGGGGGATAAATCACACTAGGATTAATTCTGATTAAAGTGCTGTATAGGCATGTGTGAAATACCACAATGCAACCCCTTTGAACCATTAGCACACACACACATACACATAAATGTATGTAAAATAAATCCTGTCTGGGTGTGGGTTCTAATGGGAGGTGTGGAAGGGGTGGGGAGAGGGAGACCAGAGAGGGTGAAGGTGGGTAAATATGCTCTCTCTCTCTTTCTCTCTCTCTCCACACACACATACACACACACACATGTGAAAATGGAACAATGCTCGTTGAGACTGGCTTGGGAAGGGAGGAGGGATAAGGTAGAGTGAAGACAGAGTTTGATCAAGGTACTGTATGTATATTTGGACATGTCAAAATATAACCCCCCCTATGCAGCTAACTGATGCTAACTTTTAAAAATATGGAAAAAGCTGGGAGCAGTGGCTCAAACCTATAATCCTGAGCTTGGTGGGAGGCAGAGGTCAGAGGATCAAAGTTTGAGACTAGCCTAGGCATAATCTTTTTTGTTTTTTTTTGGTCCGGTCGTGGTGCCTGAACTCTGGGCCTGGGCGCTGTCCCTCAGCTCTTCAGCTCAAGGCTAGCGCTCTACCACTTGAGCCACAGCGCCACTTCCGGCTTTTTTTTTCTTTTTTGCTTATGTGGTGCTGAGGAATCGAACCCAGGGCCTCAGGCATGCAAGGCAAGCGCTCTACCACTGAGCCACCTTCCCAGCCCCATAATAATCTTATCTCATTGGAAGTCTGGGTGAGATGACACATGCCTGTCATCTCCAGTGACACAAGGAAGCACAAACAGGGAGATCTCAGAGCAGGCTGACATGATGGAAAAAAGAGTTGGAGGCATGGGTTCAGTGGTACAGTGCCTATTTTATATGTTTGACATTGTGAGTTCAAACCCCAGTACTGTCAAAACAAGGGGAAATACAGCCAAATGCAACTCCCAGAATGAATACATCAAGTAGTAAACATATTCAGTATTTTTTTTTCCTCCCCATTTATATTGATATGTTCTAGGGCCAGGCCTAGTAGCACAGATCCCATCAACTCAGGAAGCTGAGATTGGAAGGATCATTGTTTGAGTCCAGTCTAGGCAAAGAGTTCATGAGACTACTTAAAATTAACTAAAAGTTAGCAAGAAACTACTGGTGTATGTAAAGATCATAAGTCTATTTATTCAGGGCGTCTTGCAAGCTGAGTACATTATAGCTGTGCTTAACTGAATGCGCCCCACCCCCACCCCAGTTTCCACAAACCAAGTGCAAACCATCAACCTAATTATTACTGAAAAGGCCTGATGATGGATGGTCAGATACCTTCTGCTCCCAAACCACTCATGGACCCATGGTTGTAAAGCTTTTATATTTATATATTTACTGGCATTGGCCAAGTACCAGTAGTTCAGAGAGAAGTGCCCAGTCAGTCCAGGATCAGTTGAGATTAATTCATGCCTGAGCTAGCCACTCCTGTGACCCTTGATCAGGCTTTCAAAACTGAATCATTCGGAGCTGGGTGTGGTGGTACACACCTGTAATCCCCGACACTCAGGAGCCTGAGGCAGGAAGATGATGTGCATTTGAAGCTAGGCTGGGCTATATGAGAAGACCTTATCTTCCTCCTCTCCCCCGCAAAAAGTGGGGAGAGGAGACAGGATATTCCTTATTTGGGAGTTTGGTGGCAAGCCTTTTCACTTTCTATGTCTCTAAGGAACCACTCTAAGACTATATAGATTCTATATAATATATAATCTGTTTATATATAATATATAATCTGCTTAAATCACATATCCAGTGGGGTCCCCTCCATATTCTAGGTCTGTGAACCTTTAACAGGTGATCCATTTGCTTGACGGCTGTGGTTAGTTCAGAGATGGGCAAATAATCCTCACCAGGCCACAGACCAGCTCTGGGACTAGCAGGGATACTGGGTTGGGAGGAAATTAGGAGGAAGTGCTTTCTTTGTAGGATTGTAAGGGTATGAGTGGCCCCCTTGGCCACCTGTGATGAGAACTGGACTGAAAATGAATCTGACAGAGGTGATGAATACAGAGGATATGTGTGTGTGTGTGTGTGTGTGAGAGAGAGAGAGAGAGACAGACAGACAGACAGACAGTCAGACAGAGACATTTTGAGAACACAATTGACTTCTGGATCAAGCCATGCTTGAAGCCAACAGCTACCCCTGGACTGGGCTTTCGAATCTGCTTGCCTATAAGCTGATTCTCATGATGTTTTCTTCTCATTGCTAGTGGACAAGTACTCATGGATACAGCCTGAGTCTGAGAAAAGCCTTAAAATGTCTAACTCAGAGCTGTACTCCAGTGGCTCACACCTGTAATCCTAGCTACTCAGGAGGCTGAGATCTGAGGATCACGGTTTGAAGCTAGCCTGAGCAAGAAAGTACATGAGACTTTTGTCTCCAATTAACCACCAAAAAATAAAAAATGGAGGTATATCTCAAGTGGTAAACCACCAGTCTTTGAATGAAAAAGGAACAATGCTCAGATCCTGAGTTCAAACCTAAAGCAGGCACCAAAAAAAAACCCCACCAAAACAACAACAACAAAAACCCCAAAACTTCCAACCCAAAGTAGTTTAAGTTGAAGCCACTTCTGCATTTATAGGAGCATTATTTTCCCCAATTGCTTCTATTTCCTTCTTCAGCACAGATTCCCATTTGATTTCAGGCTCCAATCTGGTCTAAACCCCCCTGCGCCACAGCCTTTCAGACCCTTGCTATATCCTCCTATGTCCTCATTCCCCTCCCATTGCAGGTTAGGTTTACTGTGTGGTTTGTATCTGCTGATTGCCCGCCACAGCCACATTTATTTTGTGAAGCTCACCCTTCCATGCAGCAAATCCACACCGGCATTCAGGACAATCTCTCCAGTGGTTGTGGGTCTATGTCCACCTAAAATGTCATTGGTCAAAACTCTCAACAGATTGCTTTCCAGGTGCCAGGTACCAGTCCAGATGCTTTATGAAATTACTACACTTTGGTTCTACCACACTAAATATTGAGGAAAATAAGGTATTGGTGAAGAAGAGATAAAGTTGGTTTTAAGATCAAAGCTTATAATTATAATCATGATTCCATGGTATCAAGATCACACCTGGGCATCTTCTCCATACCTCACCACCAATGGAAGCCATTGCCAGTCTTTTTTTTTTTTCCACTCCTGGGGCTTGAACTCAGGGCCTGAACACTGTCCCTGAGCTTCTTTTGCTCAGGGCTAGCACTCTACCACTTGAGCCACAGTGCCACTTCTGGCTTATTCTGTTTATGTGGTGCTGAGGAATTGGACCCAGGGCTTCATGCGTGCTAGGCAAGCACTCTACCACTAAGCTACATTCACAGCTCATCTTCCAAGGCACTTCTTGTGTGCCCGGAGACTCTTGCATGTGACCCAGTAGCACAGTGGCTCAAGTGATAGAGCACTAGCCTTGAGCACGGAAAAGCTCAGGGACACTGCCCAGACCCTGAGTTCAAGCCCCAGGACTAGGGGAAAAAAAACAAAACCAAGAAATGCAAGGATATTCACAGCCTATTAGGGAGATTAATTTAATACCAGCTCTACACTAATGCTGTGGCGAGTCCAAATACCCCAGCCCTCCTCAGGTGCCATGGAGTGGGGAGAGCTGGGCTTTGAATTACTTCCCACGCCTCACTGAGGGATCAAGTGATGCAGTAGGAAAGCTGGATTAACACTGCTGCCTGGCTGGCTCTCTGCTCTAGCTTGGCCTTCCTTCACCTTCCAAATAATCTCATCTTTGAATTCCTATCTCAGGGCCTGCAGCTGAGCAAATGCAAACTAAGACCATCCATGGTGCTCACTCAATAAAAGTATTTGTGGAAGGGAGGAATACAAATTTAGAATAAGTAGTACAGTAAGGTATAGTATCAGTGTGCGTGCACGCGTGTGCGTGCACACACACACACACACACATACACACAACAAAACAACCAAAAAGTAGGTATGATGGTGCATGCCAGTGGTCTTAGCTACTGAAGAGGTGGAGGTAGGGGAATCACAGTCCAAGGCTAGCCCAGGAAAAAAGCATGAGACTCCAATCTAAAGAACAAACTAAAAGCAAAAGCACTGAGGTGTGGTGATAGAGCATTTACCTACCAACCACAAGGCCCCAAGTTCAACCCTCACTATTGCCTAAATAAATAAATAAATAAAAGAAACTGGCTGGGAATGTGGCTTAGTGGTAGAGTGCTTGCCTAGCATTCATGAAGCCTTGGGTTTCATTTTCAGTGCTACATAAACAGAAAAAGCCAGAAGTGGTACAGTGGCTCAAGTGGTAGAGCGTTATCCTTGAGCAAAGAGAGGCCAGGAACAGAGCTGGGCTCAAGCCCCAGAACTGGCAAAAAAGAAAGAAAGAAAGAAAGAAAGAAAGAAAGAAAGAAAGAAAGAAAGAAAGAAAGAAAGAAAGAAAGAAAGAAAGAAAGAAAGAAAGGAAGAAAGGAAGAAAGGAAGGAAGGAAGGAAGGAAGGAAAAGAAGGAAGGAAGGAAAAAAGAAAGAGAAGGAAGGAAGGAAAAAAGAAAGAAAGAAAATGATATAATCTCTATATTTTCTTCTTAGGGGCGGAGGGTAGTATCTAGCTGTAATGAGACATTAAATAACAAACAGAAATGCTAGTTTATTTAAGAAAAAAAGCAGTTCTGTAAAAGTACCATGTTTCCTAAATGGCTGATGGTCAGGCATGTGCATTGGCAAAGTAGATGCTGGCTTTCTCTGCACATTGGATAGAGACAGGTCTTCCTTTTCTCCTTTTTGAACACATAAACTTGTGGGGAGAAGGAAGAGGAGGAGGGGGTGGGGAGGAGTAGGAGGAACAGGAGCTGGTCAGCCCTTGTGAATAGATTTTACTTTGTCAGATCACTGACTAAATCATTGGGCGGGAGCTTTGTGGTAAGGTTGCCTTCCAAGTGGGGGTGCGCCGGCTCCAGTTTGGAGGGGGCCTGCCCACGGTTGGGGCTGCAGTCTTTGTCTGAGAGGTAGGGTAAGTTGTCAGGGGTCTCCTCAGGGCTGGGATCCGAAGGGAAGCCCTTGAGGGCTGAAATGCGGTACCGCTTCCTCCGGTTCAGTTTATATATCCGAATCCTTTCTTTCTCTGCTTCTGGGTCGGTGAGAATTCCATCCCAGCGCAGGCTTTCGTTGACCTGGTTCGGGAGGTTCTTTTCTATTTCCGCACACTGGGGGTACGTCGTGCTATGGCAGGAAGAAGGGCTGTGTTGGCTTTCTTCCCAAGGGCTGTGGCCTTTGCTGGGACTTAAAATGTCTTGGAAGGATGAGGAAAGGGTCTGAGTCTTCGGGCCTTGACTCTGGTGTTTCTCTGCTGAGTGGAGGAAGAAGAAAGTTAATGTCTGTGGCCCTTTCTGCCCACAAAGCCTGGGAAGATGCCCCCCACCCCCCCAAGCCTCCACAGATAGCTCTTTTCCTCCAGCTTCATTCACCCCTCAGCCTGCAGGGTTTTGTCAGTTTGTGGGCAAGAGGAGCATTCCCCCCCCCCACTTTTTGCATGCTAAGTTACACCCCAGACAAGAGGACCCAAGAGTATCATGAATTTGTCAGTGTCACACAGGGGTGGGAAATCTAAGGCTGGCCTGGCTCCTAGTGCCCTTTCTTTCCACTATGACCTGGTGCCCCCCCCCTTTTCCCCCCACCTCACCACACGTCACTGAAATGCTTTCCAGGCCTAGGAGGCTATGACTCTACCACCAGTCTAGACGTTTTATGACGGAACAAAAGGAGAAGAGAAATGCTTCCTAAATCTGACTGGTGAAATGGATACTAGGCCAAATCAGGAAATATTTCTGCTTTATGCCTTATTATCTCCCTCCTTCTCTTTCTACCTCCCTCATCCCCCCCCCCACTCCACCCTTTTTATTTGGTGCCCAGTCCTGGGGCTTCAACTCAGGGCCTCATGTTCTCAATTAGCTTTCTTGCTCAAGGCTGGTGCTCTACCACTTGAGCCACAGTTCCACTTCCAGCTCTTTTTTGTAGGTCATGGGGCTTGAACTCTGGGCCTAGGCACTGTCCCTCATCTCTTCAGCTCAAGGCTAGCGCTCTACCACTTGAGCCACTGCACCACTTCTAGTTTTCTGGTGGTTTATTGGAGATAAGAGTCTCACAGACTTTCCTGCCCTGGCTAGCTTTAAACTGTGATCCTCAGATCTCAGCCTCCTGAGAAGCTAGGATTACAGGTGTGAGCCACTGGCGCCTGGCCACTTCCAGCTTTTTGCTGGTTAATTGGAAATAAAAGTCTCTCGGATTTTTCTGCCCAGGCTGGCTCCAAATCTCAGTCATTAGTTTTCCGTCTCCTGAGTAGCTAGGATTATAAGTGTGAGCCATCAGTATCCAGCCATCTTTTCTTCCTTCCTTTCTCTCTTTCACATGGATGGCACTTCAAAATCACATGGTACATATATAGAAACCCTAAGTTGTGGTTCGCTCATCAGTTCATCTTTTTCTTCTTTTTGCTGAAGGGGGACAGATCCCCCCTCCTCCAGGTAAAAGGGGGAATGGAAAAGAGAAAAGAAAAAGAAGGGTGAAAAACCCCTATCATGATATGTTCTTACCTTACTCCTTTCTGAAACTATTTGGTGTCCCCTGCTGACAGTCTGAGGTACATGCCACATGGCCACTGTTATGGCTACGGCCTAAAGCTACACCCAAGAGATACTAAACTTTCTGGCTTGCCTTTTGTGCTAGAATTTTTTTATGTAAAAAAAATTTTTTTTTGCCTTTTTATTATGACTCCACCTGATGAAGCAATTCTAATCTTCCCAAGTCCTTGTTCCCTTCCCAAACACAAGGCTGACTTGGGGAAGATGGCTGTTCCTTCCATCCCCAGACGGAAGAGCCACAACAAGAGCCACAAACACCACCCAGGATTAGCAGGACTGGACGCCAGAGCCCCTTCCCTGAAGGCCAAAGCCACTGAAGTAGAAGGTGACCACTCATGTGACCAAAGACTCCCAGCATGCAGGACAGGGCCTTCCATGTCACTGCTGCACTCTCTTCTCCAGTGGGCACTTGGGGGCTCCACTGAGGGATTTGGAGAGTGGAGGAGAGGAGCTTGGTGAAGGGCAAGGATGGGGTCTGTGGCACATGTTGTGTAGATACCTATGAAGGATTGGTGAGAGACTGAGTACCCCTGTGGATTCCCGTGTGGGTAAAACATCCAGGTCCTAGCAGGTGGTTTTTGAGGGGAGATCCAGACATGTGAATGTCTAGTTATATCTGTGTGTAAGTACCCACAATAGAGAAATTGCACCTTAGCTGCATTCAATGGGTGGCCTATCATTGTAGGGTGCTGCTTCGAAGGGAGTTAGGGATTATAAAAGATTGTGGCAGTGACTGGCATACTGCTAGCTATGAAGTCCAAGGCTGCTTTTTGGTGGATAGTGAGTGGATTCTATACAGGAAGGGATTCTTTCCTTTTCTTTTTTTTATTGTGAACATAAAATACCGTACAAAGGGGTTACAATTACATGGGCAAGGTAATGAGTACATTTCTTTTCTTTTTTTGGAGGTCCGGTCGTAGAGCCTGAACTCTGGACCTGGGCGCTGTCCCTCAGCTCTTCAGCTCAAGGCTAGCGCTCTACCACTTGAGCCACAGCACCACTTCCGGCTTTTTTCTTCTTGCTTATGTGGTGCTGAGGAATTGAACCCAGGGCCTCAGGCATGCAAGGCAAGTGCTCTACCACTAAGCCACCTTCCCAGCCCCAGTGAGTACATTTCTTATCAAGTATTGTTGCCTCTTCCTTTGTTTCCCCTTACTATCCCCTTCCCATTTTCCTTCCTTCCTTCCTTCCTTCTTTCTTTTTTTGCCAGGACTGGTGACTGAACTCTGGGCACTGTCCCTGAGCTTCTTTAGCTCAAGGCTAACACTCTACCACTTGAGCCACAGTGCCACTTCCAGCTTTTTCTGTTTATGTGGTACTGAGGAATTGAACACAGGGCTTCATGAATAATACTAGCCAAGTATTCTACCAAGAAACCACATTCCCAGGGCTGGGAAGGTGGCTCAGTGGTAGAGCGCTTGCCTTGCGTGCATGAGGCCCTGGGTTCGTATTCCTCAACACCACATAAGCAAAAAGAAAAAAGCTGGAAGTGGCACTGTGGCTCAAGTGGTAGAGCACTAGCCTTGAGCTAAAGAGCTGAGGGACAGCGCCCAGGCCCAGAGTTCAGGCCCCATGACCAGACCCCCCCCAAAAAAAAAGAAACCACATTCCCAGCCCAAAAAATTCTTCTTCCTCCTCCTCCTCTTCTTCTTCCTCCTCCTCTTCTTCCTCCTCCTCCTCTTTCCCCCCCACACGTTTTATATTTTTTTCTTTTTTCTCTCCACTGGAGCCCTACCTCCAGTCCAGTTTTGTTTTGCTGGTTAATTAGAGTCTCGAGGACAAGGGAGGATTCTTTTAAGTGCATTTACACGGTGGTGCTGTCCACGCAGAAGCTGGAAGCAGCAGTTCTTCACACACACAGAGGGGACAGGAAGAAGAGGCGCCTTTGTTTCTGTATGGGAGTGAGTGTAGTCAGGTAGTGTCTTTTAGAGGGGCCAGTCTCCACGTGTGGAAGCGTGGAAGGTGGGGGGGTGTCTCTGAAGGAGGGTTTGAAATTCCTGCAGGGAGAGTGTGTTTAGGATGTGTGAGTTAGGGCTGAGGATCTAGGAAGCTGAAAAAGGTGTTTGCATCAAACCAAGTCTCAGTGTGGGCCTGGGGAGGGAGGGGGGGTTGTGGACTCTGGGTATTGAGAATTCCCAGGGCAGGATGTAGGGTTTCCGTGTGGTATGGGGAGAGTGCAACTGGTCGGAGGGGGAATCTATGCTCCTGGGTGGAGGGTCTCTGAGGACACAGGGTCATCACTGTGACACCCTGAGTGGCGTGGAGGGAGTGGGGGGGGGGCTCGAGGCCTGCTGAGCTTCTGATTCTGGTCTGGCAGTGGTCTCCGGGGAGAGGGGCGTCTCTGGGATGGGGGTGTGTGTGTCCCGGGAGAGTGATCTCAGGTACAGGAGCTGGAGCAGCTGCGCCAGCTGTTCCTCTTACCGTCCCCCTTGCTAGACCCTTTGGTCTTCTTTTTCTTCTTCTTTTTCCTCTTCACTTTCCGTTTGGTCAGCTCTGTGGTGGTTCCTGCAATGGGGGGCAGTCTGGACCCCGACGGCGGCGGCGAGCCGGCTGCGCCGCCCGGCCACACCTCCCCTTCCTCGTCATCCTCCTCCCCGTCTGCGCCGTACTCCCCGGCCCTAGCCCCACCGTGGCCCGCCATCCGCCAGCTGGATCGCGACCTGCGCAGGGGCAGCCAGACCTCTGAGCTGCCGCTGAGCTGGCTGCGGGCACGGACGGCCCCGCCAGAACCACGCGTCTCCATGGCGACTGTGCCCACACCGAGCATGCGTGGTGGGACCGCGGCCGCTCCCAGGTGCTGAGCCTGGGACTTAGTTGTGCGCATGCATGATTGGGATGGTTGAAGACCAGGTTGAGCGGCTAGAGATTCTAAATTCCTGGGCTTGTTCATACCCGTGACTTTTAAAATGCTTTTTCTTCCTAATTGTTTTTGGTGTGTGTGTGTGTGTGTGTGTGTGTGTGTGTGTGTGTGTGTGTGTGTGTGTGTTTTGGGGGGAGGCTGTATTGGGGCTTGAACTTAGGACCTCTTGCTGGACTTTTTTACTCACAGCTGGTGCTTGAGCCACTGTTTACTGGTTAATTGGACAGAGTTTAGCCAACTTTTCTGCTCAGGCTGGTTTTGAACGGTGACTCTCCGGGTTTCAGCCTCCTGAGTAGCTAGGATTAGGTTACAGCCATTGAGTCACTAGCCAATGAACAACC
>NW_012267247.1:6543145-6560681 GCF_000151885.1 Dipodomys ordii
CCCCGCCCCCTCCCCCTCCTCCTCCTCATCTTCTTTTCCTGAGTATTGCAGTTCAAAGACAGCCTGAATAGCAAAAGGCCTTGAAACTCTTATCTCCAATTAACCACCACCAAAAAGCTAGAAATGAAGCTGGGGGGAGGGGGGGGGAATAAACTCCAAACACTGGGAGATAAACTGCCACCTATGGTAGTAACTAGAAACTTCTAACAAAGGAGACAGCTTGGCTTAGGCTGCTCATGGGATAAGGCCAAGAGAGAGTGCTCTTGGGGAGGAAAGGAGTGAAGGATAGAACAGCAGGCTGCTAATACCTGCTGCCCCTCAGCACAGCCCCACTAATCCCTCACCATATAGTATTGTTTGTTCCTTCTGTACACTGAACCTCCTTGGTGCAGGTTCTGAAATTTTCTATGCTAGGCAAACTCTTTACCCCAGGCCTGAGAAAACATTCTTTTTTTTTTTTTTTCTGCCAGTCATGGGGCTTGAACTCAAGGTCTGGGCACTGTCCCTGAGCTTTTTTTTCTCTCTCTCTCTCAAGGCTAGCACTCTACCACTTGAGCCACAGCACCACTTCCAGCTTTTTCTGTGTATGTGGTACTACCACTAAGCCACAGTCTCAGCCCGAGAAAACATTCTTGCCCAATGATTCTCTCCATTCAGAACTCACCTTCTGAAGTACTCAAAAAGGCCACTTCTGACTACTTCCCAACATGTCCTTTTGATATCCTTAGTTTCCTTGATGACACCTATTGCCATCTTACCTGTATCTAGTTGTTTGTGTCTATAATGTTTGTCTTTGCTACAGTATAATCTACAAGATGTTTTGCTCACTGTTGTATTTCCAACATCAAAATCAGTGCCTGGCACTCAACAAGCATTCAAAAAATATTTAGCAAAGAAACAAATATGTGTAAGAAAGAAAAGGCATTTGTCATATGCCATTCATATGCATATACCTGGAGTGCTACTAAAGGGACACAAAAAGCGAATGAAGCCCTGTTCCTGTGTCTCATGCCTGTAATCCTAGCTACTCAGGAAGCTGATAGCTGAGGATCAAATCTGTGAGACTCTGTTTAATTTTTATTTTTTGGTTGGTCATCAGGCTTAACCTCGGGGCCTGGGCAATGTCCCTGCACTCTTTAGCTCTAGGCTGGTGCTCTACTACTTTGAGCTACAACATCTCTACTGGTTTTCTGGTGGCTAATTGGAGATAAGATCTCATAGATTTTCCTGCTGAGACTTTCTTTGAAGGGTAATCCTCAGATCTCAGCCTCGTAGGTAGCTAGGATTACATGCGTGAGCTAACCAGTGTCCAGCTTCTGGACACCAATTAGCCACCAAAAAGCCAGAAGTATAAGTGTTGCTGAAGTGGTAGGACACCAGCCTAAAATAAAAAAAGCTGAGGATGGGGGGGGGGGCTGGGCACCAGTGGCTCATGCCTGTAATCCTAGCTACTCAGGAGGCTGAGATCTGAGGATAGCAATTCAAAGCCAGCCTGGGCACAAAAATACCTGCAAGATTCTTTCTTCAATTACCCACTCAAAAACCAGAAGTGGAACTATAGCTCAAAGTGGTAGAGTGCTAGCCTATAACAAAAGAGCTCAGGGACAGCCCCCAGGCCCTGAGTTCAAGCTCTACAGCCAACAAAAACAAAAGCAAAAAAAAAAAAAAGAAAAAGAAGAAGAAAAAAAATCTAGGAAACTTGGCTTTTCTCAGAAGAACTTGAGATGTTTACATCTGATCTCATACTTCAACCCCTGCACTATAAGGAGACCGTTCAGCTCTGTTGCTAATACTGCTCAGCCTTCTCCAAGGAACAATGCAAGTCCTTTTATCCTTCTCCTTCTCCTCTCTGTTCATGACCTGACTAAAGGCTTTACTTTTTTACTTCTGTTCTCCACCTAGTACTCTGAATTGACTGCTGGACCATGTTAGTTCCCAGAGCACTGAAAGGCCACGTAGAAACGGGAGGAGGACTGGAAGTCTGTCATTGATAGAAGGAACCATGATCACTGTTGCCTCCTGCCCATCCCTCAATTTTGGCATTTTAAAAACCCATTCTTCAGAATCTGGGCCCTCCAAAAATGACAAGCAAAGATGCCAGGGGCCTGGAGAAATCCTTGGCTGATCAAGGGTGTAGGGAAGGAGTTGGTGGGATTTATCTGGGAAGTTACCCAGCTGCCCCATCCCAACCCAGGAGGCTGTGTGCCATCCTGGTAATGTGCAAATGGCTTGGGGTCAATCCCAGTTTTGCTACTTACTAGTTACGTGGCCTTTTTGTACTTTGGGTTTTTCCTCATCTTTTAAATGGTCCTAGAAACTAGTATACTTACCTCGTTGGCTGGTTGATAGCCTTAAAGCAGTCAGTATTTGAAAACTACTTCTCACAGCTGCTAGTGCATATGTGCTGCTTATTTTTCTTGTTTCATGTTAAGACAGAGTAGACTGGGTGTCGAATCAGTGGGGACACAGTCTCAACTCCTGGCTGATCCTGAGAGATGGCATTTGATCCTTGCAAAGCAAATATTCAGCATGTTTTGTGCAATGACAATGACACCCAGCGCCCAGCCTAGGCATTCTGACCCAGCACCCAGCATCCAGCACCGAGGTGTCCTTGGGACCTTGCCTGGCAAAGACACTGACCTGGTGACTATTGATGGTCCAGAAGAGGTATCTGGCCATTTCAGGAGTGTTTCCCTCCATCTATTTATGGGAGCATTGGAATGGTACCTACCATCCTCTGGATAGCTCTGAGAAGAGTCCCTTGCAGGAGTGTTATCTTCCCCAGCTTCCCTCCTCTTAGCCTGGGTTTCTAGAGAATCTACAAGGGGGCTTGGCCCATGGTACCCAGGGGAGTGGCAGAAGAAGGGGGCTCAGAAGGGATCAGCAGAAGAAACAGGAGCTGATGTGTTTTCAGGGTTGGCCTAGCACTGGGCAGGCACTGTTGATAGGTGGAGTACCAGCTCTAAGGATTTGGTGGGTTTCAACTCTGGACCTATTACTGATCAACCCTGTGATTTGGGGTAAGTAACCTCGGCAGTTCCCAGTCTTGCTTCCCCATACCTGTGAAAGGGGGACCATGTTGGCTGCTCATGAGCTGGCTTCATGAACTTGAAATAAGACAATGTGCAGAAACTATTTGTGCACAGGTTCATTACACACAGTTCTGGTGCATACAGGCTGCTCCAAGATTTCACCAACTGCCCCTCAGGTTGCTGCCTGGACTACTTCTGTGGGCTTTCATAGTGCAAGCCCCCAGAAGCTGAGACCCATCTCTGTTTGCACAGAGCTGGGCCCCTTCTTTGAACTTTCCTTTCCTTTAGAACTTCAATTGCTAAGTTTGACCCCACCATCCCCAGGCTGTTTCTGGAAGTTTCTTCTGTGGTGGTTGTTGTTGCTTTACCCTCTGATCCCTTCAGGGAAACCTTCCCCCACCCCAAGACCTTTTGTACAGTTAAGAGCTAGAGCCAGGCTTTGTTGTTTGACAGCTGAGCAATATCCTTCAATGCTTGCCTTGGTGGGCTGCTTGGTATGGGCTAAGTCCTGCAGGGGGCTGGTTCTGAGGAAGAGACGGAGCCCCAAGGCTCCCACTCCCCAGGAATATTCCTGGAAAATGTTCAGAAAAGCAAAGCTAGACAATGAACGGTACAAACCAGGAGTGGTAATCAGTGCTAATGCTGCAGAGGAACAAGACTGTAGTATGGACTTGAGCTTAGTTCTCATTTGTGGAGGTGTCTTGGCCTTAGTATGGGTAGCAGTTAGTCATAGGTGGTGGGAAATGTAAGGGGAATTTGGGGGTGGGGGATGGGCTTTCAAGTTGGACTTTCAAGTGACCAGTCTATGGGGCCACCAAGGTCATAAAATGTCACAAGCTAGTTTTTTTGTTTTGTTTTGTTTTTGAGTGTACCACCCAGTTAAGGATAAATGATAGGCTTTATTCTGGACTAAGGGGACACGATAAATAGTCCTAAAGCAATAGATATTTAACTTACATACTTTGTCACCTTCTAGTCTTAGGTATCCTGCTAAATTCAGGGTCCCTGTAATTAGGCCATCTGACTTGCTGATGAGTAGTTAGCCTGGGCAGGAAAGTCTGGGAGACCATTATCTTCAATTAACCACCAAAAATCTGGAAGTGGAGCTGTGGCTCAAGTGGTAGAGCACTAGCCTTGAGCAAAAAAAAGCTCACAAAGAGAGCACCTAGGCCTTAAGTTCAAACCTTAGGAATAGCACACATTCGCACATACACACACACACACACACAAAGCAAGCTGGGTTGGGAGGTTAAAATAGGAGGATTGTAATCTGAGGCTAGTCAGGTCAAAAAATCAAGAGTTCTATCTGAAAAACAAAACAAGGTTTGGCATATGGTTCAAGTGATAGAGCACTTGTCTAGCAAAAGGAGTCCTTGGGTACTCTAGTACCACTGCTACCATAAAAACAGAGCAGAGAAAGAAAGATGGAAGGAAGGAAGAAAATAAGCACAGATTATGGTACCCTGACTGGATGCCCATGCTTTTCTGCAGGAGTTAACCTTAGTGTACATCTGAATCCTTGGGAGAACTAATTACTAATTAAAATGCAGATTGCAGCACAGAACCCTCCTCCCATTTTGTAGTCACTGGGAATCTACAGACATAAATCCTCAGGTGCTTTGGACCACACGTACTGTGAAGGCACATTTGAAAAACTGGTTTAAAAGCCAAAAGTGTTAGTGCTGACCTGTAATCTCAGCACTTGAGAGAGACTGAGGCAGGAGAATCTAGAGTTCAAGATCAGGCTGGGCTATATAATGGGACCCTATCAAAACAAAACAAAAAGAAAGAAAGAAAAAAGAAGGAAGGAGAAGGGAAGTAAAGAAGGGAAGGTAGGATGACTGACTGATTTAAAGTAGAAAAAGAAAAGGCTGGGAAGGTGGCTCAGTGATTAGAGTGCTTGCCTTGCATGCATGATACCCTGGGTTCGATTCCTCAGTACCACATAAGCAGAAAAAGAAAAAAAGAATAAAATCAGGATCTCATTATTTAAAAAAAAAGTAGAAAAAATAATTTTTTTTTTTTTGCCAGTCCTGGGTCTTGAACTCTGGGCTTGGGCTCTGTGCCTAAGCCTCTCTGTGCTCAAGGCTAACACTCTACCACTTGAGCCACAGCCCCACTTCCAGCTTTTTCTGTTTATGTGGTGCTGAGGAATGGAACCCAGGGCTTCATGCATGCAAGGCAAGCACTCTACCACTAGCTACATTCCCAGCCAAAGTAGAATATTTTATTTAGACATGCACAACGAGAAACTGTCTGGGACCCAGCACCCACACAATGATCCTTTGTCCCTGGAGCTTTGGCATGGTGATGCCTGTCAAGTCCTGCCTCAGACTTTTACTTTTTTCTGGGCTCACACATCTCCAGGCTGCACCTTTATAACCCTTCCCTGGCTGGAGGTTTGTTACCTAGCCATCTCTGAGGCTCTCAGACCTTGACTTTGGTCTGCAGATTACTCTGAGTTGTGGGGGACTGAGATCCCCCCAACACTGCCTATCTCTCTTCTATAGGCAGGGACTATTTTTGGAACCAGGGTCCCAAACACTGAACCCTAGGCAGACCAGAACACCTAATGGGGAGAGGCTGAATCCCTTGGCCTGCTATGGTTCATTTGTGAGAAAAGGCAAAAGGGGCTGGAGGGTAGCTCAGTGGTAGAGTGGGTGTTGGGCATGCTCCAGGTCCTGGATTCAATCTCCACCACTGCCAATAAATAAATAAATAAAGGGGTCCACTAGCAAAGAGGATGCCCAAATTAATACCACTAATGCCATTCTCCAATAAAAAGAGTCACAGGGTTGGGAATGTGGCTTAGGAGTAGAGTGCTTGCCTAGCATGCATGAAGCCCCAGGTTCAATTCCTCGGTTCCACATAAACAGAAAAAGCCAGGAGTGGTGCTGTGGCTCAGGCGGTAGAGTGCTAGCCTTCAGCAAAAGAAGTTCAGGGATGGTGCCCAGGCCCTGAGATCAAGCCCCAGGACTGGCAAAAAAAACAAAAAACAAAAATCAAAAACAACCAAAAAACCCAAACCACAAAAGAGTCACAGGTCCTTGGAGACACAGCTGATGATATCCCTGGAGCAGGGAGATCCACAAAACAAGTCCCAGACATTTCACAATGTCAAAAGGGAAGGAAGCAACCACCAAATCAAACACCGAAACCCCCAAACCCCACAGTGAAGTCAACATGAAGACAACTGAGAGAGCTATTGTAGTGCTCAAGCTAGAAGAATCTAAGGGGAAAAAATAGATCAGAATTGGATTAGAACTCAAAGTATTAAATGAATATCCATGAATGTATGCGAACATAAACCACCAACTGAACGAATTAACGAGGAGGAAAGAAGAGCCAAGTTTCGCAGAGGCTTCTATGTGCCAGGTAACTCTAACAAACACTCCCACAACATGTGATCAAAGTTCCCAACAGCAGCAGACCCGCATCCATATACACTCTCCACAGATTCCAATAGAAGAACACTGCATGGTTTCTATTTGGCTTTCTGAAATATGAAAAAATAGACTGCTGATGTTCCTTTTCTACTGACTCACTAGATGTGTGTGATGTGTCATAGGAAACATACAGCAGTGCTGTTCTGGGGTTTATTGGACCAAAAAGATACCAAGTACTTGGAGAAAAGGAGAGTTTGAGGTATAATCACTAATTCTTTTTTTTTTGCCTGTCATGGTGCCTGAACTCTGGGCCTGGGCACTATCCCTCAGCTCTTCAGCTCAAGGCTAGTGCTCTACCACTTGAGCCACAGCACCACTTCCAGCTTTTTCTGGTTATGTGGTGCCGAGGAATCAAACCCAGGGCCTCATGCATGCAAGGCAAGCGCTCTACCACTGAACCACCTTCCTAGCCCCTAATCACTAATTCTTACCAGTGTGTCTTTGGGCCCATAAAGAACATAGCAAGAACCTAAGGCAGAAATAGCTATGGTACAGATTAAAATCAGTGCCACTTGCAGATGCATATAACTCTCTAATGAGGATGCATTCAACATGCATATTCATAAAGTCTTCAGTGAAGAAGAGATCCCACCTGTGGGAGTAATTTATGTAATCTGATATCTATTTATCCTTGTCTAATAGATTCAATAGACTAACACACACACACACACACACACACACACACACATTGATATTCTCTTCTTGATGGAGCTGCAGAATTCAATCACACAGGTTGGAAACCATTGCCTTGCTAAAATCCACAGTCTTGGCAGGTTGAACATAGTAGGTCCTCATAAACCCATTCAACTTACTCCACTGGCCTTGTTTTCCACTCCGTCCCTCACCATTGCCACAAAACAATCTTTTAACGTTCCCTTTCCTGCCTTTTTTGTGCCTTTGCATCTGTTGTTCCAGCTACTTTCCCCAGCCTTCCCACCTGACAAACTCCTAGTCATCCTTCAAGTCTCTGCACCAGGTTCCCTCTGAAAATCCCTTTTTGTGTTCTGCCACACAGGGGTTCATGCCTCTGTGTCTTGTGTCCTATTCAGCTGCAGAAGTCCTAGTAGCTAAGACAGTGGGCTCTGGAGTCTGGCTGTCTAGGCTGACAGTAAGGCTCTGCTATTACCTGGCTATATGACCCGGGCTAATCACTTTTTCCATAGCTGCCTCATGTGGTAGCTGTGCACTGTGAGATCAATGCACAGTAGACATTCTGTTGTGCAGAGAACAGGTGGATTTATAGCCCCAACATCATATCTACACACACACACACACACACACACACACACACACACAATCCAAGAAATCCTTTTTCTTTTCCTTTTAGATAGGGTCTATTTTTATTGTGTTGCCCAGGTGGCCCATGAATTCTTGCCTCTACCTGCCTAGTAGCTGGTACTAGTGTCACAGAGGCATACTACTCCCTTCCCTCCTTCCTTCCTTCCTTCCTTCCTCTCTCTCTTTCTCTCCTTTCCCTCCCTCCCTCCCTCCCCCCCCTCTCGTGGGTGGTGGGGCTTGAACTCTGGGCCTGGGTGCTGTCCCTGAGCTCTTCAGCTCAAGATGCGTGCTCCACCATTTAAGCCACAGAACCACTTCTGGTTTTCTTGTGGTTAATTGGAGATAAGAGTCTCACAGACTTTCCTGCCCAGGCTGGCTTTGAACCGCAATCCTCAGATCTCAGCCTCCTGAGTAGCTAGGATTACAGGTGTGAGCCACTGGTACCATGCTTCCTTCTCTCTTTTTATCTTTCTCTCTTCCTTCCTTTGTGCATTCATTCTCTCCTTTTCCTTCTTTCTTCATTGCTGGAGAGTAAATTCAAGGCCTTGTGTATATTAGGCAAGTGCTATACTACAGAAATACCCCTAGCCCCATATGTAATCCATTAGAAGGAAGAAATGAGTTCGCTTGGAGCAAGAAGCAAAAAGGGATGAGGTCATTTTGAGAGTTTTGTTGAGTGGATGGGGAGGGTGCCAAGAATAAGCCAACCTCATCACTAGTCTCTCTCCAGGACCTTGAAGCGAGAGGCTGTGCTGGTTGGTGGCCCGTCTAGGGTGGTGTGCACATGTGTAGTCATGAGTGTGTGGATGTGCGTGTTCCTCCACAGTGAGCAGAGGACAAGGCCACCCCCAGGCTGGGGAGAGGAGGAAACAGTTTCCTAGCTAGCTGGGAGGCAGTATCTGCTTTCACAGGGAAGAGGCCCTGAGGGCACAGCCAGATAAAAGCAGTTTTGTTGGTGCAGTGTGGGAGTGGAGAGAACTAGAATTAAGTGAGTGAGACCTGTGAGCCAGCGTCCTTGGTCTAAGCCAAAGCACAACTGAGAGGTGCAACTGGGCCCTCTGCAGTTTTGCTAGTGCCTGAAGGAAAGAGCAAGCTTTGCCCAGGTTTGGGAGAGTTACCCCTCCCACTAGGGGAGGTGCTACAAGAAAGAGATTTCTTGTGGTCCTGGGTCAAAGAGAGGCTGGCCCCCTACTCAAGTTGTGAGTACTTTAGCTTGGGGTATGAACAACCACTACAGGGGAGCTTGTGGATGGGTCTGTGGGGTTCCTGCCTCCTTGGGATTTGGGGCAGTGATGTTATGAGGATGACAGTGGTGACATTAAAATCCCCACCCATTGAGTCCTTACAATAAGCCAGGCCTTGTACTAGAGGCTTCCCCTACATGATCTTTATATATGATCTTTTTTTTTTGTCCTGGTACTGGAACTTGAACTAAAGGCCTAGGCACCATCCCTGAATCCTTCTGCTTAAGGTTAGAGCTCTACCTCTTGAGCCACAGCTCCACTCCCAGCTTTTTGATGGTTAATTGGAGATAAGAGTCTCACAGACTTTCCTACTGGAGCTGGCTTCAAACCACTATCTCCAGATCTCAAGCTCTGAACGGCTAGGATTACAAGTTGAGAGTCACTGGTGCTGGCCCCTACACTACTGAGAGACACCAGGATTTATAGGTTGAGCTGTCTAATGCAAGCTACTAGCCACACTGGCAATTTATATTAAATAAAAATAAGTGACATTTAAAAAATTAAATACCAGCACAGCCACACTGTGAACAGTGATAGTTTATAGAAATTTGCTTAGCTGCCCAAAATTCCCTTACTCATAGGAAAGATCTAGAACTCCAAAGGAGGTCAGCACAACTTGGACCACGACTGTCAGAGGCTGCTGAGTACAGTGGCAACCAAGATTCCAGATCTGATTTTCACTCAGCTATTGATTTTCAGGATCATCCCAGGAAATTATTTCATTATAAAAAGTGTTTGGTCTCAAGTTTATAATCTCAGCTTCTCAGGAAGTAGAAATCAGGATTGTGGTTTCAAGACCAGCTGAGGCAGAAAGTTAAGGAGACTATATCTTAACCACGAAGCCTGGTGTGGTGGCATGTTGTGTAGCCATAGGTGGTAGGATTGTGGTTTAGGCTAGTCTAGGTAAAAACAAAAACAAAAACAAAAACAAAAACCAACCCTTCCCCCAAGACAGAGACCCTACCTAAAAAGTAATTATAGCATAAAGGGTTTTGGGTGTACTCAAAAGGCAGAGCACTGGCCTACTTGAAAGGATACTTCACATCCGTCCCAGGGGACCACGCAGAGGCAGGCAAGGACAGGAGAAAGATTATTATAAGGTTTATTAGAAGAGCCATATTTTACGTGGCCTCTATCTCTATCCAGGTAGCAGGAGAGTCTGGGGGCAGGAAGTGAGGTTAAGTGGGAGCTCAGGTGGATCTGGGTGGAGAGAGGGAGTGTCCAGCGGTGTGGCAGGAACTCAGGTCTGGATGGAGCTGAGGACCAAAGGTGGGCATAATGCTTACACTACTAACACAGAGTGTAAGCTCAGATCCTAGTACCACAATTAAAAAGTAACTAAACTTTGGCCTAATTGTTTCTCCCATCAATTTTTAAGCTCCTCTACCACTCTTACCAGTTACCCAGGCCTAGGCAGGGTGGACACTGAGAACACAGCCAATTAGTTTTAAATTGAGAGAGCCAAAGGTAAGGCTGATGTGAGCCTTTTTCTGACTACTTTTTTCCAAGACTGTAGCCAGATGCCCCTGTCTGAGTCTCCATGAACTCAGTACTCATTCATTCAAAAAATATATACTGAGTCGGTTCAGCTGGTGCTCCAGAAACCCTACCAAGCTTTCCTCTTGCTTCAGGGGGTAATGAGAATGGGTCCTTTCTTGTAAATTCAGGCCTTACAGGTGGGGTACGGGAGAATTAAGAGGCGCTTAAAGGCAGTGATGTTCGTATAGTCAGTAACACAGAGGGACCCCGCAGCCCCGTCCCATGGTTCAGGGGGGCTGTACCTACTTGGTGACCTGCACCTGCGATGCTCCAGGTGGGAACGGGCCGGGGCGGGGCGGGGCGGGGCGGGCCCTGCGGTTCCCGCCGCCGCCGCCAGGGGGCAGCCAGGGAGCGCGCGGGGCGCCGGGGCCGGTTCCTCAGGTGAGTTACGGCTCCAGAGCTGGCCACCCTGTTTTCGGGGCCCGGCCTCCGGGGACCGGGGCGTGCGTCTGGCTCCGTGGCGGGAGGGTAGAAAGGGGCGCGCCGGGTGTGGCCCAGGAGTGAGGGCTTAGACCCGGGAGCCCTTTCGAGGCGGGAGTCGGGGCGAGCCCGGGGGAACCTGCGGGGCGCGGGCAGGGCCTGTGGCACCGAGCTGCCCTAGCCGGCCGCGCCCGCCCTTGGGTCCGCGCGGTTCTGGGCCGGGCTCCTCCTGCAGGCTCGCGGGGGGTGTTTGTGCCTGGTCCGCAGTCCCGGCGGGAGCCCTGAGGTGAGCCCGGGGTGCGCCCCGAGTTCGGGGCGGGCGCGCGGGGGAGGGGCGCCGGCGCGCGCCCCCGAGCGCCGGTCAACAAGTGTGGGGCGGAGCCCGCGCCGGCGCGGCGCGCACGTGCGTGCGGCGGGCTGAGGCGGTGCCCTGCGGGGTCTGCACGAGCCCTGGCCGGCGCTGGGGGGTGGGGGGTGGATCCAACCCTGCAGGGGATGGCGTGTGGGGTGCCGTGGGGGTCCAGGGCCTTGGACCTTTGGCTTCTGGACTTGCTGTCACCTTGGCGCTCCGTGTGTGTGTGTGTGTGTGTGTGTGTGTGTGTGTGTGTCTGTGTCTGTGTCTGTGTGTCTGTCTGTGTGCCTTCCCAATGGAAGCTTTGCTCCTTGGTCAGCCAGAGTCCCCAGTGCGCCCTTCCCACTCCTAACCCCACTCCTCACTGTCAAGGCCGAGGTTTTGGAGAAGCGCTTCGGTCCACCTGGACTCCTAGCGGCCAGGCCACCTGTTAGGTGTTGCACGGAAGCTGCCTCTCTGGGACTACAGAGAAGACTGCAAAGTCTGGGGTGGTTGCCTCCTGCCTGGCTGCTCCTGGGGCCCATCGGCCTGATTATCCACCTGGGTGGTCTGTTCTAACACCAGGAGAGGCGCTGGTGCAGAAGGAGGGAATGTGTTCTCAGATCAGAGCAAGGAGGACCGACAGGAAGGATCTGTGACACCCTGAGCAGCAGCAGCAGCAGCAGCAGCAGCAGCGAGCCTTTGATCTGGCAGTTGGAGGTAGGGCAGTGGGGATAGCCCTGGAGGCCTCGGTGAGAGAATCAGCAAGGCTAGCACCATCATTCTGCCTTCACACCCGGCTTCTGCAAGCCCTGCCATCCTCTCCCTCTGCTAGCCACTTGACTCTCATCTGAAAAAAAGAAAAAGGCAAAAGGTAGCGCAAGAGCCATAAACCATAAGCTTGGCTTCTTCTTTCTGTGTCACATTTTCCCCACAAGTGCTCTGCACCTGCCACCTCCTCCGGCCTCACTCCCCCTAATCCTGCAGCCAGGCTGCTGGCCCTGCCACTTTGCTGAAGCTGCTAAACCATTTTCCTGGAGTCATCTTGTTTCCAGACACTTCTTTTGTGGGCCTTCTGTTCTGCCTCCCTGCCCTGTCTGGAAAGCTGTCCATGCTCACTTTACAGCCTTTTTTGCTCTTTCCTGGTTTTGTTCTTTTCCAGGGTCCCTTTATAGCCATTATTGGGAGTCGTCTAAGGAACACCCACTCCCCTCTATCCAGTCTTGCTCTCCCTTGCTTGTCCCAGCACCCTTACAAACCCAGCCTCCCAAATCACACCTCCACTTACGGCATTTTGCTGTTAATTGGAAATAACAGTCTCATGGAATTTTCTGCCTGGACTGTCTTGGAACCACCGTCCTCTTCAGTAGTTAGGATTACAGGTGCGAGCCACCAGTACCCAGCCCTCCCTCACGTCTTGGCAGTGAGTCTCCCTCATTCTCCTCCATGTTCTACTTGTCTCTCAAGTGCTTTGCCTCTCTCCTCTTCCTTTGTGGCCAGCTCTTCCAGGCCTGGATCAGTGTAGGCCAGAGTACAGAAGTTTCTTGGCTGGTTTCTCCACTGTCAACCAGTCCATGCAGCAATCTATCCCACATGTCACCTTTAGAATGATGAGCCCTTTACCTTGCTTTGACCTGTTCCCCTGAGAAATTTTTAGAGCTAGAGATTTCCTCCTCTGCAAAGCTCAGCTGGTCCTTGACTGCAGGGTCCAGTTGCATGTTCTCATTCCAGTTTCCAGTCCTACATCTTCTTCCCTTCCTCTCCTGCTCACCCTCTTGCTCTTACCGTAGTACTTGATTAGGTACTGTTTCTTGGCAAAGCTTGGCTTTGCATCCCTCTACCCCATGACCTCTATTGGGAAACCTTCCGTGGCCCTATGTCCTTGAGCTACTGCTGGCTTCAGCGTTTGACTCCTTCACTGCTGACTCCTTTACTGTATCTGATGGCAGCCATAAGCCTGTTCTCTTTCTTCCTGGATCCCCAGGACTGGGCACCCTGTAGGCACTTAAAGGCATTCCCACCCTCAAACCTCCAAGAACACCCCTCCCCATCAGCCTCAGAGTCTGGTTCAAACTCCACTTTCCCCACAACTGTACCCTTATCCCAGATTCCAGTCCATCTGCTGCTGGGTTCGTTGGTTATTGGTTGCACTACACAATTTAATACTTTGTTCTCTGCTCTGAGCCTCCCATTGGATTAGGAGCTGGGGATGCACTTTTCTGGCTCTTAATCATAACAGCTGCTCCATGTCCTGAGTTGGGCTGTGTGCTCACTACTCCATGCATTTGCTGCTTTTTACACCTGTGGAGGTGGGCATTACAACTACTGGCCTCATTCTGCTTGTGAGGATGCAGGCTCAGAGAGGGCCAGGACCCTGCCTAAATCACACAGCTTGCAGGTAGGCAAAGTGAAGCTTTGTCTGACTCTTAAGGCTATTCTTGGGTACTAGGATTTGCTGTTTATCAGGGAGGCATATGTGTTCCATATTTGTCTCCTCAGCACCTGCCCTGGTATGCAGGATATAGTGGTAGCTTGGCTGCTTGGGACATTTCTGGACTATAGGAAAAGACTGTGTAGCAGACAGATAGTTAATGGTAGGATCTGTGATGCAGGAAGGCTATGACATCACCCAGGAGGACTTAGAAACATGCTTTTGAGGCCTGGCTTTAAGTAAGAGTTATGGGATAAAGAGACAGTTTTGCAAGGGTTCTTGGGTAATTTCTATTCCTTAGGGTACTTTAAAATATTTTATTTATTTATTCCTATAAAGCCCTCCTTACCTCCCCACATAGTAACAGCCTTCAACTAAGTTTCTTTAGGAAATGTCCTTCCCTTATCCAACAGGTCACTGTCATAGGAAAATGAGCTCCTGCTGTGAAATCCTGTAACCATGGCAACCAGTAGTGTGAGGCCCAAGCCTCTTGCTCCTAGGGCTGTGCACTGTACTCTTCCAGGGGCTTTTTCCATCTCTGTCGCCTAAATAAAATATTGCTCTCTATTCTCCTTCTGCATAGACATTAATTCTTTTTTTCCCCAAAGCAGTGGCTTCTGGGTAATGTTGGTGCCCCAGCAAGTTGATACCAGGCTCTTGGCACACCATTAATAATGACCCCAGAACCATGTTTCTGGTTCAGGTCACTTAAGTCATTCCTTGTGATTAAAGGACAGTAACTGCAGCTGCCAGGCATCTCAGTTGCCTGGCTGGAAAGGGAAAGGGATGGGGAATGGTCCCCATGAGGACCATTCCAGATGCTTGTTGCCAGCTGCTTTTTCCTCCTCGCTAAGGGCCTTGCTCACAGATACCCTGGCAGGAGCCACTGGAGCAGGGGTGTGAGTCACTGGTGCCTGGCTACATATATGAATCTTATAGTGAGCAAAAGGCAGGCTGAGCCTCACCTCAGAAGTATTTAGAAAGACAGGGTGACTTTGGCTGTGGTCTCAGCTGCTAATGTGAATTGAGTGTTAACCACTACAGACAGTTGACCAAGGAAATTAGAAGCTCTGTTGCTCCCATTTTGCAGATCAAGAAACTGACGATACAGAAGGGCAAGTGTTTATTAACACACACAGTAGATATAGAGAATCCTGAAAAGTGATACCTGTGGCCAATACCCTACTCAGTGCTCTCTGGGTAGTGGAAAGACCATGTTAAAACAATGACAGGCTTGCCGGGCGCCAGTGGCTCATGCCTGTAATCCTAGCTACTCAGGAGGCTGAGAACTGAGAATCTCAGTTCAAAGCCAGCCTAGGCAGGAAAGTCTGTGAGACTCTTATCTCCAATAAACCACTAGAAAACTAGAAGTAGCACTGTGGCTCAAATGGTAGAGCACTCACTTTGAGCTGAAGAGCACAGAGAGAGCACCCAAGCCCAGAGTTCAAATCCCACGACCAACAACAACAACAAAAAAAACCAATTGCCTGTAATCCTGGCAATTCAGGAGGCTGAGATCTGAGGATTACGGTTCAAAGCCAGCCTGGGCAGGAAAGCCCATGAGACTTTATCTCCAGTTAACCACCAGAAAACCTGAAATGGCACTGTGGCTCAAATGGTAAAATGCTTACCTTGAGCTGAAGAACTGAAGGACAGCACCCAGGCCCAGAGTTTGAGCCCCATGACCGACAAAAAAACAAACAAACCCAAAAACCAAAACAATGACAGGGTGAATTGAGGCTTAAAACACTAGTGTTTTTTTTTTCAGTACCAGAACTTGAACTCAAGGCCTCACACTTTCCCTCAGCTTTCTTGCTCATGGCTGGTGCTTGACCACTTGACTATACCTCTACTGCAGCTTTCTGCTGGCTAATCAGGGATAAGAATCTCTCAGACTTTTCTGCCCCGAACAGCATTCAACCTTGATTCTCAGAATTCAGCCTTCCTGAGTAGCTAAGATTACAGGCATGAGCCACTAGTGCCTGGATACATAGAGCAAAAGACTTAAGCTAGCATGTTCATAGTACTTTTTGCAATAGCCAGTAGAAGTGGAAATCGGTCACTATCTATGAGCGGTTGAGTAGCATAGAAGCTGGTGAATGTAGACGACAACACCGTGGCAGTGCGAATAAAGTCTGCAGCCTCATGGTATAACAGGGATGAGTCACACAAACAGATTGTTGAGCAAAAGGAAGCAGATGTAACAGAGCACATACTGTGATTGCATTTATACAAAGTGCAAGAAAGGCAAGCGGAGTCAGTGTTGGAAGTTAGGGTAGTAGTTTCCTGGGCCTTTAGAAAGGACCTAGATGGCTAATACGTTTGTTCCCTTGATTTTAGTTGGTTGTGGGGCTTGAACTTGGTGCCTAGGCACTGTCGCTGAGCTCTTTCACTCATGGCTAGCTCTCTACCACTTTGAGCCACAGTGCCACTTCTGGTTTTCTTGTCATTAATTGGCAATAAGAGTCTCATGGACTTTCCTACCTGGGCTGGCTTCAAACCACAATCCTCAGATCTCAGCCTCCTGAGTAGGTAGGATTTCATGCGTGAGCCACCAGTGCCCGGCTTTGTTTTTAAAGAGACACGGTCTCACTACAGTGCCCAGGCTGGCCCCAAACTCCTAGGCTTGAGCGATCTTCCTAACTTAGTCCCCCAACTAGGTGGGACTATAGGTGCATGCTGCCACACCTGCCTTGTTTGTTTTTAATATGGATGTTGATCATATGGGTATGTTTATATAGTCAGAACTCATTGATTTTTTTTTCTTGCAATATGGGGGTTCAAGCGCAAGTCTCTGGTATGCTAGGCCAGCATCCTCCCACTGAGTTACAATCCTAGCCCAGAATTTGTTCATTTGATATACGTTCTTCTCTGTGTCTGCCATACTGCAATAAAGTGTACCAAAGCAGGGAGAAAGGCAGCAGTGACACCAGAAGGAGGGGGTTGACTTGGGAATGTGGACGTAGGAGTAGAACCAAGGTCAGTTCTGGTTTCTTCCTGTCCCTGGAATCCACTGGCTTTGGTAGGAAATCACTTAGCTTGTGTTGGACTAGTCCCTTGTCTTGTTCTGGGAAGCTCTGGGGGTGACTAAGAGAGTTCAGGGATGTTCTCACTGTCTGCTGGTGGTGGGAATCAGGTCAGCCTGAAGGAACTCCAGGATTATTTGGTGCTGCAGGTTTGGCATAGCCCTCAGCCCTCCAACTGCAGACAACTGCTGGAAAACAGCATTTCAAGGACCTTGCTGGCCTGGAAAGCAGCTGCATTTCGGCAAGAACAACTCCTCCATTCACACAGCAGCTCCATGCTGCTAAAAATACCAGAGCACCTTATGTAAGAGTGCAGACCCGTCGTTGGCACCTTATATAAAAGCACTTCTTATACCCCACAGTCAGTCAGGAGTCTGTTGCCATGACCATGGTGGGTTTCATGATGAAGTTGGTGGTAGGTTTTCTGGGTGAGAAGGCTAAATGAGAGCTAGTATCCTGCCCTTCCTGGCTCACATAGCCATCTCATTGACATGGTGATATGTTTTCATCTTTTGAGTCTGGTCCATCCAAACAGTTGAACTGATGGCAGAGTTTGTAAAGTTTCCCCCTGCTAAGTCCCTCCCTTCTTTACTGACGGAATCTGAAGTTAGAAGGGCCACTTGCATCCTTCAGGAGCCCCCTCTAGCTAGGCATCACTGGCTCATGCCTGTAATCCTAGGATACTCAGGAAGCTAAGATCTGAGGATTGTGGGGAAACCAGTTTAGGCAGACAAATCTGAGACTTAATTTTAATTTCTCCTTCCCTCCCTCCCTCCCTCCCTCCCTCCC
>NW_012267247.1:6560821-6573525 GCF_000151885.1 Dipodomys ordii
CCCTCTCTTCTCTCTCTTTTTCTCTCTCCTTCCCTCCTTCATTCCCTCCTTTCCTTCCTTCCTTCCTTCTCTCCCTTCCTCCATCACTCCCTTCCTCCCTCCCTCGCTCCCTCTCTTCCTCTCTTCCTTCCTTCCTTCTTTCTTTCTTTCCCTCTTTCTCTCTTCTTTCTCTTTCTCTCTTTTTCTTTTTCCCAATACTGGGGCTTGAACTCAGGGCCTGGGCACTGTCCCTGAGCTTTTTTTTGTTGTTTAAGGCTAGCACTCTACCACTTGAGCTACACCACTACTTCCAGCTTTTTCTGTTTATATGGTACTGAGGAATTGAATCCAGGGCTTCATGCATGGTAGGCAAGCACTCTGCCACTA
This sequence comes from Dipodomys ordii, assembly GCF_000151885.1. Classification (NCBI taxonomy): domain Eukaryota; kingdom Metazoa; phylum Chordata; class Mammalia; order Rodentia; family Heteromyidae; genus Dipodomys; species Dipodomys ordii. Next base: position 6,561,188 of record NW_012267247.1, read on the forward strand.
AGCACATTGCCAGCCTCTGTGAGACTCTTATCTCCAGTTAACCAACAAAAAGCTAGAAATCAAGGTGTTTGTTCAAGTGGTAAAGTACTGGCCTTGAGGGAAAACCTAAGGGAGAGCCAAAAGCTCTGATTTCAAGTTTCAGTACTGGCATACACACAGAGTCCCCTCTAGTGACCAGGAGACTGTTTGGTTTTTAAGCAGTTGTCAGTGTCCAGGGTGGACCATTTCATCATTGGCAATTATTTGAATAGTAGGGAATATTGAGTGGAAAATGGAACATAGGATAACCAGGTAGACTAAAATGCTAGGTTGTAACCAACAAGGAGAAATTTCATAGGGTTAAAAATATAAATCTATGATGTCTGTCTGAGACTTAGGAAGCAGTATCATATGGATGTAATTTGGCAGGACCTGTTAAAGTAGAAATGGTGGCTCTCTTATGACACAGATTCTACTTTTCAGGAACAACCCTTAAGAAACTCTGGCACAGGGCTCAGTGGCAGAGCATGTGCTTATCAGGACCACATGAACAAATAATTTCTTTTTTTTTTTTTTTGGTCCAGTCATGGGGCCTGAACTCTGGGCCTGGGAGCTATCCCTCAGCTCTTCAGCTCAAGGCTAGCACTCTACCACTTGAGCCACAGCGCCACTTCCGGCTTTTTTTCCCCCTGCTTATGTGGTGCTGAGGAATCGAATCCAGGGCCTCATGCATGCAAGGCAAGTGCTCTACCACTGAGCCACCTTCCCAGCCCATGAACACATAGTTTCAGACCTTGGAATACTTAGCAACTTGGAAAGGCATTACATCTTTATATAGGCCAACATAAATGAATCTCTAAGATTTTCAGGTGAAAAAAGCAACTTGCAAAGTGGTAGATGCAATATGATATTCTCTACAGAGATGCATACATAGGTTGGGGGTGGAGCTTAATGGGAGAACTGACCCAATATGCAGAAGGTCTTCAATACAACCCACAGCACTGCAAAAAAATAAAATTTATATATACATATATATATGAGATGCTCTGCATACAAACATATCATATATACATGTAGAATCATATAAAGGGCCAGAAAACAAAAAGAATATGAAAAGCTCTTGTATAATAACTATTAGCTGTGTGTCAGGAGGATCAAGAGAAAATTGAGCTTTCTCTGTGATATTTCCCTCAGTACAAGAGAGCTGGGTTTGTGGCTTAAATGGTAAAGTGCTTGCTGAGCAAGCAGGATGTCTTGAGTTCAAATCCCAGTATGGCGAAAAAACATAGTGCTTACTTTTTTAAATTATAAAACTTATTTGTGTTTATTATGGAAAGACTAGAACATAGAGAAAGCACAAAGAAGAAAATGAAAGTCTGATTCTTTACCATCAGAGAACCTCTATTTCTTGTTTAAAAGTTGAAATCACATGATAAAAAGGATTTTTACAACTTGTCTTTATATTTTATTTATTTTTGTTGGTTTTGAGTCTTGAACTCAGGTCCAAGGTGCTTTCTCTGTACTCTTTTGCTCCAGGCTGGTTCTACCACTTTGAGCAACAGCTCCTCTTCTGGTTTTTAAGTGGTTAATTACCACATTCCCAGCCTCATTAAGTCTTACAGGGATTTTTCTGCCAGGGCTTGTTTTGAACTTGATCCTCAGATCTCATCCTTCTTGAGTAGCTAGGATTACAGGCGTGAGCTACAGGCCTGCACAACTTGCCTTTAATTTAGCTTATTTCCTGTTCATAGGCTGACATCTATATAACAAACATTTGTCCTTCCGCTTGGTGTTTTTCTTTAATTATTGTGATGTAGAGAAGTTTGAAATATTTGTGGACTGTTTTTCCAAATTCATAGGGTGAACCCCTAATCCTCAGGATGGGTATATTCCGGAAAGGGGCAATTAGGGGTAATAAAGGGCTGGGTGTGGCTCTAGAGCACTTGCCTGGCATGCATGAGGTGGGGAGGGAGGAGGGAAGAAAAAGGTGATAAGGATAGGGCCCAGATCTGGCAGTATTAGTGTCCTTAGAGAAGCAATACCAGAGCACACCAACACCGGGAAAGGCCATGTGAGGACATGGGGGAGGAGAGAAGGTGGAGTCTGCCAGCCGGGAAGAGAGCCCTTACCAGGAACCCAGTCAGTCAGCCACCTTGATCTCGACGTTCTACCTCCAGAACTGTGTGAAATAAGTAACTGTGGTTTTAGCTCTAGTCTGTTCCACTTGGTGGTAGGAGCCCTAGTTGATAAATGCACATGATTAAAGTCATCAATCCTTTGGTTTTATGATTTCTTCCTTTGCCTGTGAGTTAGAAAGATTTTCTCCAGCCCAAGGTTAGATAAATAGAAGCTTGTATTTTCTTCTGCAGCTTTTTTGCATTCAGCCTTTCTGGACTGTTCTCTCTAAATTCAGTCTTATTCAATCAAAATTTATTTTGGTTTATGATGGGAAGTAAGACTTGAAGTTGATTAAAGTCTTTACAAATGGTTGCCCAGATCATTCTATTTACTTCTTTCCCCACAAACTGTAGTTTAAATTTAATTTATTGTTTGATGATACATTGAAGTTGAGTATCTGTCCTCTGAAATGCTTGGGACCACCATGTTCAAAATCCATCCAAAAGGTGAAGAGTTCCCTTTTCCTTCATCCCTTTGTGGCCCCCCTCCTTATCCAGTAACCCAGGTTGCCAGATTTGGGAGACCCTCCTCTCTCCTGACTTGCTGTATGAGCTGTATTCTAGTTTGCAAGCAAGTTACAGACATGTCCAGGCATTTTGGTGTTTCACTAATCTCTCTCCCCTGATGTCACATTTTAGTATGACTTTATGTATTTGAATGCATGGCCATGAAAATTCTTTTTCCAAATTTCCCTGGTTATATTTGTATATTTATTAATTCTTCTGAATGAAAGCTATAATTGTTAGAATTATTTAGAATACAATGAGTTTTCATTTCTTTTCCTCTCTCCTTTCTTTCCCTCTCCTTCCCTCCTTCCCTCCTTCCCTCCTTCCCTCCTTCCCTCCTTCCTTCCTTCCTTCCTTCCTTCTTTCCTTCCCTCCTCCCTCCCTCCCTTCTTCCCTCCTTTTCATGTTAGTACTGGGGCTTAAACTCAGGGCATGGGCTCTATTGCTTAGCTTTTCATTCAAGGATGGCTCTCTACCACTTGAGTTCTAGCTCCACTTTCAGCTTTTTGCTGGTTAATTGGAGATGAGTCTCATGGACTTTGCTGCCAGGGATGGCTTCAAGCTGCCATCTTTAGATCTCAGCTTCTTGAATAGTTAGGATTATAGGTGTTGGCCACCAACGTGTTCTGCCTTTTATGCATTCATATTCATTGTCAGTTTTCTGTCTGATAAAGAAAAATACCAGAGACAAACAGCTTAAAAGAGGAAAGTTCTTTTGTAGCCGAAGTTTATTTCTGTGGCATGAGGTGGGACATCAATGGTGGCAGGAGTATGTGGCAAAGGAGTCTCTTATCTGAAGGAAAGGAGGGGAAAGGGGCCTGCAAAGAACCTTCAAAAGCAGTCTCTAGTGACCTACTTTTCCCAACTAGAGCCTTAGCTCCAAAATTTATGCCACCTTCCTCTCAATAGCACTAGGCCTGGGACCAAGCCTTCAACACATGAGCCTCTAGGGAACATTTGACATTCACACTGTAACACCTAGACAGCCCTTGAATTCCTTGGACTCAAGTAACTCCCAGCCTCAGCCTCAGAGTAGCTCTGACCACAGACACATTGCTACATGCTCCTGGCTGGAAGTTACTGATTTTTTTTTTTTTTTTGCCAGTCCTGGGGCTTGAACTCAGGGCCTGGGCACTGTCCCTGAGCTTCTTTGCTCAAGGGTAGCACTCTACCACTTGAGCCACTGTGCCACTTCTGGCTTTTTCTGTGTACGTGGTACTGAGGAATGGAACCCAGGGCTTCATGCATGCTAGGCAAGCACTCTACCACTAAGTCATATTCCGAGCCCAACTGATTTGTTTTTAATTGTTAAAAATATACACAAAAGAGCATATAAAGCACACAAATACAGTTTAAGAAGACTAATAAATTAGACCTTTTCCCTGCTAGCATAAAAGATAGAGTACCTCTAGCCTTTTAGAAATTGCTTTTATGTAGCTCTTTAAACAGATCAGGCTGTCTCTATCCCCAGGGGAGCTGCTATTATACTCATTAACTTACTGTTCTTTATAGCCTTAATGCATTGTTTGATTCTGCATGCATTTGACTTTTACAAATGGAATCATACTGTATTTCAATTTCTTACCATCTCCATTGGTTTGCATGTCACTTTTTCCTGCTGTGCATAAAGGTACCAGTTGCTTTATCCTTTGCACTTGTTGGTGGACCTGTGTCTGTTTCTCTCTCTTTCTGCTCTTCTCAACATCCTTTGCAGAGGAGGTAGTCTCTAGGATGTATACTTGGGGGTGAAAATGGGAGGTTGCAGGCTGTGTGCAGCTTGAACTCAGGGCTTGGGTGTTACCCCTGAGGTTTTTTTTTTTTTTTCACAGCTAGTACTCTACCACTTTAAGCCACAGTGCCACTTCTGATTTTCTGGTTAGTTGGAGATAAGAATCTCATGAACTCTCCTGCCTGGGCCGGCTTTAATTGGAAATAAGAGTCTCCTAGACTTTTTACTACCTGGCCAGGCTTTGAACTATGCTCCTCAGATTTCAGCCTCCTGAGTATCTAGGATTTACAGGTGTGAGCCACAAGTGCTCAGCTCTGTGTGCATCTTACCTCCTGTTGCCCCCCTCTCTAAGTTTGAAGCTCTGTGTCCCTAAAAAGCCGTTGAGTGCTGGTGGTTCATACCTGTAATCCTAGCTACTCAGGAGGCTGAGCTCTGAGGATCATGGTTTGACACCTGCCTGGGCAGCAAAGTCCATGAGACATCTCTAATTAACTAGCAAAAAGCCAGAAGTGAAGTTGTGGCTCAAGAGGTAGAACACCAGTCTTGAGTAAAAAAGCTAAGGAACAGAGCCCAGGTTCTGAGTTCAAGCTCTAGAACTGACAAGCTCACATGTGCATACACGTACCTGCTGCCCCATGCTCTTACTTCCTCCCTGTATTAATATCACTTTTCTTAGAGTTATGCCAACTTGGCCCAAGTGACCTGATTGGTCGTTGTAGTTCATATGGGCATTTAGCTCATTATTATTGAGGTCAAATATGTTGGTGGACTATTTGTGTTTCCTTAGTTATGTGTCTGTACTTTTCTTTACCCTTTGTTTCCTATTAGATTTTTTTTTTTTTGGTCGGTTGTGGGGCATGAACTCTGGGCCTGGGCATTGTCCCTGAGCTCTTCAGTTCAAGGCGAACACTCCACCACTTGAGCCACAGCACCATTTCCAGTTTTCTGGTGCTTAATTGAAGATAAGAGTCTCACAGACTTTCCTGCCCCTGATGGCTTTGAACTGCAAGCTTCAGATCTCAGCCTCCTAAGTAGCTAGGATTATAGGAGTGAGCCACCGGTGCCTGGCCTATCAGATTGTTTTTGACTCAAGATTATTTTTGACGTGCATTCATGTTGCAGTAATCCAATACTTGTTCATGTGTTGCAAATCATTTGGACTTGTGGCTTTTCACTGTTTTTTTGTTTGTTTGGGATTTTTGGGGGCCAGTACTAAGGTTTTAACTTAAGGCCTCATGCTTGCTCAGTTTACTGCTCAGCTGCTGCTCTACTATTTGAGCCACTTCTCTAGCCTAGCTTTTTACTGGTTATTTTGGAAATAGAGTGCCACAGATTTTTCTGCCTCAGCTGGCTTTGAACTCAGTACTTCAGATATCAGTCTACTAAGCAGCTAGCATTACAGGTGTGAACCACTAGTGCCAAGCCACTTTTCACTATCCTTTGATGAATGGAACAGATATTTCAACAAGCTTGTCATTAGCTAAAATTCAGTATTTTTCCCATGGTTCTTTTCTTTTGTGATAAGATGTATACATGGGTGTTTGCTTCAGCAACACATATACTAAAACTGGAATGATACAGAGGAGATTAGCATGGCCCCTGCACAAGGATGATATGCAAATTCGTGAAGCGTTCTATAATTTTTTTTCTTTGTTGCTTTGTATGTTCCTCCCCTACGATATAACCCCTGCTTTCACTGTATTTGATGTTGGTATAATTTGTTGAGGGGAAGGGCAAAAACAAATAATTTAAATAGGGATACAGGTGGACCCATTGCAACAATGAGATGTACTAGTCCTTATGTAGAAAAACAAACTTTACAACTTTGGTGGGGAGGGGGGGAGGGGGGAGATGGGAAGGGAAGGGGAAACAAAGGAGGAGCAAACAATGCTTGATAAGAAATGTACTCATTATCTTGCCCATGTAATTGTAACCCCTCTGTATGGTATTTTCACACACAAAACAAATCTGAAAAAAAGAAAAAAAAGATGTATACATGGTAATGTGCACAAATCTTACATGTTGCATCTGAAGAGCTCAGATAGAGCAGCCCTTAAAAAAATTTTTTTGAGAGGAGGTTATCCCTATATGTCCAAGATTGGCTTTAAACTCAAGATCCTGCCTTGAACTTCCAAATAGCTGGAACTATGGGCATGAACCAATATGCTTGGCTTAGTGAGCTGAGATAAATTCATAGACCTGTGCAACTGAGACCTCTGTCAAAATGAAGAATATGACCTTCACTATAGAAAGTTCCTCCACATTTCTACCAAGTCCCCCAGAATCAGCCACTATTCTGATTTTTTTTTTACTTGTAGTTAAATTTTCGTGTACTAGAACTTTATAGACATTGAATCATACAACCGTGCTTTTTTGTGAAAGGCTTCTCACTTCACTTAATGTTTTTGAAAGTCTTCCATGATATTGTATCACTAATTGCTTCTTCGTTGCTTCGTGGTATTCTTTTGTGTGAGTATGTAAAATTTGCTTTTCCATCCACCTGTTGTTTGACCACTGGGTTGTTTTTAGTTTTTAGCCATCATAAATGTTGTAAGTCTTCATGTTGACATATGCCTCAAATATGTCTTTATATGGCTTGCTCTGAAAGGAATGGAATGACTAGGTCTGAAAGCTGCAAAAATCAGAAAGGACTTGTCTCACTTTCTACAAAGTGGACACATCTACGTAGCCATTTCCCAGATTGTGGGACCTTGGCCTATGCTGATCTACATTTCTGTGTTGTCTATTCTGGGAGCTGAACCTTGCACACAAGCCAGGAGGGAAGGGATATTGGAGGCACTTATTCCTGCCGTGTGAGCTGAGGAGACTGAGGATCAGACTCCTTTAGTCACCAGGGTTCCTGTTTCCTTTTACCTCAGAACCTTCATCCTTCCCATTGGTTCTGACCTATAGCTTTCCGTTGACTCTATTCCTCCAGTAAACTCCATTCTGCTTAAATCAGCCAGACTTGGTTTTTGTTGTTACAACCAAAGAACCTTGACAAATACAGTGTGCCCAATCCATCATTTAGTGGATGGAGTGTGCCTCTTACATTGCTGAAACTCTGAATATAAATCAGCTGCTTTTAAACATCTCTGAGTTTTTATGTGACCCCATTTTTTTATGTTTGTTTGCTTGCTTTTTTTTTTTTGGTGTTGGAGATGGAACTAGAACTAGGCAAGCACTTCACCACTGAGTTAGTCTCCAGCCCCATAACCTCATTTGGACAGTTGGATTCCTGAGCAGACAAGGTGACCTCTCAGAGCAGGCAGCCACTTATGAGTTAACCTAAAAAGTTTGCAACAGGCCAAGGTAGAGCATTTGCCTAGCATTCCTAAGGCACTGGGTTCCATCCTGCCACAGCAAAAGAAAAAAAATTTTTAGCAAACTACTTCAAAACATCTGGGTTTTATGAGGTGCTTTTTTTCCTCCCTACTTTAAATTCAGTTTCCAGTTTTGAAACAATTTTCTCTCAGTCCCCAGTGGAAAGCTAATGGAGAACTTGGCTTAATTTAGAAGGTGAAATGGAGGCATACGTGCTATTGCCTAGGCTTAATTTGAGGGGCCAGGTTCACCCCTCTTGCCCCTTGATATGGAGTATAGAGGGGCCAGAGGAGGGGAGGGGTCATTTAGTAGAGTGGTCAGAAAACCAGGATTACATCCAAAGTTCTTTTTTTTTTTTTTTGTTGGTCATGGGGGCCTGAACTCTGGGTCTGGGCACTATCCCTCAGCTCTTCAGCTCAAAGCTAGCGCTCTACCACCTGAGCCACAACACCACTCCCGGCTTTTTTCTTTTTGCTTACGTGGTGCTGAGGAATCAAACCCAGGGCCTCATGCATGCGAGGCAAGCACTTTACCACTGAGCCACCTTTCTAGCCACACATCCAAAGTTCTGTCTGGCCACCCCTCAGGGACTATTCACCTAACAAGGTTCACATCTAAATTGCCCTGCTCTGAGTATAGCCTCATCTGAAAGTAAAAAAGGAAAGGAATTCTCTTCTGGTTTCTTTTTCTTGCTCTCTTTTCATTTTTTTAATGTCATCGAATCACACAGATTAGTGACAGGAGACGTCCCAGTTTCAGCGGGTCTCTGAATTGTCACAGTGCTTGTCCTTGTTAATGTCAGAGTCTGGGGAAGTATTTGATCAAGGGGAAGGTGTCCTGGGTAAAACTGGCCAAGCAAAGGTCAGAGATGAATGTAAAATGATTTCCACCTGCACTTGGTACTCATCAGCCTCAGCTGGTCCCACAGCCTGAGAGGGGGCCCTTGTTTTCCCAGTTTTCGTTGCTCCCCACTTCTCCAAGACAGCCTTTTGTCCAGAGCTGATTTCCGCAGGGGCTTTTCTTCACCTGCCAATTCTGGCTCTGCTGGGGACCTCCTCATTTCTAGAAGCTACTTTTTAGGGACTCTTAAACCCAACCTAGACAACACAAAGACTTTTTTCTCACTCTCTAGGTTTTTCTGGCTTTACATACCTCCCCAACCCCCCTCCCCCAAATTAAGGCTTCAAACTTGTTAAGCAGGGACAGTGCTGCTTGAGCCATTCCTTCCATTCTTTTTGCTTTAGTTATTTTTGAGATAGGGGCTCACTTTTTGCCTGGACTGTGATCCTCCTATTTATGCTTCCTACTGTAGTTGGGATGACAGGCATGTGCCATGCCCAGCTACTTTCTTTTGAGTCTCACAAACTTTCTGCATGGCTCAAACTGTGATTTTTCTGATCTCTCCCTCCCAAATAGCTGTGATTACAGTTATGAGATGATGATGTCTGACTTTTGAGCTACTTTGCTCCAACTGGCCTACAACCTCAATCATCCTACCTCTGCTTCCCTGGTAGCTGGGATTATAGACATGAGCCACCATATTTGGCCCTAAAGTATCTTGCTTTAACCTTATTCGTTTATTAAGATAATTTCTGTTTTGATGTTTTGTTTTTATTTTGCTTTGTTGGAGACTGGGTCTTGGTATCCAGCTCAGACTTGTCTTAAACTCAGGATCTTCCTAAGCTACTTCATTGCTGGAATTCTAGGTTTGCACCACCATGCCCAGCTATTACAATGATTTCTAAGCAGGCAAAAGAGAAGCATCTCTGTGGATGCAAACCTCTTCTGACTGTGCACAAATGTGTCCTGAAGAGTAGATGGGGTTGGCCTTAGGCTTCACGCAAACCAATCTCAGGTTCTGGTATCACAGGATGGGAAGTAGGGGGTAGTTAAGTAGCCCTCAAGAAGGTAATTGGGATTTAACTTAGCAAAAGAGGAGGCTTGGGAGTGAAAAGGCCACCTGTGGAATTAAAGTTGCCTTTATAGAATTGAAAATCTCTATCAAGGTCTGAGGTCAGTAGCAAGAGGGCAGCCAGGAGTCCACTATGTGGCCCTGAAGTCTGCTGGGCTCTATTAACAGAGGCAGAGTTAGGGACGTTGGGGTGCATGCATTGGGTTCTGAGAGAGGCTGGGGGGGTGAACAGCAGGTAGAGGCAAGTCAGGAATGGCTAGGAGCATCACTCAGGAGCAGATCAATGTCAAAGGGAATGTGCTGGGGTGCAGGAGGTGAGAGGGAGGGAGGAAGGAAGGTGAATCACATCTCAAAGACTGGAAGGTGGGACACCAGGAAACCCATCATAGAAGGTACTGGTGAGCTCCCAGGAGGTAATGGGGTCCTGAGAAGTGGGCCAGGCCAGTGACAGGACAGATCTTTCAGAATGAGGGAATGAAGCCTCATGAAAAAGCCCACCCAGCTCCAGAGGCCGGCCACTTATGTCTGGAGAGTGTGATGGGCCCAGTGTGAGCAAAGCTGTATTGGTGACAGGTTAAGGGTTCAGATGCTGCTTTTTCCTCCTGGCTACCCCTGCCCTACTCTGTGGTGTTCTATGAGCCTTAGTTCCCCCTCTGTCAAGTGGAATGATGAGTATGCCCATGGCATTCTTGTGAGGTTAAAGGGGAAATCACACAGAACAGCTAGAACCACCCTTGGCCAATGGCTGGTGGTGTTATTGTGGGCACAGGGGTCTCCCCAGTGTTCTTCTCGGAATGCTCTTTAGGCCTGGTTGCTGCCTGTGAATGGAGTTCACACTCAGGGCCAGTTTTGATTTTCTGTGGCATTCATTCTGCAGTCCCTGCCTGTCTTATTTCTGTGGCTGCCACCAAGCTGCAGTCAGATATGTGTGTTGTTCAGTTGAATCATCAGATTTCTAGTGACATCTCTTTCTGCTTTCAATGTGGCCTCTGTTCTCTTTGATCCTTAAGTTGCATTTAAAAGAATGCCTTTAGCCCCTAAACTGTATCCAGCCCTCTTTGAAATAAGCAGTTATATACTTGGAATGAGTAACTAAAATTCCAGATCCCACATGGGCTCTGTTTGCAATTTAAGGAGGTGCAGGAGCTCCCTGTCCCTTCCTGGTCACTGAGTCTGGGGAATAGGTTGAGGCAGACAGAGGGACCAGCCCTGGGACAGGTCAGGGAGGACCCTCCCACCTCCCCATGATAGAGGAAGAATATAGGTGTGCTGGCTGTGGAGACAACTTTTTGGGCCAGGGGTGGAACTGGCGAGGGGGAGGGAGAAAGAAGACAAAGCCTTACTCTCATCAAGCTCTCATGTGTGCCTGGTGCCATACTAGATGCTCAGCACATGCTGGACTGCTGCTAAGGAGGAGTATCCCAGTCATAGCATTGCAGGATTGCTGTTAGCTGTGCTAACAGCTAGAGAGCATCCCCTTAGGATGTCAGTGTGGAGATCTAGTTTGGACCTGGGGAATGGAGAGCAGTAGAAGCAAGTTAGGGGGAGGTGGAAGAAGATGCAAGGGAAGGACATCAAAGGCAAGAGGGATGGACTAGGGATGCAAGTGTGTGTGGGGAGGAGGGTTGAAGAAGAGGCATGGGACTGTATCCCATAATGGGCCACAGGAGGGACATACAAGAGACCTCCCCGAGGACATCCTCCCCCTCTTCAGACTCACCAGCACATATGTCCTGGTCTTCTATTGCCACAATATTGTAGTGTAATCACCCTCCCTGAAACCCACTGGCATATGGCAGCAAGTATTTTTTTCTTTCTCACAGATCTGTGGGTTGGGTGAGTCTCACTGATTAGGCTGCTGTCAGTGGGACTTGGTTGGCTTTATGCAGAGTTGGGTTTAAGTTTGATTTATGTGTCACTGAACCCATTTGGACCCGTGACCACCTAAGGGTGACAGGCAGGAGTGCAAGAGAGCTAGTGCATTTGCACAAGCATGTGCCAAGCCTTATCTCACATCATACTGACAAATATTCCACTGGTCAAAGCAAGTCTCATGATTAACTCAAAGTTGAGGGGTAGGGTAGTCCAAGTTCAGCCCCACCAGCAGGCTACCACAGGGTGTGCTACTTAATGCTGTTCCAAGGAATGGAGGGTTGATAGCCACAATCCATCTCCCTTTAAATGTGTCATTCATTCACTGGGTAAATATTTATTGAGGAGCTGCTGCAGCAGGCCAGATTCTGCTATCTGGAGGGAGGGCCTGCCTCTAGGCTTGTATTCTAATAGTGGGAGAACCCACTCAAGAGTTATTTTTTTATCATTAATTATTTCATTGCCTTTGTGATAATGACAAATGAGAATTACAGAACACAAGGCAGCAAAGACACAAAGAACCTGACTGACATCGCCCAGGGAAAGAGGATGGCTGAGCTCAGAGTTGAAGGATTCTAATCCTTCCATAATCAGGTTAAGCTCGCTGCTGGATTCTCAGAAGCCATGGAAGCCAGAGGCAATGGGATGACACAATATGCTGAATGTAACAGACTGTCACTCATGAGTTCTATATCCAGAACAACAGTCCTACCAAACTGAAGGAGAAGTTTTAAAAAAAAATTGGGCAAATTTTTCACTAGCAGACATGCCTTGTAAGGAAGATTAAAGGAAGCCGGGTGCTGGTGGCTCATGCCTGTAATCCTAGCTACTCAGGAGG